>NC_088205.1:78325234-78631260 GCF_037126465.1 Ornithodoros turicata
GTCATACGGCAAGGGCGAGATCTCATTAGACTTCCCGACCGGGTCGAATATCGTGGGATTTTGAGATCCCAACTTTTCCTATTTTTGATTACTTATATTGAAATTGCACGAGAGTTGAAATGGGAAAATGCATGCAAAGTGACATCGTTACGTGCCGGGAGCACAGTTGAAATTATTCGCACATCTAAAATAGACAAGGAGGCGAAACGAAACGGTTAAGGTTTATTTATATCACACTATATATACTATTTAGTACTGACGCTCGAAAATGGCTTGTTTTATAGTGTGTAGCATCTAAACGGCAGGAACAAAATTTCTGTAACAGACGTGACTAGAAATACTACACAAGCAATAGTTAGAAGTGGTAGTTGTTCCTTTTACGCAGTCAATATTGTACAACCGTCACGTACGTATCTTACAGGAAAACAACGCAGTTGTATTCAACTTCAGAAAGGGCGCGGCTAGGAAACCGCGAAACCTATATGCTCATCGTAAATGTAACAGGAGTGTTCCGCAAACGCCATGTCACCGCATGATGCACAGACCATTGGCAACACTAATTCACCGGGTGCGGCTGAACGACCCCGTTCCAAAGATTTTTTTTTTTTTACGTACGGAATTTACGTCTTTCGGAACATTTACGTGGTGGACAGTAAACAAATTTCATATAACGTTTTGGTGTTCCAGAGCATAGCGTGTCCGGGAGCCTATACACAGCGAGAAACTTTATTTTTTAGGAAGGAGTAAGGGGGACTGGGGGGGTTAGTATGCGTCCTGTGCCGACTTCATGGGGAACTGTGAGCCAGAAACCTGAAGAGCAACCTTCTCCACCAATTTCGTCCCAGCGCTCTCAAACGCACTCGATCACAAAACAACGGCCGTCAACGTCATCTGCGAGAAGTGGTTCTTCAGCTATTTTTGAACTGTCAACTGGTGCTGCAACTTACCAGTCAAAGTCATCAACTCATTAAGACAATTAACGTCACGAAAGTCGCAAAAAGAAATTCTACGCCCAAATCCCCCGAGGACATCTCCAACTCAGAGAGCCCTCAATTTTTTTATATCGGTGGTGACTAACTGGCTATAGGATACCTGTCACTTACCCTGTAGGCCGCGGTTCGATTTCCGGCATGCGAATTTCAGGCCCTATATGGTGTAATCGTCAGGGCTCTGAATCCGGCAGTTCCTGTTCGACTCTCTGTCACTGTTTGACACTTTGTGACGCTCTCTGGTTTTTATGCATTGAGATTCCGCACGGGGACTGTCCTACACTGTTGCTTTTCGTGCCAAGTTTTGTGGTGATGTTTTCATCCATTCCGTTTCAAAGTGTATAGATTTGTGTAGTTTCCCTTTATTTTCTGAATAACGCATCCTGGAGTGGCCAGACCCGGGTGGCTCGGGACTAATATCTCAATTTTTCCTTGTACAAATCAATCAATCAATCAATCAACTCTCTGTGGCAGCCTTCTGTTTTAGAGGTTGCTTTCGGTGCATGCACGGATGCTCTGCGTAAATATCGCTGTTTGTAAGTAATTAAAGAGAAAGAAAGAAAGGAACTACATTGCATCCAGCAGTCCCTGTTCGATTCTCGGTGGCTGCTTTCTGATTTGGTTTCATTTTAAGAGAAAATAAAATAGTGATTTTGGCTTGACTAGTGTGACCCGCAACTCCACATCAGTTGCACCAGTATACTTTGGTGAAAAACTCCTGGAATGATGATACCAATGAAGAGGATGATGATGATAATGATTAGTGGTGGTGATTCCGACAGAAAACAATTGCGCACACACACTGAGATGTCAAAGAACGTGCAAACACGCAACGCTTGCTTCCCTCTTGGCTATTCCTCGCTCGCCTATACTTTTCGATCACAATCGCTTTTTTCTTTCTTTTTTTTCTATCGATCGTTTCTTCTCGTCATCTCCGGTGTGGTCTTGGCTAGGATACCCTGCTCTTACACAGAAGGCTCCGATTCGATTCCCGGTGTCTGAATTTCAGGTCCTCTGGTGGAATCATTAGGATTCTGAATCCAGCAGTCCCTGTTCGACTCTCGGTGGGAGCTTTCCGTTATTATCCATCTCGGTTGTTCCTCCCTTGCCTACGTTTCGGTCACAATCGTTTTTTTTTCTTCTTCTATCGATCATTTCTTCCCAACATCTCCGGTGTGGACTTGTGGCTAGGATACCCTGCTCTTTCCCAGAAGGCTCCGATTTGATTCCTGGAATCCGAATTTCAGGTCCTATGGTGTGAATCCTAGATTATACTTTGCTTGCAGCCGGTTGTGCGTGCGTGCGTGCGTGCGTGCGTGCGTGCGCGTGTGCGTGTGTGAGAGAGAGAGAGAGATACGTTCGTCGATCGTTTCTGCGTGTGACACTTCAGAAATTTCATGTAACGTTTTCGCGTTACTTTTGGGTGTTTATATAACGAATTTAACTTGATCATCGAGCGAGTAATTTAATTCATTTAAATGACGATAAATGAATAACCACGTAAGTAAATTCATCGCCCAAAATCTCAAGGTCCTCCGAACGCAGAGAGCACCATAATTTTTTTTCTAAATTCACCGTCGCAAATCCCGCCCGCGTGCTCTATACCTGTGAGAGGAGAGCGCGTTGTCATGACGACCGCGGGTACTTTTGCGTCCCCATGAGGGTCGCGAGTACCCCTAATTTTCGCACATTTCCGATCGTCGTTTTAGGGTGAGATTAAAGTCCAGCAAAAGATTGCCAACGATGTGAGGCAAGTTTTTAAAAAAAAATCGCGAATAATGAATTTCACTGAGTCGAAAAACTGACCCAATGAGTGTAAGTGATTGTAGCAATATTCTAGACACAGATTTAGCACTCTTTCGCGACATTTACACTACTGGACATCCATTCCACGCTCATCCGAACGCCACTTCGCTATTACGCTCTCGTTCTCAACTCGACGATGTGCTTTTTATCGTCAGCATCAAGTTCACCGAGGAAATATTTGATTCTACATATGTGTCCCGGAAACAACGACAATTCCCATTATCTGAGGAAGCCTCAGACTTCCAGCATTCTTATCCAGCTCAGCAACATGGTACAACCGTACATCTTTTCCTTCCTTTTCTTTTTCGTTTCCACCCTTTTTTTTTCGGAATAGCCAGCCGGCTCTGTGCCTGGCTAACCTTTTCTTTCTTTTTTCTTAATAAACATATACCACCCCCCCCCCCGTACATGCATGGGAAAATTAAAGTTACGCGAAATATTCCCTACTTTCCATTTTTCCTTATATTCCCTTTTATTCCCTTTAATTACTTTTACAGTAAAGAAAGACAGAACAGGAGACAGAATGAAGACGCAGTCTTTTGAAGAAAGGCACCCGCTTACCAAAAGTACAAAATAAAGACGAAAAAAAAAGTACGGTCGACTCGAAGTGAAAAATTTGGCTATGGGACATTAATTTCATTTAGACTCTAGAATGCAGTGAAGCGGCTCTTTCGAAATGCGCACTAAATTGTCGAACACGTTCTGGTTTAGACGTAATAAATTCATGTCCGACGTTTAACCGCGACGGTGAAATGTGCGCTCGCTCACGGCGTCGTTAATTACTATGTTCACAGCGCTCCACTATACCTGTACCAGTCGCGTGAAATATTATCCCGTCCATTTACTCGGACGTGATAGGTGTTCATTAACATACAGGCATGACGCGCTATTTACAAACATGGGCTGTACGCCAAATCCGTTCCAATTACCAGAGGAGATCGTGTCGGAACATAAAACATGGAACATACGGAAAAGCCTATAGTTGAAGCCTCCTTTGTTGTGCAGTGCGCCGCTGTTAGCGTGCCTTGCCACATGAAGACGTCACGGTTCGTTGATGAAACGGATGAGTTACAATTAAGGTAGACCGTTTTACGCCGTGCAGTTGGGACATTAATTGAATGTGTGCTGAGTATTTATATCTTTAATGCGGAGTGTGAATGTTTTTAGAAGTTTTATCGCTCAGTTCGTTCTTATACACTCTAAGAGAAAAAAAAGGGCGTGAAAAGGTGGTAACTTCTATAGTTACCACCTAGGTCAACATAGCGTCCGATAAAGGGTGATAAGATTCAATTATCATATATCCGAATTGATACAAAAAAGCGTACACCCCACCTCGCTCACCGAATTAGGGGGCTTAATCGCTTCATCGTCGTTACGGTCGTTACAAGCTAACGAGTGGCGGGAAATTCAAAAAGGTGGGCACGTGACACATTGCGCGTGACGTATACCACGGCCTTCACGTATCGCGCGAAGAGCGCCGTGCATGTGTTTTATCACGTGTCCACCTTTTTAAATTTTCCGCCCGCCCGATTAAGCCCCCAGAAGCGGTAACCCTATCATTCTTAGTTAGCAGGCAGAACTTTGCAACCTTTTAGGCACAACATATGCGATAACTATCACCTCCGAAAAAGTGTAACTACTCCTCCTTGTTTTCTTCTTCTAAGAGTGTAATTGTATGAACATTCATTCATGTCGAGTTGTAATGCCACCTGTAGGAGGGGACAAGCGCAATACTTGCCCACAGCACGCTTTAAAAGTAGTAATGCCGAGTTTGTTAGACGTCGCTCTGTATTGTCATCAAGCGGGAGAGCTACCTGGCAGAGCCGTAGCGACGGGGGTGCGAGGGGGGGCAACCGCCCCGGTCGCCCTTACCAGAGAGGGCGCCGAACGGCAAGCCCTGGCAGGTTGGTTGGACAGTATAAAGTAGGAATGAAGAAAATTTGAATTTATACGGTCTCTGCAGTGTAAATGGGAGTTTCCTTTTGTTTGTTTTGTATTGCCAACTGTAGGACGGGACAAACTGTGGGATGGGATGTTTGTTTACAAGGCTTATGACGGCTGTGAGGGGGAATGGGCGCTTCAGATCTGCCCTGCCCCGGGCGCAAACTCTCCTCGCGACGACTTTGCCACTTGGACATCGTGTGTATTGTCATCAAGCAGGAGAGCTACCTATGGAGGTAGTCCCCTTTGGACAGGCGTGTGTGTGTATTGTCATCAAGCAGGAGAGCTACCTATGGAGGTAGTCCCCTTTGGACAGACACTAACTTTACGTTACACTCCTACAAGCTAGATAACAACACTCTCTAGGAGAGTTTGCTTTTCGTACTGACCATACCAAGCGAACAATCCAAACACGGGAGAGCCGCTGCAGAGTGCAGTACGGTCCTAGCGAGCTGGCTAGAACATGATTTGCCACTCACCCTGAACGTGGCGGAAAAGACGAGTAGACGTCAGCCAGCGGCGAGAGCACTCCATGACAATGCGGCTACGAAGCCCTGAGCCTGTGTGTGTGTGTATGGGAGTGTATTGGCATCAAATGGAAGGCCGGCCACAGGGGCAGGCTTCCTGCCTGTGTGTGTGTGTATGGGGGGGGATTTATTCCATGTGTAATCGTTATGTGTTAACACGGTTAAGGTAGCTCGACGAGGGCCAATAATCTTTCGTATGTCACTTTCGTCGGTGTGACATACATGCATTGCGTCTTCCTTCGGCAAGCACACGACGACCGTTTCAGTCTTCCACGTAACGTAACCCTGCCTCGACACCCTCCGCCAGCAGTGCTGTTTAGGTCACTTCCCTGCCTGAGGTAGATGTCGTACTGGACCGAAGGAAGAACAGCATGGAGTCCACGTATTTACACCTCAAGTAACGCAGCAATAGCTAAGACAATGAAACATGGAAAGACGAACACAACAGAGAACCCTCACAATGACCACTTGAATATTCAGTTAAAGAAAGGCAGTTGATGAAAAGGCGAAAAGTCAATTGCATTCTTAAATCTTAAATAAAGCGCACGATGCAGCGTTACACTCAAGTGCATAAGCAATAGGGCAGAGTTTTAGAACCGGCCTCAGTTGTGGACTTTATTGGGGAAAATAAAGCGAATAACTAAATTAAGGATATAGGGAACAGTAGGCTAAAGCGATAAGGAAGATGGGCTCACTAATTCTGTGACTCATCTACTCAGTCAACAATACAACGGAGGAAGATCAAGCGCATTTGACACCGCACCTGGGTTCGTGAAATTGATTTCATGTTGCCAAACCCAAAAGCCTGCACTCCCTCAATGTCATGTGAGGGCGAGCGCTCAGCTAATGTTGCATCCTATAAAGCGTCCAGTTTCATCCCCTGAGGGGGATGGACCGCGAAAACGCGAGGCAGATGACTCCGCTACCCGGCGGTTACCCGGGACCTTGGTGCTATATTTACGCACTTAACTTCGTAGTTCCTTGGGGCAGATTGTTGTTAAACGTCACCTACATCAACACTTTCTTTTGACCCAGTATAGAGGCTTAACATGCAGCAGTAACGCAACTCGTCTTCGCCTTCGTACTATATAGACAAAGAGTGATATTAAAAGGTAGGAGCAACTTATTTATTTACACATGGTAACGAGACTTTCGTGCACGAGACTGCACTTCTTCAGGTTACCTGAAGAAGTGCAGTCTCGTGCATGAAACTCTCGTTACCATGTGCAAATAAATAAGTTAATCCTACCGTTTAATATCACTCTTTGATTTACTCACCACCGGCAACTTGACATCGCCTATTTTTCTGCCTTCGTATCTACTATATATAGACACTTAGAAAAGCAAGACGGTTGAGAGCACATGTTTAATACAGTCAAACTCCTTTATAGCGAACACCTTTTTAACGAAAATACCACTACAGCAAATTTTTTTTTGCGGTCCCGCTGGAGCCTATAGGCCCAATAATAGACATCCTTTTTAACGAAAATACCTTTACTGCGATTTTTTTTTGCTGTCCCCTGAGTTTCGTTGTAAAGGAGTTTGACTGTATACAAAATAGTAGACTTTTGTGCAGTAGACTGCTCTCAACCGTCTTGCTTTTTATTCTGATATCGCTTTCGTCGAAAAATTGACATTGCTCTTCATACGTTTCGCGTTAAACCACAAGATTTTTACGCTATGCGCCCCGCAATTGTAGCGGGGAATCACCTCATTCCATCGTCATTCATGTAGTTGTTGTTACGCTATACTCCTGACTGTTACAAACGATCGGAACTGTTGGATTACTCTCAGATGATAGCCAAATTGGCAACAGCGACGACGCAAAACATGAACATGCATGATGCTAAGCGCGGTCAACAACTCACACTACAGTCTTAGAAATGATGGTGGTGGTGGTTGTGAAAGGGCTCGCCATAATCGGCCGCACAGAGGTGGGCAACGTCACGACTGACGGCGACCATAATCTCAAATGCCTGCCCTTTGTGACAATTGAACCTCTGTATGCAATAAGGGGATAAGTCGAAAAATCCCAAACCGAGAAAAGGGGCCTGATCTGTCCGTGCGTCCCATTGGCATACATGTATTTCCCATTTCTTATACCCTCCTGTAGCGGGCCAATAAATTGCAATAGGGTCCTAAATTTTCTTTGGCAGGAACATACTGGTATGTAGATGTCATTGCAGCAAAAATAGCAAAAAGGGGATAAATTGACTTATCCCCTTAATGCATACAGAGGTTCAATTATGAACAGCATATGTGTCACAAAAAGGCGCACGCCTCCCGTTTTCAACAAATCGGAGCAGATGACTATATCATTCGAGATGATCGTTGGCTGGGAGCGTGCTATGTGGTGAAGTTCATTTTTAAGAGTGTAAAGTGAAGCCAAAAATCGCCATTTCATTTTTCTTTGAATCAGTCAATCAATCAATCAAAGTTATCTCGAAATTTTTGTGTACTTTGATAGCTTTCTAGTTTTGTACCCATGTTACTTTGTTACTGTAATAGGCGTACACATTTTGGTCGTCTATAGAGTGAAAAAGCACTTGCTCAACTTCATACGCGCGGCTGTTGTTTGTTGAAATCACTAGAAGGTCGGCTTTGGGTGCCGTGTGACAAGAGCTCTTCCTTTGACGTGGCGCCGCCCTTGATATGGCAATTAAGGGACTACTCCTTAGGAGTTCGCAAATTCACTAAGGAGTGGAGACGATGCAGCACAGGGACGTCGAGCAATGCTGCTTTTCTCCTGAACAAGCTGAAAGTGGAAGAAGCCATTCTTCGGGTTGTACTTTCTTTGAGTAATTCTGCACGAAAACATGTCCCAAAAAAAGTCATCGGTCACTCCCTGAAGATTTTGTGAGCCTGGTGACTTAAGCGATGGCCGCAGCTTGTCTTTCACAAAGCGCCTGGTTGCTTTTACGGATTCGATCAGCTATCGCAGGCGCCTTTGCGGCGGACGCTAACCTGCCGAACGTTGTCTAGAGCAGTGTTTCCCAAAGTGTGGTCCGCGGACCCCTGGGGGTCCGCGAGAGTGTCCGTGGGGGTCCGCGACCGTCTCTCACATTTCAGTGAGGACTTTCGTCCCCACAAACACGCGCTCGTACATGCAGCCCGATTTCCAAACACCCAGAACTTCCAAAATTTCTACAAGCATGCTTGAACGGCTAGCTTCTAATTTCTGATAGAAAAGTCCTGCAATGCACGTTTGTCCGCGTCATACACATACAAACAAGAAGAAGAAACCAGTCCGGAATCGTTTCTGAAGCTGTATCGAAAGCACGCAGCAGCTGACGAGGTTGCTGGTTATGCACTGGCTGTGACGATGTATGTGTGTGTGTGGGGGGGGGGGGGTCCGTGAATTAGTCCAAGGTTCTCATCGCTTCCGGGGGTCCGTCACCGCCAAAAGTTTGGGAAACACTGGTCTAGAGGACTGTATTGGCTTTACTTGTACACTCCTTGTCACAGCACAGCGACTTTTACAACGACGAGTCCTTCATCTAGAAAGTAACAACTGAAGGCAATTGTTTCCACGTTGATAGATCGTCCGTAATAAGACTCAGGAACTTTAGTACTTGCAGTCTATTTCTAGGGGCGTCTGTGGGCAACAAAAAAACCTCTGAGCCTCTCTGAGAACAAAAAATTGCGTCGTTCAGCTGTTGAATGGTTTTCATGTTTGCGATGTTCTGCTTATAACTGTACAAAGTATTTTGAGTACATTGGTCAGCACCATGTACGCAACCAGTCAAGTTTCCAGAAATTGAAGTAGCCTAGGAGGTTTGATATAGAACACATCGTCACTACATCGTCATCACTTATTTGTTGTTGCTTGTAGGACCAATCACCGTGTAGGTCCGTCAGTGGCTTTGTAATTCTAACCACCACGAGACACCCTATATGACCACGTAATGGCCCCATAACCATATTTCCACGAGGTTGGCACAATGCCGAAAGATGCCGCCAATTTTCAGAATACAGCGGACGCTTCGAATTCTCCGCGTATCAGGTCTCGAACGCAGTACTTTTCTTGATGGTTGTCCTGGGTATACGGCGCTATATCCTTGCCTTTTTAATCCTGACAGCAGGAACATATACCGAAAACAGCCTATCTCCAAACAAGCCTATCTATCTTTGGCCCGCATGGCCCCCGTATGTTCAAAAATGGTTGTTCACGGTGTTCTTGTCAGCCCCAAAGGCCCATCGTATCTGTCGCATGCAGAGTAACGGAGCGAGGTGAAAGGACGCCCATAACTTCAGCGTTCGCGCGAGCAGGGGTCGCATAAATCACCGGGCGCTATCTCGATAAGGCTCCCCAGCAACGCCCTCCAGACTCGAGGCCCCCCCTTTTACAGCGGAGCCGAAATCAATGGCCTGACGCGGCGCTGTGACAAACGAACTTCTCTTCACGTTGCCGATAACTAATTTGTTTTCCGACACAATGGAGGGCCAGGTAGACGGTCCGCTGTGCGATGTTGAAACGGTGTAAATTGCTCGCTGTGGCTTGCACAAAGGCGCAAACGGTTGAGAGTGTACAGGTGGGAGCGAGCGGGGAGAAGACCTGTCTGTGGGTGGTGCCGTTCGATTCGATGAGGATGAGGCCGCTTATTGATACATGCAAGAGTACCGTGTCTTTAGCGGCAGCTGTGGGGCATATGTCGGCACTTTTCTATAAATTCATACGTCACATTGAGCGTTACTCACAGCCCATCACATCAGCGTCCTAACCCGTCATACAAAGCCTTTTGAATAGGATATCATCTTCAAAACCCATCATTCTCACCTCAACTTCAACATCATAGATGTGATATCTGTGGTGGTCACCACGAGTGAAGTTCCGGACCTGTACTGTGGGGACACAGAGTCTGCTTGTTGATGGCAATTTCAATGGTCAAGTTCAACACTGCGAGGTGGTGAGATCGAATACATATCACAGGCTGCGCCGTCTTAGTTCTTAGTTCTTTCCCGCATTTTGTGGCAGACTTTCCATAGAGATGGCCGGTGCGGTTCCTCCTGGACTCGACCCTTGGAAGACGTATAATATTGCCCCTATATACCTCCCACTTGTTATTGCTCTACTTATCACTCTAAGTCTGAGCATGGTTCATAGTGCCCTGTGGTGCTTAGACAAAACTAAAAAAAATCCGGAGACTATTTCTTAATTTGTGTAATTGCTTTAATTCCACTGTCTCGGTGGGACAGGTAGAAGCCCTGGCACGGCAGCCTTTAACATTGAGCAGTCAGTGTAATTCAAATGCATAGAAGTGATCACGTCAACCTGGCACGCTTTCACCAACCCGTCTAGGGGGCACTATCCTAAGCAGCACATCTTTGCTCAGTATTGGTCCAAGGTTGGGTCGGTATTGCCAATACTGATCTTGTGCCGGTATTGCCAATAATGGTCCAAGGTTGTGCCGATATTGCCAATACTGGTCCTGTTCCGGTATTGCCAAAATTGAACCAAGGTTGTGCCGGTATTGCCAATACTGGTCCTGTGCCGGTGTCGCCAGTGTTGGTCTAAGTTTGTGCCGGTATCGCCAATGTTGGTTCAAGGTTGAGCCGGTATCGCCAATGTTGGTCCAAGGTTGTGCTGGTATTGCCAATACTGGTCCTGTGCCGGTGTTGCCAATAATGATCCAAGGTTGTGCCGATATTGCCAATACTGGTACTGTGCCGGTAATGCCCATACTGGTCCTGTGCCGGTGTTGCCAATAATGATCCAAGGTTGTGCCGGTATTGCCAATACTGGTTCTGTGCCGGTATCGCCAATGTTGGTCCAAGGTTGTGCCGGTATTGCTAATACTGGTCCTGTGCCGGTATTGCCAATACTGGTCCAAGATTGGGCCGGTATTGCCAATATTGATCCAATATTGGGCCAAGATGTTGTGCTTCTTGGGATAGTAGTTGTAATCCGCATTCAAATTGCTTGAAATGGCATCCAACGTAATGGATCAGCTTGTTGTGTATACGTGCGGATTACAACGCTGGGTCTGACCGTTGTCTCGTGGTATTTCTTATGCAACTTTTGCGTATCGCAAGCTCTGTAGCGGTTCTTCTATTCGAACGTGGTCCACGTGGTCTTCTCGATGAAGGCGTCCATGGTATAAATTTGGCCGTCGCTGTACTTTGAGGCATTTCCCCACAAAGGAAAATGAAGAGAAGAGAGGATGGCTAATTTCCATTCTCAGTGGGACGAATAAGAAGATTTAACATGTTCACTCTAGCTCTCCCCTTTTCAGAAACAAATTCGCTCTTCTGGAAGTGTGTGCTCGAGCAGGTCTGAGGCGGCATCGTCGTGGTGGTAGTCAGCAAAATCGGTTTTCAATCAACGGCAGCGTTGAATTCTCCAAACGTGTTTGCTTCAGACGTAGTGGGACGTTCTCCTAGCATAATCGGCTTATAGCACAACGGATTGTCATGCCATTGTCATGGTCCATGAGTTACTTTGACACACGTTGCAGTACTCAAAACATTCGAATTGCAGAGCGACAGCACCCCTCCGCCCTTTGTTGTGGAAATTGACAAAGTACGAATGTAGCAAGAGACTTTGAACTGACGGCGCGGTGTTTATTATAGTGTTGTAGTGTAATATACGGCGTAGATTGTTGCAAACATTGTTCTAGACACCGTTTTTTATGTTTCATTGTTGCAATTGATAACGATACTGTGAAATTCAGGACATTCAAGTTCCGCGTGAACAAACTGGCATACATTTGAGAGACCGTTGATAGAAAGTGAGACTGGCCAGTCGCTTACACACGGTGAATGCAAACAGATGAAGGTTCAAACGAGTCAGTGTAAAATGTCAAACAAGAAGAGGAATCTCGGAGGGCACACACACACACATCACGCACTTAGCAAGTCATAGAACGTCCACTAGCCCAGTTGTACGTAGAAAAACGTAAAGTGCCCTCAGCGCTTTGCCGGACGACTGAGTTAGCGATGTCGAAGGTTCGGGAGTCCACCCGAGACAGGTTCGCCTCCCACACCTTTCGAGTGTCGAAGTATTTTCGACACCTGAGGAGGAGGTGTTCTGCCTCCTCTACAACGCCACGCTCACTGTAGTTAGGAGGGTCACGCTTGCCCAGTTTGAAGGTAAGACGTGCGCTGTACGACGGCACATTGAGCCGTAGACTCTGTAGGACAGTCGTCGTTTGTCGCGAAAAGGAAGGTGATGCTCTGGGTGCTTTACAAGAGGATCAAGAATAATAACACTCTACTGTTGTTTGCCTGCAATGAAAGCTGGACGTTCATCAAATAAATCTTGCCCGATGGCCATACGGAAGAGTATTACCACTCTCGGACAATTCTTCCTGTGGCCACCCCTTCTTAAGAAGCTATGGAAGAACTATGGGATCAACACTTACACACACCTTACGTGTAAATCTACACTAGTTACAACACCAAGACTACCATGACAATTGAAAAAAAAAAAATCGAAGCAGTATCATTTATGCTGTGCGGCAGCGCCATCATCAGCATCACGAGAAGTGGAGAAGCTGCGTTTAGAACGCGTGACTCTGGCGTTCGGAACTCGTTCATATTGGAACCATTTCGCCAAGTACTGTCTGACAAAATACCTGGTTTGGTCTACCGCATTGAGTATACCCATGCAGGAAACCTCGGAACCACCAAGGCAGCAAAGCCAAGTGACTCCGCATCACGATGACGTCGTAGGTACTGCTGATGTAAGCATGGAGATTTATTCGTGAAATTACGAATTTACGTTGTACGTCATGCGCCGGCCAGCTGTTATACTTTACCTCTCGACATGTCTTGTCTTTTCGGTGTTGAGAGCTCTCTCCTCTATCATTCTAATCCCATAGAATCCTAACACGCTGCTCCCTTTACACCAAACACCGCGAGCAAGCCGCATTGGTTGAGACGTCCGCTGTACTCAGACGCTATTCTATGTCCTGTTCTATTCTAGGCGGTATTTCAATTCTAATCGTTTAGTCTTTTCTTATCGCTTTTGGTCATGAGCTCTTTGGAGATCCTTGTTATGTCGCTTTAAGTCAGAGACGCACCATTGTCAACAGATAATATAGTTCCCTCTCTTGACTGCAGCAGCACACGTGGGTAACACAGCCAGCAACAACCAACGCTCCCCCTAACAAGCCAGCAACCACGAGCGCTTTACCTCCACCATTGGCCATATGGGGTCTCTTTCTGCCCATTGCTGTGACTACTATCATCGTGCTGGCAATCGCAATCCACATCTTCTTCAACCGTTCTTCCGACGTCGTCATAGAAGGTTCCCAATCTTGCGAAACGGAAGCCTGCCAGGTCTACGCGGCAATACTCAAGAAATCCATCGATTTTAAGCTAAGCCCTTGCGACGACTTTTACCGGTATGTTTGCTACGGTTGGGATAGCACCAAAGAGATATCTGTGTACTGGAGCCACATTTTAGGCTACCTCGACCGCCTGACATCCGCTCTCGAAGCACCGGTTCCTCGGCAAAATCAGAACGCCGTGGAGAAAGCTGCTAGCTTTTTTCAGTCGTGCCTGAATGCGGCGACAGCTCCTCACCCTGGCGAGATTGAGGACCTGCGCAGAATCTGGCACGACTGCGGGATCCTGTGGCCGAGAGCTTCAAACGAGCCAGATGTTCTTCGTTCCACGTACCTCATGTTTAAGGCGTTTCATGTCGAGAATGTTCTCAACATCGTTCGGAGCAGGATCACGTTTAGACCTCACATATTTCCCGGACTTCACATCTTGATTATGTATCGCAAACTCTTGAACATCAAACTAGCGGGAACTTACCGGAAGTACTACGAGACCTTCGTGAATTTGTTCAGAACCGAAAACACGACGGATGACGAGGTGCTATCATTTGACATTTCCTCGGACTACGATAACATCGTCTACAACAATCTGGCTAACGGTACGTTGTTCGTTACGAGGGCGGTTGAGATGCCCATCCTCGAAGTCTCCCGGCTGGTGCCCGCAATTCCAGTCGGACGCTGGCGCCATTTCTTCAGCGACGTCATGCGCGTTTCAAGCGATACGCCAATAGAAGTTGCGAGCACCGACTATTTAATCGTATTCAACGAAGTCCTGGCGAAACTCGGCGAGAGGGAACTGCACCGGTACTTAGGCTGGTTCGCCATCCAGGTGATGGCTCCTTACCTTGGCTACGACTTCATTCTCAACTATGCGGGAAGCAAAGACTACGTTAACATTACGGCTACGTACCAATGTCTCGCTCGGTCGGAGTTTTACTTTGGCTGGGCAGTGTTCGAGGAATACGCTGCGCATGAAATGAACGTTACAGCAAGGAAAGACATCCACAGTATCGTCAGGTCCATCAGTACCGCGATCACGAGGAAAATAGTGGACCAGGAGCCGATATTTGAACGAAATCCGGAAGCGGCATCGGACATAATCAATGCGCTTCACTTTACGATGAAGTTCTACGACTGGACGTCCGCACCTGGCGACATGGAGGCCGTCTTCCAAAGATGGCCTGACATGAACGAAGGATTTCTGCGGAACTGGTTCAAAGCGGCGCAAGCTCTAGCGGGAACCTCCTGGAGTGCCCACACTCCGGTCTGGACGTCTTTTACTCGCCAAGCTGCGGATACTAGCTTCTACGTGTTCTTGAACGGGCTCACCGACCAGTACTTAATACCACCGTATGTCACGATGCTGCCGCTGTATGACTTAGGCCTAATGAGTGCCGCGAAGTATGGCGGGCTCGGTGGCCTGGTGGCCACGGCTGCGGTGCAGTACATGCGTGGACGGTACGCGACCTTTCGAGAAAGGAGATGGGCGTGTGTTGTCGCTGCCAGTGATAAGGCGTACCTGGAGATTGTGGACGCCTTCGCGTCAATGATGATAGCGTGGGAGGCGTTTACCGACGCGTTCAGCGTAGACGACGGCGCGACTTCTCCGATGCTACTGGCACTCCCGCAGCAGCAGGTCTTCTTCATCTCGATGTGTTACTTGATGTGTGGGCAGCAACGCAAAGAACTGTACGCGAAGAAGTGCAACGAGCCCCTCAAGCACAGCGTTGCGTTTTCTAAAGCGTTTTCGTGTTCCAACGACAGCGCTATGAATCCTGAAAGAAAGTGTTCCCTATTCTAGGCGGCTGCTGACGCAAAAGGTATTCTCTGGCACCGAGCCTTTACAGATTGTAAATGCCAGAGCTGCGCTTTAGAAATAAGTTGGCTTTAAATGCACGCACTGTTATGATATACGAGACTTTCAAGAATACATACTGTTCAATTGAAATTGTCTTGTGCATTGTCTTATTGTCAGTTCATTATGCGTTCCTCCTACGAAAAACTAAAGTTGTAGCATCAGAGGATGCTTCCGTGAAGAGCCACTTCGGAAGTGGACAACAAGACCGACTATAAGTAAGCAAACTATGGTTTATGGATGAGGAATGCATATCAAATCAACGGAGTCCTTCCCGTATCTGGTTTGTACTTGATGTAATTAATCAAGTTTGCTGAAAGTCAACGTCGCATTTGGCGACGAGGATTTGGAAGATTTTGGAGACTATACTGAGGATCCAGAGCGACTCCAAGGCCATGGGTGAAGCCGATAGCTGCCTTTGACTCCCATGGCGGCGCATCTTTAATAACAGAGTTGGGAGAAACGGATATATCGTTTCGACAACTTCGTATAGTAGCTGCCGATGTTACGAACAAGAAGCAACAAAAAGCAATGCGGCTACATTACGCCGGAGAAGCATTCTATAATATTTTCGAAGCACTAGGAGACACGGCTGAAGACGATATTTACGAAGATGAAACAAAAGCTCACAGAGCAAGCACTTAAAACCAAAGAAAAACATCGTTTTTGAACATATTTTCCGTCAAGCAGCCCAACTACAAGGTGAAAGCATCACGGAGTACTTAGTCGGAGTACTTAGTAGACGCCAACTTCTTGAAGCTGGCGTCTGCATGTGATAAAAGTGCAAGTGTGCGGGCGAGCTGGTACACTGCATAAACGACTATAAAACCTGAGTCAAGGAACAGAAAAAAAAAGGAAGACAGAACGAGAGAGAGAACGTGTCGTGTTGTCTTTTTTTTTCTGTTCCTTGTCTCAGGTTTTATCGTCGTCTACACGCGAGTTTGCCGATGAGGAACAAGCTTTGCTAACGCAGATGATTCAAGGCGTCGCATCAAGTTGTCTAGGGCGACAAACCCTGAGGGATCCCAGTATCACATTAGAGAAGCTCAAACAGCTTGGACAATTGAATTGAATTGGACAAGCTGTAGAACAAGCTGAGCAGTAAGCGGACAAAATGGAGGCCACAGCAGAGGTGACACAGGAAGTTAGCGCTGTGTCCGAGACCGCTTACAAGAAAAGAGCATATACTGACTCCTATAGCAAAGCAAGGATAAAAAAAAAAAATGCTGAGGATGTGGAGGTAGCTGGCCACACCCGGAAGGAAAGACCAGCTGTCCTGCATCGCACACAGAAGAGAGGACAAATGCCCTTCCTAGAACGTCAGAAAATGCAACAAGGGGAGCAGGTCTTGAAGACAACGTCGCTAGTGGATCAAGCGGTATGAGCAGGTATCCCAAGAGGACGACACGGGGCATCCTACCGAAAGACTTTGAAGTGGGGGAGGAATGTGATATCGGAAGTGAACAACAAAAGAACGACGGGTACGAGACTAAAGCGAGACTAAAGAAGGATAGGCGGAAGACGTCAGGGACATTTTTCTTTTTTAAGAAGAAGAGGCTGGAGAACGACGCTAGCCGTGTATCGAGCAATCAACTTCAATGAAGGGAACCCTTGGCGTAACTGGTTTGTATTAGATGTTTATTAATAAAACGAGCTGAAAGTCAACATCAAAAGATAGTCTACTAAAGAAGTCTGCTTCCTCGTACCAGAGACGTCGCTGAACGTACTGGTCCCTACGTAGAATTCCTCTACATTATTCCTCTCCGCCTACATTTGAAAGTCGAGTCCTCTACTAGCATATCAATAACAGAATTGAAACGGCTAGGACCATCAAGTTTTTATGACAAGCCTTCGTGCGGAATCGGCACTGCATCTCACTTCATCATACCTGATGAAACCTTTCTGCACGAAAGCTTGTCATTAAAACTGTAGATGCTCATAACAGTTTCAATTTCATTCTACCTGCTTCGTGGACATGACGGCGTTTCTATGTACACTCTAAATCTAAATCTAAATCTATCTCTAAATCTAAATCTAAATCTTTTCACACCCCTAAAAGCGTAAAATGGCTGTAAAGTGGCTATAGACAGCAGTAATACACCGTTTGTGCACCTTAAAAATCTGTTTGAGAGCTCTTGAGCGGGTAAGAATGGTGTATGACACCCTTTTCTGGAAAATCTCGGTGAGGGTGTGATACA
Source organism: Ornithodoros turicata (assembly GCF_037126465.1). NCBI lineage: Eukaryota > Metazoa > Arthropoda > Arachnida > Ixodida > Argasidae > Ornithodoros > Ornithodoros turicata. Next base: position 78,342,836 of record NC_088205.1, read on the forward strand.
GGCTGTATTGAGGGTGTGTTTGAACCTTGAACGTACATTTACTTTGTTCACTGAAAGGAGATCGAATACTGCAGACATGACAGGGGAATATTATGTAGGGTTCCCCGTTTTCGGTTTTAATCGAAAAACAAACGCCGGTTAAATTTTCCCTCATTCGGTTTTAATCGAAAAACATCGAATACAGAGGAACATTTCAAGAACCATGACGGATAAATTGCTGCACATGCCCAGCTTAAGATTCCAACATACCAAGCAGGCTTTCCTTTATTGCTCTTCTTTCTTGGTATTTGCTATATGGTTGGATGACCTGCGACCACATTGAGTGTTCCAGGGTCAATCCCTTTGTCCCGGATCGGGTGCGCTGGTCGCAATCTCACTCTGCCATTGTAGTTGCCCCACCACAGCGTTTGCGAGCCTTTTAGGGACGTGACCTCAAGTACAATCTCGGTCACAGGCCTTTAGTTGTTTAGTGGAGAGGTTACGACAGTACATACACCTCCACTTTCCACGTACGGCGGCCCTGTTTTTCCGCGGCACCCGAGATGGGAAGAAAAAGGAAGAAGGCCTCGGACTACGTTTGCGAAATTTAAGATTTTGAACTCTCAGGCGCGCATATCGGAGCACCTGCAATCGCGGCGCCACGTGAATATGAAGAATCCTCGTAACGAAGAAGGTGAACGAACGCCTTCCGGTCATTTCTTGCAGCACTTACAGAACTCGCGAACTAAAGAGCGCGCAGCAATGTCTGACAAGAACCTCGGCAAGTATGCTTGCACTTATTACTATAAGCTTAAATGAGTTGTGCTTTCGTTGGTATCGTGAATGCGCCATCACTTCGCTGTGGAGCAATAAAGTTTCTTGTGATTTCACAAAACTGGTAATTCGCGTTGGTTGTTGTTGCTAAGGCTGCGCTAGACGCGCACAGCTCTGAAATTACATTGTAATTGCTATGCGCCTTTAACTGTCGGGTAAACCATGTACACGCAAGGAAAAGCATCGAAAAACTCAGATTTCTCGAAAATCAATAAACATCGAAAAACATACGCAGAGTCTGCCCAAAAATAAACGTCGAAAACGCGGAACCCTAATTATAAGGGGGCTCATTACATAACAACAACCATTATATTTTGACGATGAAGTGGGCAGGTTTTCCACATTACATAAAAGTACTTACGAAACACTAGAAGAACGCACGACATGACGAAATAATGAACACATGGCATGATTAACAGGCAGGCGTGGATTAATTCAGGCACACTAAGGAGAGCTTGACGTGAGTCAAGAAATAACATAGGCAATCGGAGAGCGCGTCACATGAATTGACATAAGTACGTCACACTACAGAAGCGCATGACATGGATTGATAACGCGCCTGCCATCCGGGAGTTTGTGTAGGTTCAGCACCGTCAGGTGAAACGCTCTTCCAATTTTCCAAAACAGTGGATTCCCGAGTGGTGGTTACCACATGGACATGCAAGTGGCAATCGTATTCAACGGTGGTTAAACACAGGGAAATGAAAAGAATCTGAGAATTTACAACATATATTCCTAAGATCTCTGAAAATACCGGCAAGTCATTTTCAGGAATTTCTTTTACAATTACACAACTTGCTGAAACTGTGAAGCCATCAATCGTGACACTTCTGACAGACAAAAAAAGAAATCAGAGCATATAACAAGCCATGCATACCATTTTTCATATAGCTCATTGAAGTGTGTTCTGGTGAATTGGACTATCCTTGAGTTGCCTATGTATAGCCGTATATATTTCCTTCACATAACATTCTTATACACATAGTTGATCGCATTATAGTTCACCAATTACCTAATGACATGCTGCATGAGCAGACCGACTTTTACTGAATACTTTAGATGCAGTGAAACTTTTTACATATATGTTCATTTGGTGATTATCAAAATGACATAGAAATACATTCCTAGGTGGTCCTGGGCATATACCCAGAAAGTGTTGTCAGCTCGATGCGAAAAAAGTAGTTTTTTCGCATCAAGCTGGCAACATTTTCTGCGTATTTTCTTATTCAGCGTTGAGAATTACACCCTTCCACATAATTACACCCTAACAATGTTGACAGTGTTAAACTACACCCTAAAAGGTGCGTGCCCTGCACATTTGGGTTTACACCCTTTAAGGTGTAAAAAAGGTTTAGAGTGTACGTATCGTTGGCCTAAGTATGGGTCAGAGTTTCCCCAATTCTAATGTGACAGAGAGAAAGTCTCATCTTAATACCGAGCTCCGCGTTTCCTAGACACTGGCTTTCCGGGACCTTCAGCGGACTTAGCTCCCGGGAACTTCGTTAAATGACGTCCCCCCAAATTCCCTCTGTGCCGCGCAAATGTTCTTCCGCCTGATGAGTATTTCAACGTCTAATATTGCGGTACCGCTTCACATGGAAATACTTAGGGCGGTCTGACCGCGAGACAACTTCTGAGAATCTGAGCCATTTGGGATCCTAGTTCATCCACACTAACCTCTGCCATTGAAATGATACAAAACCATTCTACACGTTTTATACTATCAAACTACCATCGCACTAGCAGCATCATATCAATGAAAGAATCTCTGGGTTTGCCGCCACTTCAGATACGCAGAAAAATATCTCGGCTTTGTCTCTTTCATAAAATTTATCAGCACACCGAAATGAGTACACAATTTATCACTCGCCCCTTTTACCCAAGCAGCACAATGTACTGAAAGTCGAGTGCAATAGGGGTGGATGGTATGTGTATTATCAATGTTCTTTAGTTTCAGGAGTCTGTTCAAGGCCTTCCGCCTACCCGTCCACCCCTATTGCACTCGACTTCCAGTACATTTTGCTGCTTGGGTACATCTCGTCCGGGAATGATCATTGTTGCAAAGTTCACATTCCTTCATGTAACACTAATTCTTACTTCCATTCTTTCTTCCCGCATACGGCAACTGAGTGGAACCACCTTCCACGTAACATAGTTCAGATAACTAACCCAGATTCATTTCGTAAAGCAGTCTCTCAGCTCCTGTTGTTATAATATTTTTCTTTGTTATAGTATTGTTATTTCCTACTATTTCTTATATGTGTAGTTTCGTGTATTATTTTGCCTCACTCCCCTCTGTAATGCAATTGCGCTTGAGGGTAATAAAATGAAAATGAAATGAAAATGAAAATGAAACTTAAATTGAGGTGCAGCTACGACACAGCTGTCTTTCCCGACCAGTTGCTCAGCTCGAGTGCAACTTCAGAGCTCTGAAGCTTTCCCGTTTGCTTTGCTCTCTGCGCTGCTAGCTGCTAGGCGCGGAAACCGATACGATAATCTCTTTCATTCTGCGCTTGTGGACCAACAAATATTGATTGAACATTGGGTTTTGGTGAATATGTAAATTGAACATTGGTAAAAGATAGGCAGGAAAATGTAGCGAATCTTGTTCTCCTGTGCACATTGATGCATAAATGTCGAAGAACGAGAACAGCAAGAGGGTTGTTCTTGCAAAGTGAACAAAACTCATTACCGTCACAACACTACGTACATGTGCTTGAGTAAAAAAAACAATCTCTTAGTTTATGCTTCAAAATTAGGCGCTAACAAAAGGAGGAGACAGGAGGTTGACAGGGTTTGTTCCTCAATTCTGAAGCATGAACAAATACAGCGCAAATTGTTGTTCATATGCACACACATCGTCTGCTAGATAATTAAACACTGTTGCCCATCTAGTTAGATACGCAGCTTTCCCGTTGCAAAAACTCCAAGGGAACCTATTCTCGAAGTACGACACAACGACGAAATTTCCCCGAAAACAACAGGTCAAAACCAGATACCTGCTTTCTGCTAGTTGGAGTAGCAAGGTGACTTATTTAGAGTACATGTTTACGTGCGTCTCCGTGTATGTTTTAGCACCCGACAGATGACCTCCGTGGTCCGATTATGCGGAGTAGTACGTTTAATGGAGCCAGTGACCATTAGGGTCACACCCAGATACAGTTATTAACGTCAATTAGGCACTTTAGCTCCGTGCTGTTCGCGGGTGGAGCGGATACAAGAGCCGTGATCAGCATTTCCTCTTCTTCATTTCCTCTGCTGACCGTTAGGGGGATGGAAGGCCATCGTGTAATCGTGTCCTATAGTGCAATCATGATGACTGGATTGATGTACATGTTCGGAAGGGTATATATGTGTATATATATATATATCGACAGTTGAATTAGTACTGCTCTTGCAACGCAGGAACGCCCTTAACACATCATTTTTATAACCACTCTCGCGGCGGTTGCTTATGGCAAAATTACTATCTTGTCCCGGTTCTACGCCATAAACAGATATATTTGATTGCTCGTGTGACTTTGTCCGTGTTGCGGGGGGGGGGGGGGGGATATGTTTAATGCAAAGTAAAAAAAAAAACAAGGGAGAGAAGGGTGTTGCGCTTCAGAGGGGGCTAGAACTGCGCATAGAGCTTTTCGTTGCTAGAACGGGGTCGTACCTTAGCTCTATGCGTATGATGGACTACCTTTGACGTTTGTTTATTAATATATTTCGCAAAATATTATAGTTGAAAGCATATAAAAACTGAGGCCCCATAGCTAAAACTGGTTATTACCGGAATTATAGTCAACCCTCGATTTCGTTTCCGTTCGCCATTACTAGGCAGACGTGGATGACATAATTAATATTCCTAAACGCTTTCTATGATCAGAAGTAAAAGCTCTCGTCACGTAACGTTTTCATCACGTAGTAAGCAGCGATTGTGAATTTGCGCGTATACTGAATAACCGCGCCGTGCGGATGCTTGCGGATACACCCAAGTCAAGCAACACTGTTGCGGATGGGGTTACGGATCCTTGAAGCGCCGGTAACGTGCAGATGCATATTCTGTCAATGTTATCCTGGGTCACCTCTCATTATAACTTCATCAGTCTGCGACAACAGCTTTTTTGCACTTAGTTTTCAATTCGTACGTCACCAGGGCCTTCGGACGGTCTAATTCTTTGTTGGTTGGTATAAACGTTTGATTCTGGAGTTGCACGGCATACATTTGTTAATGTAATCTCGTTTCTCCTTCTCGATAACCCTCACTGTTACGAGAATGAAGCCGGATCACCTTTGCTGTGGTATGGCTCCCTTCGCGATCATTAATGGTATGGGAACCTAGTAAAATGAAGAAACGCAGAGAGAAGCCACGGTCATAAAATATCCTCCCTTGGTTCGCTTTTGCGTTACGACGATACTAGTTTGTCTCGACAGGGTAAAGTAACGGGGGTTATATTGCGAACAACAAAAAATGAAGAATATGATATAGTTACTACGGAATAAATGGAGTCGCTAAACGGAAGGATTTTTTTGCTTGTCTGGTTTTTGTAACGTTCTTTGTATCCACCTTTTTCACGATGAAATATTGGACGATCGTAAAACGCGCGCGACTTGATCGTAAGCACCCCCCATCAGCGTATTATATAAATGCATGTTTCATCATGAGATGAGCATGTTACTCATTCGAGTTGAGACACGATGATCTAATTACGTCTTTTTGAAAGACAGTAATGTTTGCACAGTTGCCATATACAGGGACATATACTGAGAAATTGTTGTCTGTTGTTTCCTCCCTGTCTCGGGTCTTCACGTCGTCAATATGAACCAGCTCGTCTGCGCCCTTTCACTATTATCGATATACAGGGTGTTTGTTTTTATCTGCAACAAATTTTCATAAAAAGAGGAGTTGCCTTGGGACGCCTTTATTTTTATCATTGGATTGCTCGATGGGGCTCCTACTAGGAAACGAAATCTTTTCTCAATTAGGGGGCTAATTAACGGATATATTTTGATCAACGTTTTAATTATTGGCTTTAGGAATCACGTTAGAAATGCGATATCAAAGCCTGATGATCCGCACAAACCACTGATGAAGCACAAAAGTAATTGGAGCGCGCGCCACAGATCTAACTATTTTAGCTCTGCCGTCTGCTACAAACTGCAAGTGGTCGGCAAAAGAGCAACGATGACGTCGATATTTCCGTCTTCACTTAACGTCACAGAAAGTCCTCTAGTCCTCTAACGGAGAATAAATACGGCTTCCTAGTAGCACCCCCGTCGAGTAATCAAATGACGAAAGTAAAAGCGTCCTAAGGCAACTCCCCTTTACGACAATTATGAAAATTTGTTGCAGCTCAAAAGAAACACCTTGTATACTGGATATGGTGGACAGGGAAATCAGCTTCCAGCACCGAGGGCCTACCACCCTCGAAGACCGATTGTGACAGGTGGTGGAAGTGGGGTGAACACCTTGCGTTGTGTCAGACCACCTGCTGCTGCCACACAGTCTATACGACTCAGCGTCTGTCACGAGCTACGCTCGTTGTTAACGTCCAGACCTTTTTTTCTCGTAAAAGTACTTCCGTACTTTCGAGACTCCTTTATTCTGAGGGCAGAAACCGCGCATAATCAATGTATTGAATCTTCGCAAAACATGTCACGAGAAACCTACATCCTACATGACGTTGTCTTGCAGTGTCTATTTTGAGCGCAGAGGTATTGAACTAAGATACCGATCTCCTACCCTTGAACCTTCAAAATCAATATAACGGGCATTTTTATCCACGCACTACAAGTACTTCGTTCCTAAGGTCGTATTGATCAACTAGCATGCACTGTATCTTCAGTTCTGTGAAGGCTTAACGATGTGATGTGTTGACTCGAAGAGATGCATACGTGAATCGCTGACGCTAAAAAGCACGCGGGAGCCTAGAACATACATCTCCAAACGAACTCGTCCTGAAGATATTCCGAGGCAAAAGACTCTTGAATGTTCGAGACAGACGCGGAAATGGCTTCGTCGATGCACGGGAAGTCTCGTGCACATTGATTTTTACGTGTGTCTGGGAAAATGGCTGTCTGCTCTTAGACGACTTCAAAGCGAGGGGACTCCGGAGAGACAACCTTCATTAGGGTCAGATTGACGCAACAAGATTTCTGAAAAATCGTTTCGTAAGAAGGCGGGTTCCGACCGGAGACGAAATTGCTCGGAGGATAAAGAGGTTTTCCCGTTGGGAGATGCTCTTCCGTAGTTTCGCTCTATTTCTCTTAAGGGGTTCCGAGCAAGGTTAGGAAGCTCAGTGTTCTGAACTGATGACAGTGTCGTAAGACGACTGCGCTTTCTATTAAGGTGGAATATGCATTCGAAATAACTCGTGATTGGTCGCAGTAACGAGTGCAAAGGGGACGATAATTTGTTCTCGTTTAGTGGCTCTTGGTTTGTTGCACGTCACTGACAGCTCTGTATACAGGGTGTGTGCAGAAAAACGTGACCCGCATTTAGGCACATAGCTTGTTGCCTACTTAACTAACGAACTTCCGGTGGCGCACGATGGCGCATTTATGCGTGCGAAATCTGCAGAAAAATTGTGGAAGACATACTCAGCTTAAAAAATAAACGGAACAACGAAAACTTTGGCTTCCGTGCATCAGAATAGGGCAACATGGTGGACAACAGGGTGTATGTGAAAGGGCAACACGGTGCACGTAGGAGAGTTGTGTTCAAGTACCGCTAGGGGAGCTATCGGTGCATAAATCGAAACAATGTCCCACATGGATGCTCATCGGCAGTACCCCTAGCGGTGCCTGCACATAACTCTCATGAGACCGAAATGCACTACCATGCACTATCATGACCGCCCTATTCTAATGCATGGAAGCCCATGTTTTCGCGCTCTGTTTATTTTTTTACACTGAGTATGGCTTCCAGGATTTTTTTGTAGCTTTCGCACGCATAAATACGCCGTCGTGCGCCACCGGAAGTTCCTCGGCTAAGTAGACAATGAGTTACATGTAAAAATGCGGGTCATGTTTTTCTGCACACACCCTGTACTTCAGCAATAGGTCACCAGCAATTCCGTTGCGGAAGTGACGTCAGTGTCCTCGCTTCCGTGCCCATGGCTCACAGGTTCCGATTGGCAATGTGCTTTGTGATCGCTGCTTGTTTAAAGTTGGTTTCCCAGTCGCTTCAGAAGCAGCATGGATGTCTGTTGCGCTGTTGTGAAGGGCTAACTATTCCCTTCAGGACTATCATCCAGGTATTGTTTGTTGCAGCCGTCATAGTCATGTTACATTACGGGCGTGCTTACCGTCGGTAAATTGCTTTATGTACACACACAGAAAAACACAGTCTATGAGTCAGGGTCTGACAGGCGCGCTTTACCGCTTTCTAAAAATGTTTCTATAGAGCCAGGCAGCCAGCTCCGGCACCCATAACATGCGTAGTCTGATGCTAGTTTAGACATGGAAGTCGACCCTTTCCCCATGGTTCTTAGAAAGGTACTTAGAAAGTGGGAAGCGATTACAGCTACCAGTCCCCTCGATTGTAAATGCTCCTTATTTTAGACGCCAGATCCTGAAATTTACTCTCCGGCACTACAAATAGTTCCTAAACTTCAATGCATCTACTCTCCAAATTATTCCTTGTTTTCTCAGAGTGTACGGAGCAACGAGTACTGCGAGTGGTCTACACTCTGACCACGGCGCGACCAGGGACTGCGAAATTGTACTTGATGTACACTGCACGTACTGTACCGTAGCACCGTACATTGTAAGCACTACGCTGTAGTTCCATGCTACAGTGCTGTATAGTCCAACGGTAATGTAAAATATTGTCCTGTAAATTTGAAGAAGCTGTTTGTTGTTGTGCTTTGAACAGCTCTGAAGTGCAGATGAGATCAGTCGGCGGCTTTATGTCCGGGTAACACACGCGCCACCAACGAGTTTTTCCTTGCTCATCAAATTCCGCGTGATCAGCTTCCTCACCATGGGATGCCTATAGGATGCCTCACCGGGTAGAGTGGTGCGGGTAAACTCCTCGACCAGGAAGCATAGGAATATGTGTTTCTCTCTCTCTCTCTCTCTCTCTCTCGAGAGAGAGAGAGAGACGATCTCTGATCATGTGGCATCTCTTGCTATGGGTTTGACCAAGGTACACTGTGTGTCTTGCTTCAGACTCCAATAATGTCATACATGCACAGTCGCTACAATTTATTCCCCCCCCCCCCCACACACACACTTCTTCTTGGACTAGAATGCGCTATTGCACCATTCTCTTGTAGGCTCTTCCGATGTTATTGCGCCAAAGAAACATGAAACATCTTCTATAGGCTCTTCCCCGCACTCCTTCCTGTTGTCCTCTCTCCATCTGCCCATATCTGTATACCGCTCATAGCCACAGTTGCTCCGCGGCGCTAACACGGTGTGCAAAAAGTTACAACTTACACGTACACTCTTAAAAATGAGCTTCACCGCATAGCACGCTCCTGACCAACCATAATCTCGAATGATCGAATGTTGACAACACGGGAGGCGTACGCCTTTTTTTTGTGACAGTTATGTACAGCATTAGTGTCACAAAAAAAAGGCGTACGCCTCCCATTTTCAAGAAATCAGGGCAGATAACGATATCATTCGAGATGATAGTTGGTTAGGAGCGTGCTATGCGGTGAAGTTCATTTCTAAGAGTGTACAACTGAACATGCCTCAATTTAAGCAGTTAGTGAAGCCTGAAATGTCATGAAATTGGTAATACCTCATACAACAGACTATTGCACGTATGGTCGGGAACTATATGCGCGGTGGTGGCACTATTTGGCCTCTTGTTCTACGCTCTTACAAATGAACTTCACCGCATAGCGCGCTCCTAGCCAACCATCATCTCGAATTATGTCGTTATCTTCCCTGATGTGTTGAAAACGGTAGGCGCACGCCTTATTTGTGACAATTGTGAAGTGTCACAAAAAAGGCGTACGCCTCCCGTTTTCAACAAATCAGGGAAGATAACGACATCATTCGAGATGATGGTTGACTAGGAGCTTGCTATGCGGTGAAGTTCATTTTTAAGAGTGTATCTGTGTCAGGAAGCACCGATACACCCTCTGCGTAATAAGCTTGTAACTCTCGACTTCTGATGCCGGAAACAAGGTAACGTAAAAAAAGAGGAAAAAAAAAAAAGACATGAAACTGCGTAAAGAACACGTAATTTTATGTGCCTTTCACCGTGGCCCATTCATTTCGTTCAGAAAAATTCGAAGGCATGGAGTGTTCGTTAATAATGCTAAAGGTTCATACGGGCAGACGCTATAAAAAGACTGCAAGAAAACCATGACTGCAGCGAAATTTGTTACCCTGTCATACATTACCGTTATTGTATGAAGCCCTGCTCATAAAGTATGCGGTCGAGCTTGTTAGAGAATGTTTACGTGATGCTTATCATTTGTTCCCATATATTCCGCGGTGGTTAGGAGTATAGAAAAAGCTTACTCTGGTTGTGCGACGTACAGTATACATTGAGTAAGCTTTTCCAGCGTTTACTGCTACCAAATTTGTTGCGTGTTGTTTTAGCCCGGTTACTGACACAGTGACTATAAGCCGGGTACTGCCCCCGCGATCGTATGTGTTCCGATCAAGGGTGTTCTCCACCCTAAAATAATAATAATATAATAATATTTATTTCCACGATATTGTGGGGAAGACAGGGACAAAAAGCTCCAATGGAGCTTGACGGAAGGTCCCAGTCACCTACAGCATGACAGCAATCACTTTATCAGAAACGTTAACTGACATGACAACAACAACATAGATGAATGGATGATGATGATGATGATGATGTAACTGACATGAGGAAGAACAAGCATAACTGAAAATCACAATCACATGGGCAAAACTGAAAAAAAAAATCATATGGTCACATAGGCAAAAAACACAGTAAGAAACACAGCCGAAAAATGGCATAACCAGTTCATTTGAATCGATTCGTGGACGCCTAAAAAAATAACGCTTTTAGATACCGGTTTGATGGCACAACCATATCGCCGAGAAAGCCATACTCATTTAGAGGGATAGAGTTAGAGTGTTTATTTTTTATTTTATTTTTTAGACTAGAGGGCATTGCCACAGTCACCAATCCTTAGCGGAGTAAATGCATGGAACTTTATTCGAAGTTTAGAGACTCTTTGATGTGACGGGGAGTAAATTTCAGGATCGGGGATCTAAAATGGAGGAAAGAATTGCGATCTAGGGAACCGGAAGTTGTAATTCGAGCTCAATTTAGGCCGCAAGAAGCTAGAAGCGGAAAAAGCGATAAGACATAATACTGTAATACATAAATTACGTATCACCCTTCGAAATTAAATTCCTCGCATTCCATTCTTTCTTCCCCATAAACTCACTGGCAAAACGGAACCTCCTCCAGCTCGTCTATAACGGATACATCCGATGAAATATCTCGTTGTTTTCCTTTTCAAGATCACTTTACTAAAGCCTAAGGCCTTGAGCGTCTTGACTAAGCCTAGGAGCATTGCGCTGACATTCGTCTGGAAGTCCTGAAAAAGCAAATAAAAAAGAAAACGAAACAACAACAACAAAGGAAGAAAAAAAATGGCAAAAGCGCGGACTCACTCGGCAACAGGATTAGCCCCAACTATCTCGCCAGTCATAGCATGAAGAGCGGGCGTATCAACGAAAGTGTTCTGTCAGTCGCAGGTGTCCTGGCTGCGACAAACAGAACACACTGTACGACTTGGCTAGAACGACAATACTAAGCAAATTGCGAGCTAGACACACACAGAACGCTAAAGGTCACCGCTGCTATTTTAGCGACCGCGCTGCCCTCTTTTGTTTGAAACCAATTATGTAGTGTCCCAGGGCCAACCACCGTCGACAGCCGTGTAGGTCCGTCCGTCCGTCCGTCCGTAACAGTTGTAGAGAGAGGGGAAGGGAAGGCAGTTAAGTCACCTCAAACTTAAACGCGTTTGGCAGAATGCCCGAAACGGGGCTGCCAATCTTGTTTTTATTTAATAAAAAGAGCCTCATTTACACCGCCTAAAAGTTATCCCACTTCCGCATTACTCTATAGTTATAGAGGGCGCACCACTACTATTTCTTTCCTGTTACTTATTTGGCGATACGACCTACCGCGCCAGGTGACGCGCGGAATCAATTGCTGCAACTATCAAAGGGCCAGGTAGATCCATCCCCTCCTATCTCAGACAAGAAGAGGGAAAAAAAAAAAGGAAATAGAGGAGATAAGGGCCAAGTGGAACCTCTTTAACAGGCGGGAGTGCAAAGGAAGGGTCCAGGGCCGATCATAGTTGCTGTTGCAGGGCTCTCTCCGAAGAGGTTCATTAAATCAGAACGGCGTAGCAATTAAGCGAAAGAGAGACCATTTCAGGGAGAAGGGCAACTAAGACGGGTTATAGAGGCGAATCGGTTGGGCAGGGCCCGGTGTACAGTGTATGAGAGTCTTGCGCGTACTTTCCTTCGCTTTGGGGATCAGGAAGTCACTGTCGATCATGAATGAGAACGAGGTAGTGTTTTATGATGTTTTGAATTAGGGAATGAGGAAGACTGGGTGATTTCAGTGCAGGAGCCCAAGTAGAGGCAGCACAAACTAAAACAAGAATGCGCTATTGCACCGTTCTCTTCTAGGCTCTTCGCGATATCCTGTCTTGGCAAGCACTATGCCAAACGCTATTGGCAAACTCAGATATAAGGCTTGTGCATGTAAGAAGGGCATTTTAAATATACACGAAGACGCCAGGAGTAGCCACTTCAGGTGAAAGATACTAGCATAGTTTCCTGGACATCCCTCAGTCACAGGAGAAAGAGGAAATTTTTGTCGGTCGCAGAAAAACAAAAGCAAAGCAGTAACTTCCTGTTGAAAGTACCTAATTGTGAAAGTCGGAAGGGAGTTGCCTCAGGACAGAAGCCGCCGATATTTCGAACAGAGACTGTTCTTCTTCTGGGCACCGTCCTGAGGGCACCTGATGAGGACAGTGCTCAGAAGAAGAACAGTCTCTGTTCGAAATATCGGCGGCTTCTGTCCTGAGGCAACTCCCTTCCTACATTCTACCGGTTCGCTGGATTTCTACCCATCTACTAATTGTGGAAGTCGTGTGTTTTGTCCCACAAGCTGTCTGAAAATGGTCACAGGTGCACCTGTGACCTGTACCTAACTGCGAGCCATGGCTCGCGGTTAGGTACCCTCCTGAACAGGCGAGGTGTGGTGGCGTCACAGTATATAGTTATCACCTTGTCAGGAAAATCACTCCCATGCATTTTCCAACGAACAACGTCAGCTGTAAATCAAACGCCACGTTTTTGTGTAGAATGGGAAGGATAATATAGCTGAATCTTTGACGAGACTGTACCTGATAAAAGTACCTGTATTTCCCCCCCCCCCAAGAACGTAGTTGACACAAGAAAAGAATTGATGCATGTCAGTATTTGTCAATGCAGTAGGAAAACTACCCTTGACAGTCACGAAGTATTAATGTAACTCAAACTTGACAATGGACAGTTTTAGCGATCGCGTAGCGTACGCAGGGAAATCTCGTGATAACACTGCGCTAAAGCAGAGCCTCCTTCGGGGCATGCCGAGTGTGCACTCCCTATTTCCCTGCACACGCATTGGTAAAGCTCTCGAACGTCACTGCTAGTTATCTCAACGTAAACAGAATGGACTTACGATTAGGACGCTTATACCGCCGACATAGTTAAATAATGCTTACTTAACCTATCTACGACCTACCAGAGCATAACGTACTTTATTCATAGCATATCAAAGTCATATCATATATTTATCAAAGCATAACGTATTATTATATGACAAGTTTTGTAGCGCATACCAATTCCCTCGTGCTTAACGCCACACAAGTTTTACAAAAAGACAACTGGACATACAAATGCTTCGAGGGGCTCCATTATTTCCCGTTTCGCTTCATCCAAACGAAATTAAGAGGCGTCCCTAATTGGAAACGCGACGACAGTGAAATGGTGGTTGAACCTGAAAGCTCGATTCAGAAGGTCCTAGAAGTTTTACTCGACCTTTTTGCTTAACAAGATTTGTAATTAATACCGCACTCAGTTATAATTGGAGCGCTGCATCTGCGGCGAATGTGTAGGGAACAGCCGGTCCGAACGGTTTGAGCTGTTACGCTGGGTAGATGTGAACGACTTCTTTGCATCGATGTGAACATGCATTACACAATACATGTTCAGAAAATTGGCACGGCTAGTACTGAAACTCATTTGATATCGAAGCCACGACAGCCATGCCAGCCAGTCAGGTTGTAGGCTCCCGAGCACAATCCGCGAGAGTGGTCACGTGAGTACGAGAACCAATAGGAATGGTCGAAACTTTCGTTCCTTTGTAGCTTTCGGAGCAGTGCAAAGCAGGACACCGGGGTTATGCTCAGTATCCTCTATCTTGCCTACTACGATAGGTGGGAAAAACATATCTTTCTCCTCAGTGGCCTAGCATGCGATGCAATGCGTGCATGATAAGCTGATAAGATAAGTTGATAAGTAAATTAAAAACAATATGGAGAAATTGAATTCGGCACCTGTCCAATTGCATGATACAATAAACCACATGTATCAAGTGTCACATCCCCTTTAAGAATAGCAATGCGCTATTGAACGGTTTCTATTGGAGTGAACGTCAGGGCTGCGCTCTGCTATCATGATTCCTAAAAGTAGTAGTAGTAGTAAAAGACGACGATCGTGCATATCTCTGAAACACTCTAATGCTAACAAAGTCAAACATTATTGAAGCTGCAATAAAGCCTTGGTGTAACACGGCGAGTATGTAAAGGCTAAGCAACAAAATTGCAAAGAATACTGAGGTACACTGTCTAACTTCTTGTCTTAGGTAACGGAAGTCCTCACAAAAACGCCAAGAGGAAACAGGCTATTACATTCTTTTCGTGAAAAAAAAAAAAAAACACAAAAAAACAAACAAACAAGAAAAGCGCACAGATCAGACACAGACGTGTAACTGTAACAACACGCGCCTGCTTTTCTCATCATATATCACGTGATGCAGGTGTTATACGTACCACGACGGCAACGCAAAAGCAAACCGTCTATATACAGTAGGCGTACCTGTCTGCGCGATTTTCACGCCACAGTGCTTGACAAATGCAGTTTTAAGCTGCGTTATATACTTGATCCCACTTGCCAAAGAAGGGAAATCGGCAATCATGCAGCGTGTGGTAGCTCTATATCACTGTCGCTGCCGATGTCGGCTGCTCGAAACAATAACATGTTGCCGGAAAAACATATCATTTCTCACCGGGAAGCCGATGTGGGGCTCTATTCCAACTGCCAATGTACTCTGCCATGTAACTGCCATTTACGAGGGGCGTGCGGAGGCACTGACGCTTATCGAATCGCGACAGGGAACGAGGGCTCGTCTATATGGTCATAGGAACGCCGTTATCTTTTATAACCGTTAGCTTCCTTCCGCCCACGTCCCTAAAGAGGACCTCGGTACTATCTCGGGGTCAAATATGAAGCGTTTCGCCTTCCTTTTCACAAAATTGTACGGAAATGTAGCTGCTCACATGCAGTTATGACACATTATTGGCTAATTCACGTGCGATTAATTGGTTTGTTAACCGTGATATAAAATTAATGCAACGCTGAACTGATTTTTCTTGCAAGCTGGACAGTTATTTTTAGAAGGAGATACCGCGCTACTTTATTTGTACGTATCCTGTGGCAGACCGCCTCGCATGGTCTTAGGATATTATTTAAAAGATACCAGAAATTAATGATAATTTTTGTTAAAATAATTTATTCTTGTGGAAGAAATGTAATTGTTACACTCGCTTATTATAGAATATTGTACTGATAACATGGAACCTAAGTATAACTATATAGTTGATGTAATTACACTTTGATTCTAGTAATGGCATAGCAACGACAACGATGACGCGACGACGGCGACGTTGTTACACACAAACTATCACTACAAGCACGTAAGAACTACCAAATCTATGTGCTGTCTACCGTTTGCATGTACACATATCTGACAAGGTTAAAATCTACAAGACAAGGTTAAGCACATGCTTCAGCGTGCTCTTTACCATAGCTGATGACAATTTTTCTGCGACCGAAGCGGACACATGGTACCTTGGGGGATGTTTCATAGGCTTTACGCACACACACATCCACCTGCAACGACCCACTTGACCCTCAGGTACGGTTTGGTTTGATCCCCTTATGTTCCCATATTCGTTGTGATCTACAATAACGAGCGCTACATCATGGCATGAGCTGCGAAGCAGTTCACTCAGGAAAAAGAAGAAAAAGAGAGAATGTCACAACGGATCATCCAAACCAATAATCAGGGATGGGCAGTAATAGTAATACTTTGTATTATAATACTATTACTGTAATACTTTTGAGTATTTGTATTATGTATTATAATACTCATTTTTGAAATGTATTTATATCTGTATTATAATACACAAAACGAGGTATTACATGTATTATAATACTTTTGAAGGTGTAATACTTTCCCAGATGTCGTAAGTTCGACCTGCAAAGTGTCACCCGTGCACTTTATCAGTAATTTTTCGGGTCCCACAAACATTTGAACACGAACAAGGCTCCTATTACAGTGTTCCCCTGCCCCAAATTATCCCAAAGCGAGTGACTTTGTGGCCAGAGGTTGGAGGAGGAGGAGTGTCGTTGGGAGGAACCCGAGAGGTCTGCCTGCCTGATTAGGCGGCATGTTTCTCGGGAAGGGAAAGATGGTGGAGAGGAGGAAAGGGTGAAGTGGAAGACCGAGCGGAATCCGCTCGGGGGGAGGATAGCTGCGTCCATGGGCCGACTTCAGGGGAACTGTGCCGGCATACGCCTATTACACATCTGAGGGAAACCCAGGAAAAACCCCAGACGGCACAGCCGGCCCGCGGATTCGAACCGCGGACCTCCCAGTCTCCAAGCGCACGCGTTACCGCTGCGCCACCGGAGCTGGTGGCCAGAGGTTACTGGAGGTTTCCTCGCA
Organism: Ornithodoros turicata; assembly: GCF_037126465.1. Taxonomy (NCBI): domain Eukaryota; kingdom Metazoa; phylum Arthropoda; class Arachnida; order Ixodida; family Argasidae; genus Ornithodoros; species Ornithodoros turicata. The sequence goes on from NC_088205.1 coordinate 78,359,652, forward strand.
TTCCTTCTACTTCAGATCCGTAAGGATGAGTCATACCAGTACAAGCCCTTTGTCTTATGAAAGAGTGTGTCCAGTGCAGCCAGTCACCCCTGTACGTGGTTGCCCTATGGGCAGTCACATGTTTTTGAACGGCCCACATTTTATTGTCCAGAGTGGATGAAATCAGGGCTCTGCCACAGTGAGAGCAAGTTGTTCACAGCGATCGAATTGATCAGCGCTATCTGATCTTATTCGGAAAGATCAGGCCATGTGCAAAAATGTAAGCGTGAATAAAACGTCATTGTCTCGATAAGTAATGGGCATATATCTAAGTAATTCTTCTGTCCTTTTTTTCTTCCCAAGTTAAGTATATTACAAGCGTATTACAAGTATTACTCGTGTAATACACAGACGTATTAGTATTATGTATTATAATACTCATTTTTGAAATGTATTTGTATCTGTATTATAATACCGATTTCTAGGAAGTATTATAATACAAAATATGAGTATTACTGCCCATCCCTGCCAATAATGCACATGTTCCTCCGTGACGCTGTCCATCCATCTCATTCTCTTTCGTTCGGTATTCAATCTCATTTTCATCTCAATTTTTTTTCTTTTACAAAATCAATCAATCAATCAATCTTATTCAAGCATCAACGTCTTCGTTTTCCTATCATATGGCCAAAGAGCCTTAGTTTCAATATTCGTACTTCAAATGCGCACAACGATTTAAAAAATTGTCTGCATCTTCGCGCATTATGCAAAACACGTTTCAATGCGGTAGCTTTTAGGGCCATCATTGGCAGAAAATTTTTGGCGAAACTCTGAAATTATGCTAAAATTTTAATTGAAAGCCTTTGAATGTTTTAAGAAAACATTCAGTTCTTTTGCATTGTAGACGGTCACAAAATTTCGGCGTTCTGCAAACACAACCTGGCGTTCACGTGGTTTGTGCCACTGTCACGTGGTCCCATAACGTCACGCACAAACCTACACGGTGGTTGACACCGCTTCGGTCGCAAAGAACGTTTATGTACTACGCATTTCTTATCTCAAAAACGTAAGTGTCAACGGAGAAGCCACGTAAACCCAGGTGATCTCGTTTTCCTTTTTCTTTTTATATTCTTTACATATATTTGTATATCTTTTTATGTATTATATTTATATTGTATAGTTGTGCCGGAAGACGAGAGTCACGGTAGAAACGAAAGTGATCCTTGTTCATCTCCCCTCGTCAGTCTACTTTTCTCCGAATCCTGTTCGCTGCTTCTCTGGTCGAGAGCATAGGTGGCGACAGGTGGCGCCACTCGCGTGATCCGTCCGTAGAGGACCTCACGCTTTCGTTTTTGCTTTTCCCCTCGTTACCTTTGTTTCTCTTTCGAGTCCGTCGGCGGTTACATTCGCGTTTGCCTTTTCTCTCTTCATCTGAGTCAATTTGCTCGAAAGAGAAAGCGAAAAAAAAAAAAAAAAAAAAAACTGAAGTGCTGGTGTTTCTGAAAAGACAAGAAAGCTGCACAGGGAGCAAGCGAAGACTACTGAGTAAACGGCGAATTCTGTCGTCGAAGGCAGTGACGAGAAGAGTTTGATCAAATTCTGCCAAGCCAAACTTAAGCTCACACGGAGAGAAAGAAAGGGAACGGAACGAGGGCGAGAAGGGGGTGGAGGGTTCCAAGCAGAAGCTCGGTGAGGATGTCCGAGTGCTTTTTCCAGTTGAAAAAGTAGACAAAAGCGAGAAGCTTTCACCGTTAAATGTCGGAAGGTGTCGTGTGCTTTAGAGCGCTTACAACTGAATACTCATTTTCCGTTTTCTTAGTTTTCGCAAATTCGTTTCGTACGCGAAGTGCGATTGTGCGCGCGGAGGGTTTTCGATTCTCTTTTCTTTCTTTTTTTTTGTTTTTTTCCCTATGGCTGAGCAAAATAGATTCAGCCATTGCTGATTTTAAATGAGTTTATCGGATAACGTGTGTTAGGAGCGGAGAAGTCCGTTTCAAGAAGATTTATTCGCAATTTGAGTAAAGTAAAACGCAAAATCGAAATGGCAGTACTGAATATAGGTTTCCAGTAGGTCAGTGACTCTAGTTTCCAGGTAATACAGAGCGAATACGTGACATCTCGAAGTGACACCTTGGAAATGACGATTTCCACATTAGCGATTGAATGGTATTTCTTGAAAGCTCATTTACATGCGATGCATATAAGGGAGAATAAATTCCCAGGCTGCACGTGTTCGGCGGATCAATTAAAAATAAAAATAACGCAGATTTCAGCGGGGACGAATATGGCACGAGGGAACACTCGTAAATTCCTTAGGGTGACACTTCTAGCCGATTTGTACACTTGTCTCTCAGCCTCTCAGGCATGCATGACGAGCTGGATACTGGCTTGTCACCAGACAGTAAATTTTTAGCGGTTTTACACTTCCAAACGAGTGGCCACCTTCAATTGTTACGTCACACTCTTAAAAATGAACTTCACCACATAGCACGCTCCTAGCCAACCATCGTCCCGAATGACAACGTTCTCGCCCCTGATTTGGCGAAAACGAGAGGCGGAGCCTATTCTGTGCTCATTATGCACGGCACAGAATAGGCTCCGCCTCCCGTTTTCAACAAATCAGGGGCGAGAACGTTGTCGTTCGGGATGATGGTTGGCTTAGGAGCGTGCTATGTGGTGAAGTTCATTTTTAAGAGTGCACTGTGCTTCAGGGGCAGGGCAACGCCACCTAGGTACAGAAGGCCTGCTTATTGCCTCCTCTCCCCCCTTCTCTACGTGGACATATAAAGGCAGAATTCATCTGCTACTGCCAATCGCCGTTCTTCGAATTCAAGAACTCTAAAAATGGATTGCAGCTAACTTGGAACCTGTAGAGCCGAATTTGTACACAAAAAGTGCAAGATGCTTTCCAGAAAATCAGTCTTGAGAAAGATATGGGACCGTGTTGCGCTTTATTTTAAAGTTTTTCCCATTTAGTACGCGAGGACGTTCCATCACTACTCGCAGACGACTGTGGTTGGTCTCCATGGCTACGACAGCTGAAAGCACGTTCTTGATTGGCTACCGCCGTTGAAAACACGATCCTGAGTGGCTGTCTCTTACTTGTTACGTCACGTCGACGAGTAAGCAGGCCTGTGCACACCTGTGCAAACACTGTGCGCCAACCTTTGCCACGAATGATAGGATTTCTTACGCTTTTGATTGGAAGACAGAGGGAGGCGTACGCCTTTTTGTGGCAATTTTCATATATCCAAATTGCCACTAAAAGGCGTACGCCCCCTTCTCTCTTCGAATCAGAAGCGATTACTGTATCATTCGTGGCAACGGTTGGTGTACAGTGTGCTATACGGTGAAGTTCTGTTTTTACAGTGTAGGTGGTGTTGGGCAGGATGGCCAGATTCACTTAGTGTTCTTGCACCACAGCAGTGCAACAGCACCATACTACGCTATACTATGCCCCTCTGCTAAGCTTTCGATATTTATTCGCACATTTGCGGTTTTTACTCGAATTGTTCGCTGAGTGTAATCTGCATTAATACCATGCTACAAAACAACGTAATTGAGAGCTGCTCCCAGCAGATTCGCGAGATCGAATTTTCCGGAATTATGAACCGTTCCCCCAGGACGCATTAGGACCTTACATCCGAATGCCCAGTAACTCAAAGTTTACTTTGGGGCAGAAGAAAGAGCAGTGTGAAGATTCTCCTTGTTCCCATCATTTTTCAACCTCGTTTCGAGGACGTCCTTTGTGTGTACGAGTGAATGATTGCGGGGAGTTATTCGGTCGAACGGGAAAGAATAGACCACCGTGAAATTGAATCGCTGCAAAAAAATGCAGTGCATTCTCAGAGAAGGAGAAAAACTCTGTTAGGAAGAAGAAAATAGGAACGAAATTGTCTCGGAATCGACTGCGTTTGAAGAACAGTGCGAAGAAGTGCACTAATAATGATCACAGACGCCTGCTGGTTTTTAAGTCGGCGTCCAGTACTTGATATCGCACACTCTTACAGCGTTTTTTTTTGGGGGTTTCAGATTTCAGATTACGGATTTTAGATTTATTTGGCGAAACAATATGGTATAAGAGGCTTATAATTTACATATGGAAGTCCCGTAGTTAGGGTTCTCCTGACGTATCTATTTATTTCAATGCCTCTTTGGTGCTTCGTAGAACCGTAATTAGGAGTTGCTCATAGAGAATAACACTATAAGAAAAAAGAAAAAAAAAAAGACAGATTTTAGTCCTTTTGCGGAATATAAATGCATTGTCACAACTACTAGTCCCAATCAAATGCACTAAAATTTATATGTACTTCAATTCATTTGGCGATAGTGAGCAAACGTCAGGGTCAGGAGCTAAAAAGGTGAGTTATTGTACTTTCTATACGTTTGTTTCGAATGTACGACCATCGCATGTTCCCTGTCTTCAGCTACTTCCTCCGAAACCAATTAGTTTCGGTTCAAACCTTCAAAATGCACGACGTCCAGGCATTCCAGATATGTTAGAGAGATCCCTGAAAGCAGATGCGTGGATTTTGGAGTCCATTCTGCGAAAGATTAATGGGACGTTCATCGGGCGCTTCACTGGTTTTATGAATAGCCCCGAATTCTAATCTGGAGCGAGTACATTTATAGGTCGTTCTTCCGTCAAAATTTGCGTGCATTCTGCGTTGCCGTGAATATAGCAGTTACTCTTTCTCTGGGATCGTTAAGTCGTTTGCACGCAAAAGGAATAATTTTGCGGCAAAAAGGGGTCTACGCCGTGTGCATATAGCCAACATTTCGATGTGCTCGGTATTCTCAAAATTATAGAAGCTGCATTTTTCCATTTTTTTTTCAATTCTGCGTGAGCACCGCTGAGAAACACGGGCTACGATGAGTGTATAGCCGCGGACAGGTTGGCACGGGGCAGGAGTCGCTCCCTCGCAGACGCTGTAGAAGTTTGGAAGAAACTTGAAGAAACATTAGCAGGTTTCTTGACCAAAAGGTCAGAACTACAGGCCGTACGCCTTAGGCTTGGCCAAGGTCTTAGTGGGCCGCATTTTTTGGCTAATGGAATTGTACCCTAGATAGATAGATAGGTAAGCGTTTGACCCCCCCCCCCCGGGAGGATGATCGTGCGATGTCCTGGGCACATATCTCCCATCCTACGCTGCTTCCAGTTGTTAGAAACTTCGAGGCAAAGGGACACCCCTTCAAAAGTTACATGTTTTGCGATGAAGTCGTTCGAGACGTTACTGCACTTAACTGCTGGAAATCTACTGGATCGTTCTTGCAACTAGACGAGCTAGATAGCGTATTGCAGCTACAGACCACTGTAGCGTCTTGTGCGGGTACCGCAAGGGCATTTTCGTCGCTTGGGTTGGTCCAATCAAAGTTGCGGTGGTGGTGGTGGTGGTGACGGAAACCGGCTTGCCGTTGTTGGCCTCACTTATGTGGGCAGCGTCACGGCTGTAGCCAGGATGAGATGAGATGTGATAACAGATGAAGGAATGATGACGGCCGAAAGTTAAGTTCTAGAGCTGTCACTGCCAGAATTGGTGAGAAGTCCGAGCAGTACTGTACTCATAGTCTTTGAGTGAGGCTAGCTTCCTGGAGAAAGCAGACGAGGCTGCGAATTTTGGAGAGTCTTTCCGTGAAAGAGCCTCTGGGATGTTGGACATCATCCACCGTACAACTCCTGCAATGGCCAAGGTATTTCTCCCGCACCACAGGATAATGCACAGCAATGAAGCAGGATGTGTTCGATAGTTTCGATTTGCTGACAATGTACGCAGTTTGCGTTGTCCAGAGAGCCAATCTTGAACAGTTGTGATTTAGGGAAAGCGCTTCTTGTTCGCAACCTGAAGAGCAGGGTTTGTGTACTGCGGGAAAGCCCTTTCAACGGGAGATCAAGTCGATGATTTTCCAGGATGTCCCGGATCCTAGGGTGCTGTGAAAGAGCTCTCTCATTGATAACCAATTCTCTGTCGCTGTCTCCCGGGGTTGGAAAATTGGGGCTAGTGCTGTGGTGTGCAACAGATGTTAGTTGGTCCACTTTTTTCGTTGCCACTGATGCCGACGTGGGAGGGGATCCATTGCAGGGAGATGTCTCCAACGATTGATTCGTAGTCTTGGTTGTTGGACTTGTGTTGTTGTGTTGCGGAACCGAGTAGGAAATGAGAATGCCACGAATAGGTGTTTCTGATGCGTTGCATATGAACAAGGGGCAGTGATTTTTACGTGTCCGACAACGTTCTAGTCACGCGTATTTGCATATCGTACGTGCCAGGTGCATATACACGGTGTGCTTCTCTGGCCTGGCTGGAGTAATACGACGAAGGCATACCTTGAGCTCGAGGGAAAGATAACACACGAAGAAGTAGACAAGACGAGGCTCAAAACCAGCAATGAAAACATTTATTGATCAGGAAAAGTGTCAGGAGGGAGAGAGGAGGTTACAGAGGGCCTCAGGGAGGAGGACAGAAGGCTGGCTGACGCAAGCGTTGTCCGAGCCTATTACAGCGGCTTCAAGAATGACCCGGTTAGCATCATCCCTTACAGTGTAAAGACACTTGGTCCGCGGGAAAACGGGGCTACAACCTTGACAGGAGGAGTAATACCTAAAACGCACTGTCGCACACGATCTGGATCGGCCTGCAATCCTGGACGGCGCAATCCCGCTGGACACGCTGCGCCGTCCGCGCTTCACGTTCGTCATCCAGGTTTTCATTTGACGCCGTCTGGTGAGAGCTTTGCACAATACCCAGTGAAGTTTCAAATTAAAAGAAAACATTGGTCCAGGATGTCTACTCGAAATATATTCACGTTAATGCGAATGCTATTTCAGCTGTTTCAGCGTTTGTCCATGTTGTTTTCTTCGTTCGGGCCGCTGACGTCACCGCCCTCCTGCCAGCCCGGAACCGGCAGTGCGAGTAGAGAGAAAACGAAGAAGTGAAAGGAAGCTAATTGAGTTTCTGTTGAAACTATATTGAGTTTGCTCAACACATGGGTGTAGAATTTGTGTTGAAAGTCAGTTGAATTTCTGTTGAGAAAGCTATTGAATTCTTGTTGAGAGCCGTTGCAAAGTGGCCACCGCGTTCTTACGGAATTTCTGTTGAGTTCCAGTTGTGAGAATTTCTGTTGATTCAACAGAAAATCAATAGGAGCTCAACAGAAATTCAAAACTAATTTTTGTAAGGGATCGCATGCACTGCGCCTGCACTCTAAGAATAAAAGGAGTACTTTTACTCCTTTTGGGGAGACAAATTGCATTGCCACAAAAAATAGTCCCTTTCGGGAGTAAATGCACGGGAGTAAATGGATGTCACAGAGTGAAGACCGCATTTCACGCGCTGTTGTAAGAGTCGCAGGTACATAATTCGTGTGCATGCATGAAAATACTTTGAAGCAGACCGTCAACGGTGATACATCGAGTGATATAAAATCTTGCGCCATACTAGGGCACAATTTGCGAAGAAAGATGCGCTAACTGTTTCTTACTCTGTGTGGCTGGAAAATTGCTACGTTTTCTGAGTTATACAGCCTTTATGTCGTTCAAATTGACCAAGGGCACATATTTACGTAGACTGTTGCATTCAGGAGACCATTCGCGAAGTGTAGTGACAATTTGCAGTCCTGGGGAGTAAATGTCGGAACTAAATGTTGGGTTAGGGGACTAAAATGGGGAGTAATTGCAGACTAGGGGAGTAGAAGCTGCAATTACTCCCCGTTTTACTCCTTTTTTTTCTTAGAGTGTGTGCCAGCCCTCCTCGAAGTGTGTAATCACGTTCGCGAACGCGGGACTAGTGTCTGCGTTGTTGATCTCTGTCGGCGAGACTCGCTTTGTCGGCACATGAGGACGATCGCAATTGCTGCCTAATCACGATTGCGCTCGATGTGGATCCCGCGTCAGTGCGTTTTGGGTATAAGCTGTACCATAGTAGCAATAAATCTTAGGACGAGTGTTCTTTAATTGATTGGTTGTTCTAATGAACCGCACGTGACACTGCGCCACCCCTTCATCACCATTCTAATTTTCCAACAGGTGCCATTTTCAAGCAGAACATTAAAAAAAAAAAAAAACCGGGAAGAGATTTAAATTATAAAAATAGAGATGATTTGAATCGCGATTAGAATCGCTGGTTTAAATCAGAGTGATTTAAACCGCGCAACCCTGATTCGCGTGGTGGCTTTCTCAGTCGCAGGCAAAGGTGATGAGTCTGAAGGAGTTACCCCGGCAACAATGACATTATTTTGGTGATGATGATTGAGGTGTTCCATCGCTGGAGGCGATAGTCTGCCCATTACTCGCGATACAGTTGCCATTTTCCCCGCAAAAAACGCAGCACCCCTAGCAAACGTAATCAAGAACGAACCGTTAGCAGCACTATATACCCCCTCCGAGACACGTATTTTCGTGCTCTCGGAACCGTACGTAGTCTGGCCGTGGAAGGATTGACGCGACTTTGATTGAATTGAATATTGAGATACGGAGAAGATTTTTGACTTTCCTGAACCGCAACGAGATTAAATCGATCAATATTGAAGGAGGTCCCGAATGTTCATTGGAAAGGCAAATATTGAAACGGGCATAATGAGAAACGTAATGAGAAGGCAGGGTTCAATCAAGAAGACGTTGAGTCTGAAAAAGGGATGAAGGCGGAGGATGAGATTGATTGATTGATTGATTGATAATGTCACGGAAGCAACGGGCGTGTACTCGATGAGATTCCTGGAGACATTTAAGGACACAAGGGTGCGCTGTTGGCGGTGGTGGTCACGAGCAATCGGGAACGATTCAATAGTGAGTTTTAGTATAAAGTACGCAAAGGCGTTAGCGTACGTAACAGATAGCGTTGGTGTTTCTGGGCACTGCGCGAAGCTCTCTTTCTGTTATGGGCGTGCGCAGAGCCATCAACGGTATACCTTACGTACGCAAAGGCGACAGCTTACGTTTTACTAAAACTCACTAATGACTGATTGCCAAGAGCGCAGCACTCACCTCTTTCTGTTTGACGTTTAATGCGACATAACTCGGATGCAAAGTGTGGAACAATGGCTTTAGTTCGGATATACTTGCCTTCTTTCTCGATTTTCTTTTTTTTTTTACTCCTGAGCGCGACCGACAATTTGAGTGTCTCGAAATACGGCTTTCGCTTGTTTTTTTTTGTTTTTTTCTGCTTGTTTTTTTTCTTTTAGCCATTACCATTGCAGTAGCGGCGAGCAGATGTTGGAAGCGAAAATAGACCAGAAGCCAGGGGACATGTTAAGACATAAGATCTTGGAATGGGGTAAATATGACACTCGCTTTCGGTTTCCGGCAAAAAACAAACAGCCAAAGAAAAAAACAACGGAAAACGTGACGTTGACTCGTCATATTTCAGGGGTCAATTCACGAAATTAAATTTGTTTCAATTAAAATTTGATAAAATTAGTTGCGTATATAACAAGAGTTCCCAACAGATAATTGTTGTTGACCGCGTATTTTTCCGCACTGCGCTTTTCTGTATAAATTTTTTATTTTGACATGGTTACTGAGGCACGCTGTATATATGCACTGTTTTGTACTTTAGGTCCCGAGAAGTAGTACGTCGACACCGACAGGTATGATAATGATAAATCATGGCTTTACGTCGCAAGACAACTATGATCATGGGAGACGCTTGTCCGTCCGTGGACAAATTTTGCCCGCGGGAGGGTTCTTTAGTGCTCGCTCAAACGTCAGCCAGGGTCGCTCTTTCTTCCCGAACCGATATTTTTGTCCAACATCTTGCAATAGAACCCCAAGAAAGTGTAGGAAAACAGCCAGCGTCCTGAACAGTAACGATATGCAGGAAATTATTAAAGAAGGCTTCACTATTGGTTTTTCCCTCGTAATGGAAACCGAACTGGAACTAATAATGTGTTTATTTATATAAATAATATAATATTTAAAATAGAAATAAAAAAGTATTGTTCCGAGACGATTCGAAAAAAAAAAAAAGTTCAGACTGTCTTTTCTTTTTTTTTCTTCTTCTTTCTTTTTCATCAAGAAACGCCGAGACAGTGAACAAGAAGAAGACAAATGGGGTGGACGACAAGGAGTCAACCATCAACTGCTGATTCTTGAAATTTCGTATCCAGGGATCAAAAAACAAACAATAAAATTGGTGCAACTGTTACTTCAAAGTGAATGTGTGCGTGTGCGCAAATGTGGCATACGACACATTCTCGAGCGATTCAATTTCCGCTGAATGCTATTTGCAGTGCCCATCGATCTCGTTTTTCCCGGCGAGAAGTGATAGGTATCCAATGTTTCTCTCGTCGATTCCTTTTTGGCTTTGACGCTCGTATGCTCCAGGATAGGTGAGCACACTCCACAGATAGAAACCGAAATTTGGGGCGTTTTTTCCCGTTTGCACGTGCGCTCCCGCAAACTTTTGTTGATTGATTGATTGATTGATTGAATGTTAAAAGGAAAAAAAAGATGTTAGTCCCAAACTACTCAGGACTGGATACTGCAGGACGCGTTATTTAGGACGCGAATTTTTGTTGACGCACCATTAACTCTACATTACATACATTTCTTCTTCAAGATAGTAGAACAACAACAACTTTATTGCAGACGATCGATAGTAGAATATTATTCGCCTCACTATGCTGTCATTCTGCAACCATGTTCGAGCATAAATTCGCCGAGCCCTTCGCAGAGAGAGGAGAGAGAGAGTGAGAGAGAGAACAGTGCTGGGAGCCGTGCACTTCGCCAGGCGGTGGCAGACGTCGTCTGTTCTCTTTGAAGACGCCGTTGTCACGTACGCAGCCTTCCGCGAGTCTTCGATCGTTGCATGCCGACGTCCAGCACACATATTAATCTTAGACATGTAGTGGTCACGTGCTCTAGGGTTGGCATCTACGCAGTCCTTGTCTAGCCCGTGTGAAACCTCAAAAGGAGCCAGTCTGTGCTATCGGTCTTCCGCTCTGGTGCCAATACATGCGCATCTCCACAAAACGAGTTTCTGTTCTCTTAAAGCAAAATGCATTCTAATGCTGCTGTTCAAAATGGACCAGCAAGCCACACCCTTATGTTCTATACCTGCAACGTTGATGGAGATATTCGTCACCTTCTGCTCGACTGCCGCCGTTCCAAGTCCTTCCGCGACAACCTCAAGTCTCGCCTGACCAGCCTCCGGTACTCCATCATCTCCCTCACAACACTACTTGGCACACGGAGCAGTGGCGTAACCGCGGCGCTTCTCCGCTACCTGCGTGATACCGGTCTCCTCAGCAGCCTGTGACATCGTGTATGGGACGACGGAAGACCTCTGACCCCCCCCCCCCCTCATCGCCTTACTTTTAACTACTGCAGGACTACGCACTAACGAATCATTTAATAAGGAATAGCAAGCCGTCGATTCTGGCTGACCTTTCCTGTGAAAATAAATAGCTCCCCCCCCTCTTATAATGAAGGCAAATTCTGACGGCATGGTCTGGTCGTCGTGCCCTTGCCCATTGGGGACGTATTCCCTCCCTGACTTTCCCCTCCACTTGCATTCACACGAAAACCACCGAAAAATCTTCCACTTGCCTGTGAGCAGTGCTCGAGTCAAGGTCTGAACATGCGCAGAACTTCGTTTCTAATTTTCTCTTCCTCAGCAATAGCTCCTCGTTTGCAGCTAGAATATTCGCTTCATTGTACCGCGATTTTCTTTGCACTAATTATTATTACGCGACAATTTCTTCACCTCCTCTCCATGTTCCTTGCAAGAACCACTTTCAAAGCACGCCACGTTAAAAAGACGCGCCGCCCGCAACCACCTCGCAACGGCCGCAGTGATGTGCCAGGTCCCTGATTCTAACCCTCATTAGGAAGGCAACGCATTCACAAACGGAACAGCGTTTGCGTCATTACAAAAAAAAAAAAAAAAAAAAAAAAAAACTATGCCCTGTGCTACATACTTGCTTAATGTACTCTTTTACGAGTCTCGGTATTTCGACGGACAAAATGCAATCTCCACAACTCATACGAGCTCGTGGAACACACGTATTTCCGCACAACAACGCGCTGTTTTTGTTTCTGTATTTTCGGGTGATTTTCTGGTCCTCTTATTTTGCGTTATCTCTTAACGCATTCCCTCTGCGCTAGTTTCTAGAGACACACGCTTTTTATACACACAGACGAACACATGTTCGTAGCAGTTGTCCGTGTTTCATTCTTGTGTGTGTGTGTGTCTGGTTTTTGGCTGCTATGCGTGATGATCGCAAACCGCAACTACCCCGCCTTCAAACGCTACTTCCCTCTGCGCTACTGCTTCAGTTGGGTCGTCTGTTACAGCGTGGATATATACCGGGTGTTTCAGTTAAATTTCCGAGCTAAATAATTCGCGAACGGGTGCACCAATCGGCGAACTGTCTTTTTTGCAAGTGTCTGTCCGATAACGCCTACAAGCTGAAGCACCGTGTGAATGAGTGGGAGGCGCTCATTATTTAAATAAACATTCAAACGAGTTTCGTAAAAAAACATAACTTCTAAAGCTGGGCGCTGTCGGCATTATAATGGGTACTACCCCTTTTGGGACCTTCAGTGGACACCTTTTAGAGAAAAATCTGCCACCGCAGCGGGTCATTTGTTGCTGTAATTAATTGCTTTCGTTCATTCACGTTAATTGTTCATTCACGCCGTGCGCAGATTGTTGGTGGTATCAGATACTTGTAAAAAAGAAAGTTCCTCGATTGGTGCACCCGTTCGCGTATTATTTAGCCCGGGGATTTAACTGAAACACCCGGTATAGTTCTCCCCCCCCCCCTTTATTTATCTGTTACATATGCTTTTAAAACGTGGCAGGAAAGACATCCTGTGCGGAGGAGCATGGACAACGAATTACTTAAATATCTTTAACTTTTTAATCGGATGTCTTCGCGAAAATGCGAGACAGCAGAATTGGAGGCAACTATTATTTGCATCACCCACCCTCTTTCTTAAAAATCTTGAAACGAGCACCTACTTTGAGATATAAATCGCCAAATTCTGATTCGCAAACGAGAGAGAGAGAGAAATACATGATGACGATGATGTGGGGATGACTTCCGCTCATTGAGCAGAATGCTGCCCCATTGCTATTGGGGGAAAATGAGAGGATGGTGATGAGGATGATGCTGACGACGCTGACAGGGCGCAAACGAGGCGAAACCATAACTACGTACTTCTCGAGCGCAGAAACATCATCTCGGCCTATATGGGCCTATATGGCGGTCTATATGGGCCGGAAAGGGGTCTATCTGGCCAACAGATCAGCGTTTACTCCAATCAGCTCGATCTTTACAAAACACGTGTTCCTGCGACGCGAACGCCCTTTCCCTCTTTTTGCGCTCGAGAAGTGCGTAGTTCTCGTTTCGCCCTCATTTGCATGCCGCCCGCAAAAATAGCATCAGCGCTGCTCTCGGAGCTTTTTTATAAACAAAAAATCTGTAACGGATAAAAAAAAAACACCCTGTGTGATGTATTCTCTTTAGCAGAGCTTGCCTGTTGGTTGATGAAGCAACTGGTTGATGAACAACAACAACAATTATATTCTGACGATGAAATGGGGAGGTTTTCCACCCTATCAGCGGAACGCTACCCCATAGCTAGGGGGTCCAATATGAGTGCTGACGATGATGAGCGATGACGATGATGAGACATGACGGTGATGATCGGAGTGGCGATGGGGATCCTAATCGTGATGGTGGGAATGTCCGAGGGCGCTGTCGAGGTCACAATGAGTCAACTGGTTGATAAAAGAACGACAGTGCGTAGAAAAACCAGATGTTCTACGTCGGTAGAGATCAATATAGATATTTCATAGTTACTCTTTTTAGTCTAGTTACTTTTATGTACCTTCTTAAAGCGGGTGACCAATGAAACGCATCATTGAATAACGAATTGTTACGACGTTCCATTTGCACTGTTCACGTCAGATAACATGCATCGACGAGCTATGTTCTTACCGTGGCCAGCCCATCTGCATAACACGCACGTAGACGAGGTGCATGCTTATAAGATCAGTTCGAAATGCGCTTAGTCGGCCTGTTTACCTTTGTTAGCGCGACTTCCAGTATGGAGATGTTGGTGTCACGAAGCTTCTTCTGCTTTAAAATCTGCTTAAAATCTGCTTTACGAGGCTTACTAGAAGAAGCTTCCAGTATGGAGATGTTGGTGTCACGAAGCTTCTTCTAGTAAGCCTCGTAAAGCAGATTTTAATTAAGGTATCTAAGGACGTGCCTTATTAGCTGACGTGACTTAGTAGGTGCAGGTGAGGACAGTGAGCAGGGGCAGGGATGGGAATGGCCCATGGTTCATTAGCCTGCACCCGACAATCGCCGCCGAAAGAAATACGATACGAGTTTGCCACTTTCTGCACGAGTCACTTCTACGAGCCTGCACATGCCCTGAGGGTAAATAAAATAAAACAAACAAACGAACAAAAAAGCAAGTGAAATGTTAACCACCTGTTGCGAGTTACACGTATGTTTACGTTACGATAATACGCGTTAGAGTGCGTGCTACATAACGCTGCATTTTCGTAATTCTCGTTTCTCTCCGTCTTGGTTCGGACAAATGAAGGATCTTTTTATTATAGAATGCATTTTCTCAGTGTCAGTTTTGGTATGCAACAGAACAACTCGTAGATGCAGAACCAGTGACATAGACAGTAACGCCATTTTCGGGAAAGAATCGTGGGTTGCCATGGGCTACTACGGCTTGCTACTCATATTTTAACATGTCAATACCATGTTGACTCACTCACTCACTCACTCACTGGTATTCACTCACTCACTCACTCACTCACTGATATTTACTCACTCACTCTCACTCACTCTCACTCACTCACTCACTCACTCACTGGTATTTACTCACTCACTCACTCACTCACTCACTGGTATTTACTCACTCACTCACTCACTCACTCACTCACTCACTCACTGGTATTTACTCACTCACTCACTCACTGGTATTTACTCACTCACTCACTCACTCACTGGTATTTACTCACTCACTCACTCACTCACTCACTCACTCACTGGTATTTACTCACTCACTCACTCACTCACTCACTCACTCACTCACTGGTATTTACTCACTCACTCACTCACTCACTCACTCACTCACTGGTATTTACTCACTCACTCACTCACTCACTCACTGGTATTTACTCACTCACTCACTCACTCACTCACTCACTGGTATTTACTCACTCACTCACTCACTCACTCACTCACTGGTATTTACTCACTCACTCACTCACTCACTCACTCACTGGTATTTACTTACTCACTCACTCACTGGTATTTACTTACTCACTCACTCACTGGTATTTACTTACTCACTCACTCACTGGTATTTACTTACTCACTCACTCACTGGTATTTACTTACTCACTCACTCACTGGTATTTACTTACTCACTCACTCACTGGTATTCACTCACGCAGCGTTTATATTGACATTGTCGACAATACCGGTTTAAGAAAATTTTGCGATTAAATATTCTCCCGACGAGGTGAGGTGTCTGAAAAAAAAAGCTATGGAAGTGTTGCTCCCCACATCCCACACCCGACGAGCATGCTTGTCTACAAAATAGTTTTAGCTTGTTGTTGTCTATAGTGGTGTCTGGTCAAAAACGCTAAGAGGGCCCCAACACAAGGGGGCTATCAAATCATGTTGGTGGTGGTGGTGCTCGTGAAAGGGCTCGCCGTTGTGGGCCTCACAGAGGTGGGCAACGTCACGACTGACGCCCTGAGGGAATGATGCACCCTGGACCGACTTCTAAGGGAACTGTGCCGACATATGTCTGAAAGCGTCTGAGGAAAACTTAGGAAGAACCCCAGACAGCACAGCCGGCACCGGGATTCGAACCCGGGTACCTCCCTGTCAAATTATGTTGAAAAGCACCGCAAGCGACACGGACAACTTAGATGGAGCTTCATCCTAAGTCCGTCGAGTTTGTAGTTGGAATTCTTATTTACGTTTTCTGCGCAATTTCTAGTGTTTTTTTTATTTCTCTCTGTCACGCATAACGGTCATGCAGGTGTGTGAAAACATGTTAGTCTAACAGCGACGAGAGACGCGTGGAAAACAAACACGTAGGAAAAGCAAGCAGAAAAAATATTTTCGCTGGATCCGTCTCGCATTCGCAGCGCCATCGCGCAAGGTAACCAAATCATCATTCCCATCTGACTACTTCATTACATGAATGGCAAAATATAACCCTCTTCACTGGCGCGTCTCTTGTGCAAACAGCTTCATATCTCGCGAGAACATTCGCTCCGTTTTCACAAAAGAAACTTTTTTCTTCTTTAGTGTTCTCTGATTTTGATAACCTCGAACGAGTTAGAATCGACGGGCGTTTGCAGAAAAGGGCCTTCAATTCGCGCAACAGTAATTGAATTCCATTCCACGGGGGCGAAATGTGATAACGAGACCTCCGTTCATTACATCCGGGACGTTACCACGATGACGCAAAATTTTGGGAACGACGGCACTTCATAGGGGCGTGCAGGGCTGGTGCACCTGAGCAGGGCTGCAGAAATGCGTCGGAAAATTCGCTTTGATCACACGGTTAATTTATCCTTCAACTGCTTCCCCCAATGTTTCGAGAAGGAGTGTAAGAAACGATTATTATGATGGCAGCAAGAAAAAAATGTACGAGAATGAGCGAATTGCGATGCCATTACGAGTGTTTTTCTTGCATAACTCAGAACTGCATGAGATCGCTGTGCTGTGAACACCTGACAAGCTCCGATCGCGAGGGTTGTACTAAAGGGGGCACAACACTTTGATACGTAGGGTTCCTTACGTCATGCACACATTTGCTACGCCCCCAGAACGCTGAGACAAAAGCAGTTAATTTTCGACAAGTCATAGATGACAAGATACAAAGCCTTGAACAAACTCCGCCGTCGAGCTTTGACGTCAAAGCGGGGAAAGCACCGTCCATTCCTATTGGCTCTCGTAAGCACGTGACCTGTCCCGTGGTCACCTCCCTGACGAATTTGTCTGCCGTGATGTTACAGCCAAACACCCGAGTAGCGATTATTTTCTACGCAAACGTCGAATGGAGGTTCACACTCATGCACACTTGCAAAGCATAAGTTGAGGCGGAGAGTTACCACTGCTTTCATATTGTAATACTACTGGATACACCCTACGAAGTCGGCCTAGCACGCAAGATCTCCGCGATTAACGTGCCGCATTATCAGAAGGCAGATCGCTCGGAAATGACACGTTACAACGAACCAACCGACCATGACTCATCAGAGCTTATTCGTTTCCCTTTGATAGCCGTCCGACGCTGACCAGATATGATAATGCATAGGTGGCGTTATTGCGCAGTGCAGTTAGAGAGCTAGAAATGACTATAGTTTTGCAAAAATCTCTAGAGCGCAATAACTACCACATCATAGTTTGCGATCGATGCGTTTGTTGCGGAATGAGTTGAATCGATTTGTGATAACGTTTTATGCAATGTTCTTACAGGCACCGCTACGAGGAGATCTTTCGTGAAGATGAGACTTTGAAGGAAAGTGTCCGAGGTAAGGGCTCTTCAAGCTGTTGCTCATCATTACAGGAGGATTTTCCTACATGGTGCTGCGCTTTGCCTGTCAGCAACGTAGACACATTTCGATTATCGAATGAAAAAGAACGAAGGTGGTTGAAGAATAAGGCGTGCGAGAAAGGAGAAGGTTAGATCCCCCTAAGCGCTTGGTTCTTGACGGTTATGAAATGCGGAAGGATTCTTGATCGTTTTCTTTCTCAATTATTGGTCTTTTGGGTGCATCATGCAGACTTGTGCCCGTTACTCGAAAAAAGTAATTGATTACCGTTACCGTTACTTCTACGCAAAAAGTAATTGATTACCGTTACCAATTACTCTAGCCCAAATGTAATTGAGTAATGAGTAGAAAGGTAATGCGTTACTTCGGTCGTTGTTCTGCATTCACGCAAATTATACCCGTTTTTGTGTGCCTCAGAAAAGAAGAAACATAGAGTACAACAGCGGAACAGCTAAAATAAGACGAAAAACAAAAACTCCTAGGACAGGTAGATCTGTACGTCTACCGTATTTATCGCCCGGGAAGACGTTGACCCGATTGTGAAGGACATTGCATGGAACTTCCCCACGACTCACTAAACCTCCAATGCTTCAGGTATCACCACACTGGTGTAGGAAGAGATTAGGGAGAGAGATCCTGAAATTCCAGAACGTTATTACAGTGACCTCGGCTTGCTATGGTAGAACGGCACAACAAAGGCCGACGGCACGAGGGGCTTGACTTGGGGCAGAATATCTGAAAGATAAGTTAATCTCTGCCGGAAAAGTAATCAATTACTGAGGAATTGATTACTCGAAAAATTACTCAAAAAGTAATTGAGTACAAGTAACGCAATTACTACTAACGCGTTACGCACAAGTCTGGGTGCATGTGCTGCTATGTATAGTCGAGAGGATGTAGAACATCAAACGTAAATACGTGTATGCCTAATTAAATGTACATAATATTGCGTAATTGTAATAAGGAGTAGATGTATGAAACCAAGATCGTTCGAAAGTACAGTAAACAGAACAGTGAGAAGCTGCAAGTTTGGCACTTGCCCCACGACGTGGCGCATCCCTGTGAAGCGTGCTCTGCCACATACGTACTCCTTAGGAGGAGAAGCAAGCTTTAAGGCGCGTGTACTCTTATTCGTGGCTCAGACATTCCTGGATAACTTTGAAAACGTGGAGAACAGTGCACACCGATAACCACAAAAGTAGGGATGTGCTAACGAATCGAATCTTTCGAATACACTAACCACGTTTGCTTGTTTCTTTTTAAAATTGGCGCCTCTGGAGTCCGCCGAAAGCCTGATTGGTCGGCATCTGTTTTCTTGTTTGATGGTTTGCATTGTTCTGGACCGAAAGAGTTGATGCAGGAACTCTTACATTAAGATTTTTAAAAGTGACACGGTTTTGCTTTTGGTTGTTTCTTCTAGCTTTCTGGAAACAATTCAGACTCTAGAATTATATATTTCCTAGTCGGTGAACAACGCGTTAAATAAACTACACTTAACCAGAAGTATATGGTATATTTTGTCCTGAAAGTGAACAATTAGTTAATTTGTTTTTCATTAAACAAATTATCGTATTCTGCTTCAAAACACTTTTCAGTATAAGTGCTTTCTCTCTGGCCTTTTAAACTCTTGGTTTAAGGGATGATTTGTAAGATTCGAGATTCATAAGATTTGTGGATTCGCAGAAACTTCCTTAGATTCGGTTTCAGATCCGGATTCGGAAAATTATGGACTCGTCCCATCTCTGCACAAAGGTAATAATCCAACGTATATCGTATATTTTTTGGGCTTGAGTAGTAAATAAATGACGTTTTCTTCCGAAGCAATTTCTTCTGTTCTCCGAGAAAAAGAAAAAAATAGCAAGGCCAAAACGCCAGGGATACTACAATAAAGCTTGGGATTACGACGTTTCATTATATCGAAATATCTCGTCTCATAATCCCTTCCAATGTCCTCGGTAATCCTAGGGTTCGCCGGTATGCGTACAAATCGATCAGCTCGTCTCTTATTGTTCATTACTAGCCAATCACGCGCTTGACGATGAAAGATTCCGTCGGGAATTCTACTCGCTCTGGTTCGTAAGCGCCAGGGTGTTCTGTGAGTAGGTACCTAATTGTACTGTTTTGCAACAAGCGCTTTCTGTGGCCGAGGGACCCGCGGGGATTGTGGTCGCAGCCGCAGACGGCAAATGACAGAACTCAGTGTCCATATATCATTAGTTCGCATCGTGAGAGGCATTCGCTTTATATACGAGTGTGTGGAATGCTCTCCTATTCATTAATCGCTACAATTCTGTAAGCAGGTAGTAATGGAAATATGACCACCTAAACTTCATTTGACATTCATCGACATTTGACTTCATTGCTTGGCTTGAACTAACGCATAATCTGAATACAGTGTTACATCACATTGCTGATTACGATATCATATCGGTATTAAGCACGTAATATTTCCACTTTCGTTCGAGGAACGGTGTCGGTACATCACAGGATTGGCAGATCTATTCGCTTCTTTTCTTATCACGCCGCGCTGTGGGCAGGATAATGTACAATGTACCAGCCCGAGCATTAAGTTTTCTGTTTCGTGCACTCCGGTTAAAGCAGTATCTACTGCTACTTGCAGCGCATTTGTTGTTCTGTTACCGACTTGTTTGGGGGGATTCCTTAGCAGCATCTTTCTTCGTACCGTAATGCATAAGTTTTACAAAGTGACAGTTGCGCAACCTCAATTGAAGTGAATGAAATACAAAGATAAAAAAGGAGAGATAAATAAAATATCACTGGTCATTTACATTTGCGATTGGTCTCTAAATGTTACATATAATCTAGTAGTGAAGCGGGGATGCGACGACCTTGCTGAATATTGTTTCTGTATGTCTTACTTTTTGTAAAATAAGAAAAAATCAAATGGTGGTGTTACGAACGTGAGCGACGCAGAGGAAATACTGGGGATATACAAGGTGGGGGGGGGGGTATATATTTATTAGACGAAAGGAAAAAAAATCGGGGGAAAGATCAGCTAAACGGGATATACAAGGGAACAAAAGTTTGAAACTAATTTAACCATTCAATCTAAACCTTTGTCGTTGTTTTTTTTTTTTTTTGGCAAATGTTGCATAGCAACGTTAAATGACAGTCGCCATATAACTCCAGCTCTTCATTCCCTCGGACAAAATCCACACATAATCCAATTGAATCCAACGAAACCCTTCTTGGCGATGCTTATTGTTGACTCTGCTCGTTACGGAGTACTTGTCATTCGACGCGGCGCCTTTGAGCGCGGAACCGCACTACAACCGAGCGCATAAGACAGTGCGACGGTCCGCTTACTAAGCAGCAGAAGGACCCGTTTATTTAACCAACTGACGTTTTGTTGCAATAGATAAGCACCGTTCGCTGTCGTTGTGCACTCTCCTGATTGGATTGCCGAGCAAGAGGCTATTAAGCTGGCTATTGGGTTTCTGCAACGCCCACGAGAAGCGATACTCTGAGTGTGCTTCCGTATAATAACTAGCTATTACACGATTACGACGTGGTTTATTAATAGAACGCCAGCCACTCCCCGTTGGCTGCTGTTTACATGCGCGTGGCTCAACATTCGATGGACTTTGATCCCTCAAAGTAAAATATATCTATAAAAAATGAGATGATATCTGATTGAGTTTGAGGAGCACAGATAGATAACGGGGAGGATGACTCAGCAATGTAAAGATTCAGCGGGTAAGTGATAAGCAAATGCTAAGGGAAGTGCCTCAGGACGAGAGTCGTTGATATTTCGAACAGATTGCTTCTGATAGCATTCCACCGTTCCTAACTCCTCCTTCAGTAAACTACCACGATTGTACAATTTTAATTTGCTCGTCATCGATACAACCATAATATCAACGCGATGAAGGATTGCTGTTCTAGATGTGTTTCTTTTTTTGTGTTGTTGTTGTTGTCAGTGTATGTTTTGCCTTCAAGTGATGTATTGTGACTACAAGTACCAGAGTAGCGCGTAGCGACCGCGTTGGAACTCACAACTCCACATTTTTCTTTCTCTCTTCTTTTTCTCCTCTAATCTAATCTAATCAACGCAACGCACTGTATCTTCTCAATAGTATGATTGTTGCAATGATGATTGTTAAAAACTATTGTTAAAAATATTGCTTCTAAATTCCATAACTCCCAATTATTACATTTTAACGCGTAGGAACTGGAGCTGCAGGCGACCTTAGGGCAGCCACCTAGCTCCAATACATCACACCCCAGTTAAACTTATCTATCTATATTGTTTACGGTGATAACTGTTCTATAATAATGTAAACATTCCCAACGTGGAGCGCAGAAACACATCATCATCATTACAGTTGAACGAGTCACCCTGCGAGTGCTCCTGCTTGATTTAAATGATGTTTCATCTTTATACCCGTGTCTTAATAGCCTTAATTGTCCTAATACAATAATCTGAATAATTGTCTTAATATTTTTTTTTACTAAACGAAGAAAGGGCTCGAGGTCTCCGCCACTGAAAAAAAAAAAAATGAAAGAAAGAAAATTGGGAGTAGGTTTACACCTACACTCTTAAAAATGAACTTCACCGCATAGCACGCTCTTAGCCAACCATTATCTGGAATGATATCGCTATGTGCCCCGATTTGTTCAAAGTGGTAGGCGGACGCCTTTTCTGTGACACTTATGCGGTTCATAATTGTCACAAAAATGGCGTACGCCTCCCGTTTTCAACAAATCAGGGCAGATAACGATATCATTCGAGATGATGGTTGGCTAGGAGCGTGCTATGCGGTGAAGTTCATTTTTAAGAGTGTAAGGTGAGTCAGCCTGTTTGTGTGACGTCATGCCGCACGTGCCGCACGGTAGGTGGTGGTGATGGTGAAAGGGCTCGCCGTTGTCCACGTCACAGATGCGGGCAACGTCACGACTGACGCCCTGGGTAATGTGCGTCCTGGGCCGACTTCTAAGGGAACTGTGCCGCAGGGTAGGACCGCCACTGCCGTTCGAACCTATCAGGGCAAACGTAACCAGCAATTAAGACATTTGCAACTGGAAGCGCGTGCGACACGTTTCCCAAGGATGATCGTTTCAGCCCCTAACGACGACAAGGAACTCCCCCAATCGCACAACTTGTTGCGTGGAAGCCGACATTAAGCACTACTTATTATCCTGCAACCGGTATCTCTCTCAAAGACTCCTCCTCTGACGCCACTTGCGACAACTTGGTTACCCCAACGTCTCTTTGGCCACCCAGCTCGGCCCGGTCCTGCACAACCAGGGGGCGGTTACGACTGCCCTCTTGAGCTTTCTTCGTGCCACCGGCCTCTCGACCAACCTCTAAGGCCCACATGTGTGTGATTCTTTTGTGTTTTGTTTATCTCCTTTTTCCTTGTCACTTTCTTATTTTCATTTCCTCTTCTTTTTTTTATATCTTTTTAAGGAATAGCAAGTCGTCCTACGCCGGACTAACCATTCCTCTTTTTCTTTTTCAATAAAAACATACCCCCTCCCCCCATTAACGAAATACCGTTTACAGACATGGTAGCAGCTGTTGACCCTTCCTTGAGCTCCCAGCAAAGATTCGACAAAAGTGCAAAGATGCGTGATGAAGTTTTCCTCATTAGGCTGTATGGGGGAGTCTTGAAAGATTTGTGTATCGACCGTTTCCCAGCAGCACGTTTACCTCTGTGTGGAAATCCGATTGTATGTCGATGAGACGCCGGTAATGAGGCTGAAAATGATGGGGTATAAAGGAGAGGGAGAAAAGTAGCTTGATCATTGCGGCCCTGTCTGAGGAGAGAGGTGGTGTCCAGTATTAAACATTCTATATGCCTGTTTAACTGCAGGTATTTCTCGGTCCGTTTCGGGATACGTAAAGACCCTTTTTTTTTTTACTTGGCACGATGGGCGTTGTACCTGAGGCCATTACAAGTTATTACAGCGGTAGCACATTATGAGCTTTGAACACATTAAAGTTTCATGCCTTTAAAATGTCCGTTTTAAATAACTAGTTCGTGTTATTTTTAAAGTGCCATCAATAAGGACAAGAAAAGAAAGGAGAAAAGAAGAACATGAGTTTCGGACAGGTGAAAAGTTGTCCTGCCTCACCACACTGGGACTGTATTTGTTTGTTCCTACTCAGATAATGGAGGTCGTAATTCCGCCTCTTACACGTTGCTGAGAATGCAACGCGTGCAGTGCGATAGTGTGAAGCAACAACAATTTTATGTCAATGATGACTGGGAGCTTCATCGCCAGGGACGATACTATGCCATTGCCGGAGGTAATGTTGTGAAATATAATAATGAGTCGAAAAGCCTTGCTGCCTGAAAAGTTTTCTTTTTGGGAACGTCCTTGTTTGCAGTCGACCTTCTGACGAGTAATATTTCCCATTGCGAAGTGTTCACGTATGTATCCACGGAGATGATACTGCACCATAATAATCGCTAAACACTACTACGTAGATAATACTAATAAATGAATTATACGAAGCTAGCTAGCTAAGTAAATAAGCTAAATAATAGGTTATACTAACTTAGCTAGCTAAGTTTTTTCCCCCTTTTCCCCCCCCCTTCCCCCTTTCCTTTTCCGTTCCTCTTTACGAAAGGAATAGCAAGTCGGCCTTTGCCTGACTAACCTTTCCTTTTTCTTTTTTTTTTTTTCAATAAACATATTCCCCCCCCCTTTTTTTTAGTAACAGAGTAAAATAAGTGTTAAGAGCCACCGATATTTCGAACAGAGACCGTTCACCTGGGAGTTCAGACTGTCAGAACTTGACCTCTTGCGAGACGAAAAAAAAAAAAAAAGGGACAGACTAATACTCTAGTCAGACGGCAAACATAATGCATTAAACGGAATGGCAGTAACTTCACCTCCTAACCAACCATAATCTCCAATGATGTCGTTATCTTCCCTGATTTGTTGACAACAGGAGGCGTACGCCTATTGTGTTACAATGGCGTCCTGCATAATTGTCACAAAAAAGGCGTACGCCTCCTGTTTTCGACAAATCAGGGGAGAGATCGAGATGATGGTCGGTTAGGAGGTGAAATTACTGCCATTCCGTTTAATACATTAAGTTTGCCGTCTGACTAGGGTATTAATGCTCTTGAACGAAGAGTGTGAGGCAGACGAGAACATAGCGTGTATCTCCCATGTATCTCCCAAGAGCCGTGGGAAGGACACAATCCGTTAGAATTCTCTGTGCATGATCTTGGGATAATTGTGAATAGTATACTTCTAGTGAACGTGTAAATAGTGAATAGCGAACTTGCGAGTAGAGCACGTGGGAAGTATTTTTGGGAAGTGGGGAGGGGGGGAGATAATTTATGTTAGGAATAGCAGAACAAGTCGGGAGACGAGTTCAATTTCTCATATTTTTTCTTTCCTTACAAACAAACAAACAAACAATACAAAGGGAATACTCTGCTTCTAGGGTTAGACGGAGCTACAGTCTTAAAACAAAGCTTCCCCACATAGCCCGCTGAAGTCCAATCATCGTACAGAGCGATACATCTATTTATTTTGTGGAAAGCGCTGTGCATACGCTTTTTTGTGACAATTAACATTTCCGCATAAGTGCCACAAAATGGCGCACGCCTCCCGTTTTCAACGAATCAGGAGAGGGGACGATATCACTCGTGATGATGGTTGGATAGGAGCGTGCTATGCGGTGAAGTTCATTTTTAGGAGTGTAGGGAGGGATAGTGCTTCCAGAGAGGCGTAATAATTGTACACAGTTTTTGCAGTTGTTTGTTTTCGGCATTTTTTAAATAATTTTCTACGATGTCGACAAACAGTACTGTTTTTCATGCGCGTAGATAATGCCGCAAACAGAACTCCCGCTACGTTTCCGGTATCGTTAAGCTTGTGCGAAGTTTCGCTTTTAGGTTCCGCAACTCAAGCGCTTGTTAACGAATAAAGCGGTGGCATGTTGCTCGAACAGCTTGTCTGTTTTATTAAAACGCACGTTTCCGGAACGTATTTACGCGGTAAAGTTCTATATAAAGAACTTCGATGTTCCGCAGTAACGGAACGCGCTAACAACGATTTCTTTTTCTTTTTTTTTTCTTTCTACTGGCGTGTTTCGTGAACGGACCCTGCTTTCAACGACGATGCTACTTCGACCTCGAAAAAAAAAAAAAAAAGACTTGTCTGCAACAGCGAACTAGAAGAGAACTTTTTGAAGCGAACAGATTACTCGTTCAACGCGGCGCGATGCTCAAACAGATTGGAGGGCCTTTAAAAGCTACACGAAGCCTTTTGTCTTCGCTGTTTGTTCGAGGGCCAGTTCAACGTGTTTCCAAACTACTGATTCCACTCAGCTTTACAGTACTGGGGAGCGCAATTGGTCTGCCTACGGAACATCTGTTTTGTGTCAGTACCAGTTGCGCTTCTTGTCGACCGGGTAATCCCCTTGTTATATAAAAGCAAGTTGTGTTGTAAGTTCCAGGAGGAAGTTCAATATAGCGATGTTTCTGTCGTAAAGTATGTCCTGGATCTTGTTGTTGTTGTTGTTGTTGTTGTGGCTGGATCGACATGCCGTTCACTCGTCAACTTTGTCAACTCAACAACTTTGTCATGGCGTGAAATTCTTTTACTTCTCAAACACGTGCCTTTCGGCACACCCTTCTTTTCATAATCGGACAGCCATCACTTGTATTCTTTTAGACGTGCTGCGCCTCCAGCTATTCTTCCTCTTCCCCCGTCTGTGGTCCTTATCCGCCTATTCTATTCTGAGTTCCGACAGTAACGTATGGGAAGTGGCTGAATAAGTCGACTGACGTGGTTTACATGGCGGAGTTCAGTCGACATTTGTCGTCTGAACTATACCCAAGCCGAGCGACTTATCCTTACTGTGCCATCTTCTCTTCTAAGTCGATATGGACCGGTTTGCACGCATGCGAGACGATCGACCGACGTATTCATTTAGGTCGACTTGTGTTGCCTTCATGTAAATGACGGTAAATTATGGAAGCTGGTGAGATCCAATCCCACCACTTTCTGCGTTTTCTTTATTCTGTCTTCTTTTCGAAGTGTTTAGAATATATCTTCCGGCGGAGAATAACGGTCCTTCGCAGAACGTACGCCCGCTGATATGGCTAATTTATTTTCTCGCGCCGAAGAATTGCAGGAATGCTGGTGATCATAAAAAGTAAGGCGTATCGCGCAGCGATAATTGCTTAATTGGAAAATTTCATAATTGATTGCGAACGGCGATTAGGCTTCGACGAAGAACAGGTTCCTATATGATTGGCTCTTGGATTTCCCCCTCTAATATCTTTCGTTCTATTCCGTCTAGTTCCTTCTGTCGATCGTTGAACGATGGAGATACTGTGGGGGCGAGACATAATTTGCGCCATGAAGACGAAAGGTTTGCTGTGCTACTGTCCTTCTATATATCTTTGGCAGCTTGCTGTAACCCCAAGGTAAATGTTCATCTACGTCTGCAAGTACATCTCCCTTGCTCGTACTTTGCTTTGTGCGTCCCATGCTCCCATGCTCGTAGAAAGATGGGTTCCGGTTTGATTATAGTGCTCAACAAGTGCACAACGTGAAACGCAAAAAAAAAAAGAGAAAATAGAAAAGAGAGAAAGCAAGCAGTGTGAACTGCGAACCACGCAAAAAAAAAAAAAGTCATGGAAAAACCAGACTTGAGGACAGAAAAAGGAAAGACCAAGACCGTTTTATTTTTATCCAATCCAATCCAGGTATAGAGACGTAAATAAATGGAAGAAAAAATACAATTGGGCATCCTTCAAACATCACAGCCGCCTATTGGTAGGGGCAAATTGGCGGCTGTGATGTTTGAATGATGATAATTTGCGGCTTTAAACGACGCTTTAAACGTTTGAAGCTTTCCTTGTGTGTTCTGGCATATATTCCGAAGGGATATGTCCGCAGAGTTTTCCATCAAATCTGCCCTGGACGCATGGTAGCCACTCCTACCTGGTGTTCCCTCTACATCTGTGCACCTCTGTACGCCTCTCACAGCTGCTTCGCGGTGCTGACAGAGAATTTAAGAACAGCAAAAAAAACAACAAAAAAAACATTAAACCAGGATTAAACCATTACGACACGTAATAGTCGACAAATAAATGTGTACATGATGACAAGGCCGTACTTTTTCAGTTTGAACCACATAAGCTGTTTCCTTGTGCCGCGAGGGAAAAAAAAAAGGAAAAAAAAACAGAGAAAGAAGGCGGACAAAAGAGACGCAGAGCAGATCACGAAAACGTTAGTCCACGAACGGAGCCTAAATGGGAGTTCTCGTGAGGGTCGCCGTGGGTGGAGCGACCACGTACGCGGATGCCTGATTTAGCAACAGATCGTTCGCGCCCCACGCCACGCTGTGACAGACGTTCGTCTTGGACTGCGCAGTGTTGCCGAACACACGTACCTGCCCTGCAAGGTGAATGGCAAATATTTACACGTCCCTGTCGGTATAGGCGAAGAGTATATAGCGCCCTGCATTAAGAGGAAAGAAGGAACGTATGGAGCACTCGCGAAGATTTGTTGGCTCTCGACTTTTCCCCCCGGAAGCGCACAAACGGGGAGTGAAGGATTTGGGGAGTAATATTTGTCCAAAGATGTCGAAAGTGGATAGTTCGGGAAGAACGACAAACACTTTGGATATGTCTGCGAGGAAATTGTGAGTGTTTGTGTACAAGGAAATATGCTTTTTGTTTCGCTTGACATTTTTATTTATTTATTTATTTATTTATTTACACTACCCTACTGCTCCACCTAAGTGGCATTGTGTAGGGGAGAGGAGATAACTTAATAACAACACAATCGCAAAAGTTCAATTACTCTAACACACACGTGCGTAACTTTTCACAAAAAAATGGCACTTGGGGAAGAAACAAGATATCGTGGAAGTCTGTTCCATTCCTCAACTGTTTTAGGAAAACAAGAATTTTTGAAAATGGACATATGAAAACGATAGGGTTCAACCTTATACTCGTGGTCTACACGTTCTGAAATGTAACTCGGTGGGAAAAGATAATGCCCTCGAGGAATGCCTGTATATGTCCGTGATATATGTGATAAAAAAGTTTTAATCGAGATTGTCTCCTACGGCATTCTAGTGAAGGCCATCCCAGCATGGATCTCAGATATGTTGATCTAACCTGAGGAGAGTAATTATTACAAACAAATCTAGCCGCTTGGTTTTGTAGTTTTTCTAGTTTTTTTCCGAAGATTTATTTCAGTGGGATCCCACACCGCGCTACAAATTCTTCTACAAATTCTACAAATATTCTAAGGACGGTCGAACATATGAGTTGTAGACAGTTTCTTTAATATCTCTAGGAGCCCTTTTGAAATTCCTCTTAACAAAACCCGGGCCCTGCTTGCAATTCTGTTTATATGTTTGTCCCATTTTAAGCCCTTACTTAAAGTAACGCCTAGATATTTTTGACTCCCAATAAACTACAAACAGTAACTTTACGTGTCGCATGACCCCTTGTGTGCACAAAGTTGACTAGTTGAATGTGTGCCACTCAATTACATGTAATTCCATCTCGTACGTTATTTCCAGTCTAGCGTTTTATAGGAAAGACGTAGCCACAGAAAACCTGCTGGTCTCAGCAGCGTCCAAATGTGCGGAACGTTCTACATTTACTTTAACCATTTAGTTGGAACTGAACCTCTGTATGCAATAAGAGGCTACGTCAACATATCCCCTTTTTACTACTCTTGCTGCAATGACATCTACGTACCAGTATGTACCTGCCAAAGAAAATTTAGGACCGTGTTGCAATTTATTGACCCGCTACAGGAGGGTAAGAAACAGGAAATGGGATGTACAATCAGATCACGCCCCTTTTCTCGGTTTGAGAATTTTTTTACTTATCCCCTTATTGCATACAAAGGTTCAATGAGTGCCAGCCTCTAATGGAAGGGTTACAAGATGTACAAACCAACCATTTCTGGAACACACTTATTAAGACAGCGGACTATACCAACGCGTGAAAAGCTTGCGGAAACACACAACGTGATAGAAATAAAAGCCCGAAATATAGGAGTTCGAAATGAAACACCAAAAGAGAACTAAATCCTGCCGAACCCGTTGTGCTGTGACGTGTCGCTATAAAGGAATACAGTTGATGCTCTTCGATGAACGGTGCACAAACGTGTTGTAACTCTTCTAATCTCACGCACGCTGAAGTCACGTCTGCGCTGACACGATTCCTTCGGGAATCTAAACTCCTGGGCATTCTCTAATGCGTCCTATGCGCAACGATTAGTGAAGGAGCTGTTTCTTCTGTATTTTTTGATAATTTTCTGTATCCCAGCTGTTTTCATTTGTTTGCTTGAAAGCATTAGGGAATAGCAAGCCCACACCGTGGCTAACCTTTCCCTTCCCTTTTTTCTTACTTTGCATTAAACATATCCCCCCCTCTCCTAATCTCGCGTTTTTTCGTTACGGGTTATGTTCCAGACTCATTCATACTGAGCTTTACACGCGATTGAACAGATCACCATCACCGTCACACCGTTGCATAACCGACCACAAAGCGTTGACTCTCATACAATACCTCGCCATACAAAAGATGCACGAAACAGATCGCAGTCTCTTCCACTCTTATGCTGTGACATATACCGCGATACCTGTGCGACATATACCCACATCATATGAGGAACAACACAAAGTGCGCGTCGCGCTTGCGCTATAACAGAATGCGACGCTCTGCACGAAAGAAATAGACTCGAGGCAACGTGGGTATATAGTGAAGACAGAAAAGGGGGCGATCAATCATGATACATCCGCATCCACGGTCATCTCGTGGAGGGTCGAACCGGTGGTGGAAAACATGTATTTATACATTTCGGGTGCTGTTATCGAGTGACACACTATATGTTCCGATACAAAGACAAGGATGAGAAGGAGGATAGGGGGTGTGGTGACAGACAGAGCTATTTCCGCGCCGTAATGGGATCACGCGTCAGGAATATTTTATGGCCTCACTGGTGAAGCGATAAGTATAGACATCATTCTATGCATCAGTAGTCATTTGCTCGAGTGATTGTCAGGTGAGGTCTTCGAACTTGTCCGGGAAATTGACACATTGGCGAGTTGTAGTGCATCGTACCGCTATCGCCTCTATGCGTACGTAAGGGATAGCGTTGGTGGCGTGGAGGAAGGGAACACAGGAGTGTCCGTTTCCAACAGATCAGTGCCGCATATTAAAAGGGAGTCTGGCTAGTAGGAGGAGCCTAAAAAAAAAAGACGCGCGACCTGTCAATCAAACTTGGGCACCTTTCATTGGTTGCCGTTTTCCATGGGGGCCACAATGACTCCAAAATTTCTCCAAGATGGAGGATGGTGCTTGGAACGGTGAAGCGGAGATTTCGTGACAAAAAAAAAAAAAAATTCAGACTACTTTAATTTCATGTTATGAATATATATCCGCATGTACGCACTTGCAAAATCAGCTTCAACTTTCGCTCCGCCATCATTATTTACGCGAAAATGAGATGTTTCGTTGCTACCGTTAGGCCTAGTTAAGGCCGCTATCCCAAGAAAATAACAAGAAAGACGCCCCTGATGCGTAAGATTTTGCATTATATCATTGAACTTTATTTATACATACATATTTGCGCATTTTCGATTCAATCTACTTACATGACGTGACTTATAACTTCCACACCGGCAGTCCTCTCCTACGAAGAAGCTGTTGTACCGCTCTCCTGGCCAATCACTTCTGCCAGCAACCATTTCTGCAGTTCTGAGCTTTCCCAACATGCCTCTCTCCATGCAGATGGCGTTGATAAAAGTGGGCGCAAAATTCGTCGTTTTGGTCTGTCACCAGTGATATCCGTCTCAATCCAAATCAATCTAGTTTCTCCAAAATGGTGGCTCCCAGTAAATAAGGGTGAGGTATTTAGTACCGGACGGCCTCTAATAATAGGGAACTGTATTTCGACCTGTGATTAGCAAGATACCTCAAAAAGTGGGTGGAGCCTCAGGTACATGCAGGTCCCATTAATGGCCAGACTCCCTTTTAATACATGGCACAGCACCAGATGTGCGTGGGACCCCTCTGGCGGTCGCTCGACTCAAAACTGCCACTACTTCCTGTTCGCCACGTGACTTTCTTTTCAGTTTCGGTTTGCATCGCTTTCTTATGTACTTCGGTGTCTGCATAATTAATTCTATACCACGTTTTGTACGCGTAGACCATCTGTGTTGACCTACGGACAACACCAGATTAAACCCGGATCCATGCCCGGGTCCCTTTTGGCCCATGGAGGCCGCCATGTTATTTGGGTCATGTGTGCGATCACGTGGTAGACAGGACTATCTCACAGTCCTACGCGCCGGCTGCGAGCGGTGGCTACGCCGACTCTCCATAGAATACCATCCATTACGTGCGCAAAGGTGACAACGTACGGCGCACTAAAACGCACTACACTCTTAAAAATGAACTTCACCGCATAGCACGCTCCTAGCCAACCATTATCTCGAATGATATCGTTATCTGCCCTGATTTGTTGAAAACACGGGGCGTACGCCTTTTTTGTGACAATTATGAACAGCATAAGTGTCACAGAAATGGCGTACGCCCCCCGTTTTCAACAAATCAGGGCAGATAACGATATCACTCGATATAATGGTTGGCTAAGAGCGTGCTATGAGGTGAAGTTCATTTTTAAGAGTGTATTGTATGATTTCCGGGACGCCATATTATGGGGTTAAAAAAAAAAAATCCGCAATTCCGCTGGTCAAGCTTTTACTTGATTATCAGTTTCGTTTCGTTCGTTCATTCTTTTCTGACAGCCGGCGTACGAGATTCGGTAAATTGGCTGTTTATTTTATTTATTTATTTATTTATTTTTCAACAGTTGTTCTGTTTCAAATACGAAAGGAGCACGGCTTTACATGCGGACGGCACATGGACCCATACTGTTCGAACCTCTTCTTTGGCTGACATTTCCTTTCTTCTTCTCTTAATAAATATATCCCCCCCCCCCCGCCCAGTTTATTAGATTCAATGCACTATCGGTGTGTGAGGTTGTGATTGTGGCCGCTGTACCGTATGTTTGTTGTTGCTATTGCGCTGTTGTTGATGTTGCGCACGTGTTATCGGTTTGTATATTATTGTGACCCCGATACTTCGTTTTGGTGGATGCGTGTGTTACGACTCGTTTCTCTTCTTTCTTTTTGTCTCTCTCTCTCTCTTTTTCTTTTTAAATTTTGTATATATATATATATATAAAAGTGAAATAATAAGACTTGAACTACAGATTACAGGAACGTTAACAAAAACTAATTTATTTAACGGGCACTTTAACACATAGATTAAAAAAAAGAATGGTCGACGTTTCGACAGTGGCACTGTCTTCGTCAGGACAAAAAAGGACAAAGGCTTTTTGTCCTGACGAACGATTCTTTTTTTTAATCTGTGTTAAATTGCCCATTAAATAAATTAGTTTTTGTTAACGTTCCTGTAATCTGTATTTTCATGCTGAATCTTATTATTTCACTTTTATTCAACTTCGTAGCCGTCTGATATATTAACCTATTTGTTCTATATATATATATATATATATATATTCTTTCTTTTTTTTCTTTTTGCAGTTGCAGAATTGGTCGGGTGCCTAATTCAATTTCTCCATATATCTTTTTTTTTTATAATTTACTTTCCAATTTATCTTCGAACCTCTTCCTTCACAGGCTAGCGGTCCATTACACATTCTCTCGTGAATGACTGACATCCATTGGAGCCTAGAAAGCTCTCAAAGGTGTTCCGACTGTCTCCATAGCGTGAGCCTCTCCACCAAGACTCGCTCGACGTCACCCAAAACAACACGCACAGTACGGTTCGATGACTGCACACGTTTCTCATGTTTGAGCACGCAAGAGTCTTCTACGCGAGGCCATTTCCATTTTCGTCTCCGCTGCTTTAAGGACGAGCCAGAACGGATATATTAAAATGGGGCGTATAATAATAGCGTTCCTCATTCTCCTAGCCTTATATACACCATTACCGCCTCGGCGCTGAATATGTACACACACCATCAACGTTCTGACTCCGCTTGCCGCTATGCGCTCATTTAATCCAATTTCAGTCGTACGCAACGCAGAGCGTGGTCATATAGCCATAATAATCCGCGCCCCGTACTAGAATGCGCTACATTCCGAGAGATTATTTTTTTTAATGCACCGCAGAACAATCTAGAACTCACTTTCGGACCTCGCATTAAAACTGCACGAATGTACTGCCTGTTTTATGACCGTATAGTTTTGTGATTTACAGCGATGTTTGCACGGCTGCTCGAGGAGAGCAGTGCCGGGTGCAGAGCGCGCAGTGCAGTCGTCCGTTCTTTGCAATGGGAAAGCGCCGTTAAAATGGCATAAATGCAGGCTAGCTGGTGATGGAACTCCATACTAAGAAGGCCTGAACGTGCTGGCCACTCGGAAAAACCTACGCAACACAGACTGTTGTTGCCGGACATCTTATTCATACCGTACACAAAGTTTTTTTTCCTTTCTTTTTAAAGTTACCCTCAGAAACAGAAACTCTCTAGAGAAACGACGTCTTTAGTCTGGGGAGTTCTTGGGATACAACGTTCTGAGCATAACGTGAGATTGCGTTGTCCAATGGACAAGATTGTGACGCAATTTTTGATTCTGCGCAGCTTTTTCTTTATAGCTATGTCCTAATTATCTTGCTTCGTTGTTTTAGTGTGGCCTCCTGCGATATTTTTTTTTTTTTTCACTGTGGGCACTGAGGGAAGCACATCTTTGCTATTTTAGAACATCGCCTGCCACGGTGATACCAGAGGTGATAGAGTAATGCAGTAAAGCTCGATGTCTTCCTTTTTTCACTTTTTTTTATTTATGTCACGGCGGGGTTTCAGTGAGCGTGTTCAGAGAGGATCAAGCTACGTGATGTTTCTTTTTCTTTTCTTCTTTTTTTTTCTTTTTGCCGCAGGAACACGTAAAAAGACAAACGTGTGTACCGTAACTGGAATTAGTCTAGCGAGCAGGATAGATACATTGCATAGTATTTATTTTACCACCTCAAACTTTATGGGTAAAAAATGTGAAGAAAAACAGCTCACAAAAATCTCTGCGAGAAGATGCTGGGAGCTCATGCGCAAACGTTGGCGACCCTAAAAATAACCGGCGCCGTGTTTGCAAAAAAGCGAGCGAGAGGTCGAAGTCATTAGCTTCATACTTTCACCTGCGTGCATGCCTCGCCTCTTTGTTTATTTGTTTGTTCAATGCCATCGGTAGCTCCGGTACGTCTGGGCTTGAACACGTTTTCGCAAACATCGGCATGGGAGATGGACTGCCTTCACCATACACTCTTAAAAATGAACTTCACCGCATAGCACGCTCCTAGCCAACCATCATACCGAATGATATCATTCTGTGTCATGATTTGTTCAAAACAGGGGGGAGGCGCCTATCTGGGACAAGATAATCTGTCCCAGATAGGCGCCTCCTCCCATTTTCACCAAATCAATGCACAGAATGATATCATTCAGAATGATGGTTGGCTGGGAGCGTGCTGTGTGGTGAAGTTCTGTTTTAACAGTGTACACTCTTAAAAATGAACTTCACCGCATAGCACGCTCCTAGCCAACCATTATCTCGAATGATATCGTTATCTGCCCTGATTTGTTGAAAACGGGGGGCGTACGCCATTTCTGTGACACTTATGCTGTTCATAATTGTCACAGAAAAGGCGTACGCCCCGTGTTTTCAACAAATCAGGGCAGATAACGATATCATTCGAGATAATGGTTGGCTAGGAGCGTGCTATGCGGTGAAGTTCATTTTTAAGAGTGTACTACCTAGCGATTTTCGTTTCACCGCATCGCACACTGCGCGCCAACCATTGCCGCGAATGATTGGGTTATCGCTTGTGATTGGAGAACATATGGGTGGCGTACGCCTTTTTGTGGCAATCTTTATTATATATCCAACTTGCCGCAAAAAGGCGTACACCCCCCTCTCTCTCTTCGAATCAGCGATAACCCTATCATTCGTTTCAATGGTTGGCGCACAGCGTTTTTTTTTTTTTTTTTTTTAAATTCTGCGTTAGCGCAGGATATCGTTTTGGCACCAAACCGGAAGCGGTGAGAACGGCATGTATGTAATGAAGAGCCGCACAGTGACGACGGAAGTTCTACAATGTTCGGAAAGGCGAGCAGTGCATTTTACGTTCGTGAGCCTTATTTAACCATGGACCAAGCGAACAATTGGGTTCGATTGGAGGGAAATATATATATATAGCAGCCATAGAAGCCATGTTAATCTGTAAGTTTGAATTACAAACACGTCTAGCATCATTTATTTGTTCCTTTAATGGCTGTTCTCCCTCCATTATAATTCACTGGCTTGCACTGTGGCATTGAGGAGTGCTCAGTCACCCTCCCAGGTGTATATCGCTCGCTGAGTGACCCCTGGTTTGCCAATTCGGAACGATGCGCAGCTACCCAGGGCTGACGAGCCGCAAACACGACGAAACACGTGTCCTCTGGTGCTGCCGCATCGTTCCATGAGTATATATATATATATATATACATATAAAAAGGGGAGAAAAGCCATTAAAAAAAATAAGTAAATGATGTTAGACGTGTTTGAAATTCAAACTTACAGATTAAAATGGCTTCTATGGCTGCACGTAGAGAAACAGATACTCATTGGCGCTGTCGCATCGTTCAATGAGTATCTATATATCTATATCTATATATATATATATATATATAGTGG
The DNA here is from genome assembly GCF_037126465.1 of Ornithodoros turicata. Taxonomy (NCBI): domain Eukaryota; kingdom Metazoa; phylum Arthropoda; class Arachnida; order Ixodida; family Argasidae; genus Ornithodoros; species Ornithodoros turicata. Next base: position 78,395,901 of record NC_088205.1, read on the forward strand.
AAAATGTGGTCGTGCACATACGCAGCCAGCTACTCCAGAACCTTTAGTTTACTGATTGATTGATTGATCGATCGGAAAAAAAAAAAAAGTGGGGATGTTAGTCCCAGAACACTCGAGACTGGCTACTCCAGAATGCGTTAATTAGGACTTGCTATACATAAAACAAATGAAAGATAGTTAGGGTGATCGGTAAAACGGCATATAAGCAGGCAAGCTGGCGGACAAACTCCATGGTGAATAAGCCTGAGCACTGGGCGAACGCCGATGACGTTGTCGCGTTGTCTTCAGCGTTCGCTCAGCGCGCAGGCTTATTTACCATTAAAAGGAAGGTGAGGACGAAAGAAGAAAGGCCACAAATCTAGCGAACAAATGAGACAATAACAACAATGTCATTTAAATGATGATGATTGGGGAGTTTCATCGCAACAAATGGAATACAGGGTGTATGCTATAAAAGGTCAGTCACATTTTCGTGCAAAAAGTGATACCTCCTTGATGCTATACCTCTATCACGAAAAGACTTTCTCTGCCTCAAAGTGAATCATTTATGCTAGAGGAACCTACGAAACGATTGTGGTTACCTAGCATTGTGTAACAAAATAAATATGACCATGCAAACTTTCACCTCCATCCATCGGTATTGCGCATAGGAAACACATGAAGACGAATGTTGCCGTGGCCGTGTTCACTTTATTACGCAGTGAATGGTAACCACAATTTTTTTGTAGGTTTCTCTGGCATAAGTGATTCACTGTATGGCAGCACAAGTCCGTCTCTCAAATAGATATAGTGTCACGCGCGAAAATGTCACTGACCTTTTATAGCATACACCCTGTAGATGCGAGCATCCCCATAAACTTCGGCACTGACGACGACGACGACGATACCGTTTCGACGTTTGCAGTTGACTGGGCAATTCAGTTCAATTCATTCATTTGTTCATTCAGTTTTCTGTGCCCGCGAAGAGCATAAGCTTTGATAATGGTGCACATTTGGACATTTACATAGAAGCAGACAACAAAAATACACGAACGCAAACATAGTACAATGCAAACATACAAATAATAACCCGAGAATTATGAGCTCGAAAATAGGTTCTACATCGTCGGGTGTTTCCGCCGTCATGTAGGTCCGCCGGAAGTTTTGTGGGTCTGTATCAAAAACGGATATTGTCTCAGGCTGTTGACCTCTCATATGAACCTCTTTGGAATGGGGTAGGGTCCTGCACTCAACGCAGGGAAACATCCCACATCATCATCATCCATTCATCTATGTTGTCGTTGTTGTTGTTGACCTCTGTTTGTCGGTTAGAGTACTAAACTTGTAGTTGCACAGGTTGGCTTTGGAACGGTGATGTCAGTCTGTGAAGTCGTGCTCGAATACTGTATCTGGTCAAATATACCCAGAAATGCACCTTTCCCGAATTTTCATAGCAATTGGGGGGGGGGATATGTTTAATAGAATGAAAAGAAAGAAATTGGGGGTACATTTACACGTAAAGCGATAGTTTTCATTTGAGAATGTGAAGAATGTACACGTTGTCTTTTCTTTTGTTATGGCTTAAGTATAACTTGTACCATATTTACGAACGTCACGTGCATAGAGGGCAGATGCTAGATTAATGCCTAAAAGAAATGAATGCCAGCAGGTCACAGTACTCCACGACCAGACATATGCTCTACGTCACATCAGGGAGTTTTAGTACTAGATCGGTACTATATCGGTACTAGATCGGATCCCTTTACGGCAATGGTTCCGAAAACGCAATAAGCCAATCGCGCTCCTTCTCTGAAGTGGCAGACATGGCATTCCCGAGGCAGCGTTTTCCAGTTTCTTCTGTCTTATCGTTTTCGTTGCGTGCTTCCGGTCTAGTAAAACTAGATATTAAGGTGCAACATCGAAATTTCGAAGCCTCCAACTCGTGCCCGAATGAAAGATGCCGTTACCTTGACAGCAGTACGAAAGGAACTAGAGAATGCGGAGGGACCTGTCATTGGTCTCCTCAAATGATTTGTTCAATCATAGCGGGAGATGGTTGGAGGAAACCAATCCGAAGCCTTCCCCCATTGTCGCGCTTCTGGAGAAGGAGAGAAGAAAGACAACGCAAATTTGCATCCCGCTCGATGGTTGTAGCCAAGGTCGTGCTGAAGACTGGGAGGTGGTGGGTTCGAATCCCACCACCGGCTGTACTGTTCTGAGGTTTTCCTCTGGGTTTTCCGGAGACTTTCCAGACGAATGTCGGCACAGTTCTCCCTGAAGCCGGCCCAGGACGCATACTAACGCCCCTGTACCCCACTCCTTCCTGCTGTCCTCTCTCCATCCGTCCACATCTGTACGCCGCTCATAGCCGCAGTTGCTTCGCGGCGCAAACTCGGAAGCAAAAAAGAAAAAAAAAACACGTAAATTGCAGTTTCGTTCGCCCATAAATCACGAACGATGCAACGAATGGATCCCGTTCCTTTTGTATTGCTTTCAAGGTAACGGAATTTTTCATTCCGTGACGATACATTTTTGCACTTTAGTGCCCCTTTAACTGCCGAACACTTTCCTCTGTCGATGGGCAGTGATGTCAGCGCGCCACACTATAGGGTAAAAAATGTTCCACGGGGCAATATTTGGACGGCCATGTCGATCATCTACCAGGTGGCGACTCGCATACGTCCTTGTTCGTTACCGTTATCGCTTGTGGGGATTCCGCTTTGTAGTTGATGTCCAGTCTGTGGCGGCCTGTAGTCACTCTGCGGCATACTTTCTTCCAGTTTGTCTTGCTGACTGCCTTGCTTCGACGCGCGCCTGATGTTTTCAATGTGTCTGAGTCTATACGATGTCGAGCGTGCGTTTTCTCTGTCCTTCGTTTGTGATGTCCCTCTGGCCCAGTCCTATGGTCCCCAAGTGTCCCATAACAGCTCTTCACTTGTCATGAGACCGTGATAAAACTTTTAGTGTTCCGTTCAGGCCTGTTTCACATCTTGCGTTTTTCTCGTCCATGTTTTTAATGGAGCTGAAACGGAGCCATTGGAATCTACGGAGCTCTATTTGCCTTTCGGTTGTTTCTTTGAACCAATCCGGACGGTTTCAAAATGATATTTAGAAATTGCAAGAAGTATGTAACGCCGCGTGATAAGATATGGAAACAAGACATGCAGTTATAGCGACATACTTCCCGCATCTACCGTACGGACCCTCTGGCTCACGACCTGATCTCATATGTCTGTCTGGGAGGGCAAGTGACAAATTGCTCAGTCGTGGCGTTTCCTGCATCTTTTGGCTATATGCCCGCGCACTCCTTTGCTGTACATGCGAGCAGTTATAGATGGAGGGATCTACCAAACACATTGCGGATAAATGTTTCCTTGCTCAGCGACATTGGAATCATTGAGTGCTCATAGTAGACAATGACGGATTACCATCCTCGCAGGTCCCGAACGTGGAGAAACAAACATATCGTGCTGAATTGAATAACATCAACCAACCTCGTCAGGGTCTCCGATTATGTATATGCAGTTCGTGACAACCACCGACTGTTATTGCTATCTATGCTATAACATCTTCTGTTTTTATTTTTTTTCTACTTATGTGTTTATTGTATTGTGATTTATTGTGTCCTTCGGAGCGCTTTTTGTTTTTCCTTTTTTTAATGCACAGCCGCCCTGTAATATTTCAGAAGGGGCTCGGAGGACAGCTACGACTAGTGGACTTATGTGCTGAACTGATACGTATAGTTCTCGGCAGCCATTGTGCACGTATAATACCTTTTATATCCTACATGGAAGGAAGGGCATCGATAGAAAAAAAAAAAAAAATGGAGGTAACGCCGGTGCTACCAGATGCCCCATGAGACGCTTGGTGTGTGTTACTTAGCACTGACCGGCGAGCAGTCAGCTAGCCTTATAACATGGCCTTTGCCTACAATGTATGCGTTACCTGTCCTCTGCGTTTTGTGTATGTGTGTGGCTAGTCCATTTGGTTCCCATCACACATAATATCCAACATGTAAGGCCCTAGGGGCGCGTTACTACAGCGGCGAGACTCTTCGTGCCATCACGATCATGTATCGCAACATTAAAGAAAGAAAGAAAAAAACAGTGCGGGCTAAAAACGTTACGGAATTAAAAATACAAAAGACGCGGAAGAGACACACCACACACGCACTTTTCTGCGTCTTGTACAGATTTTAATGTTTTTACCCTCCACTGGGGCGTTTTAATCTTGAACTATGTACCAACCAGCCCGAGTTTTAACTTTGATTCATGTATCTGTCAGAGAAGTAATGTAGACGAGGCAAGCCAGCTGGTGTGAAGTCACTGAGGGGAACACTCTTAGAGTTTGAGGCAAAAAGTCTGAGGGAACAAACACAGCATAGCCATTCAGAACCAGCAAAAAATATTATATTTAATTCAGTCAAACAACGAGCACATATTGGGGAGGGACCGGGGGTCACAAAAGGACCTCCTTCGGGACCTCTGAGTCGGTGTCTCGTGTTTGTTCCCTCCGTCTTTGCCTCCGACTCAAGGCAGTTCCCCTTCAATGTATCTGTTGTCGTGCACGTGAAAACTACAAAGGAAAGCAGCTGGGTGCGTGCGCATCAGACGTCTATAACGACTTGACGCAGATAATTTGTTTTGAAGTGAAGGCACTGTCAAGCAGTGGAGCTGCAATCTCAGAAAACTTATCTGTTCGATATCCTGAGTACTCAATACTCTAAAGGTGCGTGCTCACTATGCCGATCGACATTGTGAGCCATAGACAAAGCACAGCGGGGAGTGGGCCAGTTCATCAGCAGGTTTTGCATTGTGTTTGAAACGGTATGGTGCCAAGGAAAGCTACAAAACCTGTAGGAAATCCACAGAAAAAGCGGTGCTTCTTGAAAAGTGCGAACAGTTCGGGACCGTGTATTTGGAAGTGCCGCGTCGTCCGCTAAACTACCGGGTGTTGCATAATTTGGGGCGCTGACGTTGCTGCTCACTCGCGCCACCTGGCCAGGAGAAACTCCTTTACTTTAAAATTATCCTTACAATCGCGCTCATATTTTTTTTTAGAAAATTAAAATTGAAAATTACGGGCAACACTGTGTCGAAGTCGCCAACTGCGCATTGCTGTACGGTGGCAAAACTACACTGCATGCGCATAACACTGGGTCTAAAACAAAAGAAGTCGGCTATACGTGTCGGCTACGTTGTCATCAGCAGCAGGAAGCCAGTCGGGAAACATAGATCACCATTGCGCGAGAAATTGCGGAATATTTCCCAGTAGACGTCGCCCCGAGCATTTTTGCTGCAATTTTGCTGGCAAATTAAAGCTATTTAGCGTTCCCTGTCACATTTCGGTGAATTTCTCTCGCTTTTTGCAAAAATATATCGCGTTTGTCTCTGGATTTATTCGCTTTTTGCAAAAATATATCACGTTTGTCTCTGGATTTATTTAGCGTTCCCTGTCACATCTCGGTGAATTTCTCTCGCTTTTTGCAAAAATATATCGCGTTTGTCTCTGGATTTATTCGCTTTTTGCAAAAATATATCACGTTTGTCTCTGGATTTATTTAGCGTTCCCTGTCACATCTCGATGAATTTCTCTCGCTTTTTTGCAAAAATATATCGCGTTTGCCTCTGGATAAGAGTGAATCATGTCTGAAACGACAGTCTTCTGGAGTGAACGCAAAAGAGGGCGTGGTATATTTATTAAGCAATAAAGAAAGGAACGGAAAGGAAAGAGGGATTCGATGTACGCGTATATCGGTTAGAACGATACGTAGGCGGCGAAATCGTCGGAAGGAACATTTATGTCGATCTGGGATGCCATGCCAGCACGCAGTGTTGATTACAGTTAAGAATATTTGCGAGTACATGCGGGGCTACTACAACGTTTCGCAGCTAATAATTGGGACACTTACGGCTTTTAAAGTAACACTTTAACCAACACAGAGAGCTGTGCGACAGCTGAACCAATACGCAATTCGCCACGCTAATCTTCGAAATTGCTACGCTAATCTGCATTGTGTTCCTGCAGTCTTGCAATTGGACGCCTCATTGACTTCATTTGAAGTTTTTATATGTGGCTCTTCGGATTTTCTCCGTCGCCTTGAAAGGGTTCGAAGCAGTATAAGAGTCGCGAAACGGAAGAACCGCCTTATATTATCCCCATTTTGAAAATCGATTCCGTCGTTGTGGCCGTTGTGAAATTGGAAATCGCTTGGTTGGGGAAGGAGGTGGGGGGGGGGTGTTATTTATTAGAACAAATAAGATTTAGAAAAAAAAAAAGACAGGGAAAGGTTAGCCAAACAAAGTTGTAGCTTGGTGGAGTTACAGCAGGAGCATCTCTTCCCAAGTTTAACTTTGTTGCGTTCCGTGTCAGCGCCGCGAAGCAACAGTGGCTATGAGCGGCGTTCAGACGTGGACAGATGGAGAGAGGACAGCAGGAAGGAGTGGGGGACAGGGGGGTTAGTATGCGTCCTGGGCCGACTTTAGGGGGAACTGTGCCGACATCCGTCCGGAAAGTCTCGGAAAACCCATGGAAAACCTCAGTCAGCACATCCGGTAGTAGCATTCGAACCCGCCACCTTCACCAGTCTTCAGCACGACCTTGGCTACCATCAACGAGCGGGCCAAGTAGAAATAATCTCTAGAGCAGCCTTCGTGTGTGCATGTATACATTGTAAAAGGGAAACATTGTCCTAATCAAGGACAGATCACATATCGAACTTCGTACGTTCTCAATGAGACTTCTCATCGTATTAACAGAGAAGAATTAACGCATTAACAGCGTCAAGAACTGAGCGGCTTTTCGCACGAAAACCAATAACGCGGAAGGCAATTTTGTACAGCCCCAAATAAAAAAGAAGAAGAACGAAGAAATATCTAAATAAAACTTAAGGGGCACCAAGAAGAAAAAAAGCCATCGAACATCAAGGTACGTCCTGAGATAACCAGAGACATAGAACAATAGGACGGCACAGGGTGCTCATCTAGATCGTGCTACCACCGCCACGAAACTATTTTAAACGAGTTTTTTTTTTTATTACGACGTGACCACGTTGTCTGCGTCCCCCAGACTGTACTGCAGATGTTGGTGGCAACCGCGTGACACTGGTCCTGACATTTTCTCGGAGTCGCTGTGTAAACAGCCGGGCCTGCCAGAAGGGAAATCCCTTCTCGTAACCCCCCGAGCGAAAAATCACCGGAGCTTATCTTTGCCACTCAGAGATGCGTTATGTCGTCGGCAGCGCACGCGAATCACAAGTCGAGGTGCGGACGATTAGCGTCGGATAACGAAAGTGGCCTTTCCTCGTGTTCCCTATAGCTGCGCGAGTGTTAATGCTGCAATTACGTTACTTCGCGCAATATCTAAACGCGCGATTATTTATTCTTTCCTTTTATTGTTCTGGGTGGTACGACTACAGCAGTGCTTAGTGCTTAGAATGGGGTCGGCTATAATGGGCATCCCCGTAAAACGTACCATATCGTTTTGTTGATATAATAGTATTGATAAGTATCAATATATGTACAGATAAATATTGGGGAGTGTCGGTATCTATCGATATTTCTCGAGGATACAGCATATTTCACCTTACGTGCTAAAGAATATTAAAAAAATGTAATTGAAAATTGTGGGGTCAACGCTGTTCACTTTGTGCGAACATCTAATCCAAGAGCTCCGGCTTCAGCTGTTGAGCCAAAATAAAGATGATTATTATTGTAACATTTGCCATGACTTCCGGCGAGCACTTTTACTAATTATCAGTGGCGTAACAACAACAACAATTACATTCTGACGAAATGGGGAGATGGCGTAGTTTTCTAAACTCAACTCAGAAATTCGCCAGTTTTTTTTCTTCTTTTTTTTTGCCAGAGCAGAAAGCGCATGCTGAATTTGCCCTACTCTATTACAAAATAAATTACCTGCTACAACAGTGATAGATGAAAAGAAAAAAAAGGAAAAAGACAGCCATATCGCTTCGAAAGGAACGACCCAAGGATGACATAGACCTGCCCTTTCACTCTTCCTGTTCCATTCCTCTGCTGACAACGGCAGCAAGGTGACAACGCAAAGTTATCTCATGGTTATCTGAAAAAAAAAAAACAGAGAGAAGGAAACAGGAAGCGGCAGGTCACCGCTTTCTTCCGCCGCATGTTGCATTAACTTGACGAAGAACCGAGCTCGGCTGACAATTTACGCGTCTCGAAACGATGCTTTTTTTTTTTTGTTCCAGCCATTGCCATCGTAGTAGAGGATGTGTTTTACAATGGAACAGGCTATATCTGTCATGTCTTTTCCGTTTCTGGCAGTACAACTACCAAACAACAACGATAAATGAAGGAGAAGTGATGATGACATGGGATGTTTCCCCGTGGTAGCCGCAAGACCCTACCCCACTCCAAATAGGTTAATATGAGGGGATGAATTAATGGTGAGCGCGAAGGCGAAGACAGGTCGGAGTTCTGCTTAGAGCTCTTCGAGGAAGCCAGTGGCATGCACGAAAGCAAAAAAGGAGCGAAGAGCCCGGCACTAATGCGCAGGGGAGCTCCATGGGCTAAGTGCTTTGGACAAGCTGAATGGTCTATGGTCAAAGAGCTCAAGTTTGCGCCGAAGCACCCGGCGTTCACACGTGTACCGGTCGCAGTCCTCGATGACATGGGGAATCGTAGCTGGGGTGTGGCAAGCTGGGTACGGCGCCGTGTTACTGTAACCCAGGTTAACCCGGAACACAGGGGTGAAGGCGACGTTGAGTCGTGGACGTCGCAGAAGTAACGTAAAGCTGCGACGGAAGCCACTTCCACAACAATACGAAAACCACCACCAACAACAACAACAAATGATGGAAAAGTGATGAACGTAACGGCGGAAGAACGTTAGGTTGATGGTGGCAAATTTCTGAGTCTGTAAAATTAAGAAAATTCAAAATTCAATTTGTCGCGAAAGTTGTGAAAGTGTCGTGAAAATTGATAAAAGTGCTCAGAAGTCATGACAAAAGTTCTCCCAAGACAAGTAGCGCTGACCCCACAATTTTCAGAGAATATTTTTTTTTTTAATTTTGTGTTTCTAGCACGTTAGGTGAAGCGCCCTGTCTATCGATAAAAAGTATCCACATTTTAGTCTGTGCCACCCGTGACAGATATCGATATTCAAGATTAGGCGGAGATCATTCGCGAAGTCTCTTCAAACGCTGTCAGAAGAAATTTCAACAAACAAGTACTGTCCCGCGTGCAAACACCACAAACCTTCAGGAGGCAGCATGAAGGTGTAAAGGGAGCAAATCACCTATGGAGGAATGCGAAAGATGCCGAAATTGCTATTCACGCCGAAGGGACACGTCGCAAACACTATCTGTGAATACTGTAATCGCGGTAATGCATAGCACACATCCAGTATCCTCTCTTTCCTTTCAACGCAAACAGCTGCAAGAGCCGCAGAACAAAAAATAAAATCGCAACTTGGGGGGAAGAACCCTACTACAGCACTCTCCCGTATGGAGAGTTGAAGACAGACTTAAAGAATAAAAAAGCGAGCGATGTGGCGAGCCCAAAATGGATCTTCGATCCGCAGCAGGATCGTCATTCAGGTAACGTTCTCTCCCCCCAGTTCCTCCGACGGTCGGACGGACGTTCTGCGTACCATATCTATCCGGGTGACGTCGAGGTATCGGGAAATACTACAAACTTTGTAAAATACCTATACTAGGTATAATAATAATAGCGACAATAAGTTCATTAATTTTGTTAAGTGTTAAATACTCTACGACTTGTTAAAGTGCCGCAACGGGATAGTTATAATAATAATAATATTATAAAAAGTTATTAATGCGTTAGCATTAGAAGCCTCGTTTTGAAGAAAAGTCTGCGTCTTAGCGAGGTAAGTGAGGTGTCCGTGTGCAGCGGGGCACGTGACGGAGAAGAGCGAATCAGGCCGCGGGCTCCGCAGGCTGATTCGCTCTTCTCCATCACGCGGAAGCGCGGAGCTCGCCAGCTGGAGCTGGAGAGGTGGTCAGTTGCGCCTCGTCCCTGGACGTGTTCAGAGAGTTTCGAGAGCGGCTGAGTTTGTGTCTCATGTCGTGTGGCAGTTTATACTACAACGTTCTCCAATGGATCCCGGGCCTTCTACTAGTCAAAATACTAGTCAAAGTATATAAAAATATAAGAAGCAGAAAAGAAGCAATTAGAAGCAAGACGAACGTCTAATGCTAACGGTTGTCATCGCATTAATTACATTATTTTATTTTTATTATATATGATATTTTATTTCGTATCACGAATATGTGAGAGGATCCTCAGAACACCATATTTTGCTTTTTCATCATCATCATCATCATCCATAAATTTTCATTTTCTAAGAGTTGGTGACGTCATCGAGAGTTAGGGTTTCTCCCCTAGCAACAGTGGGATCGTCTCCGTTCTTCACCCAACGTTGGAAATCCGGCAGCAGCTGCGGTGAGGGGACAGAAATCGATCTTCGGGGAGCAATGTTGCCAGATGTGTTGCAGGTTGAGTGCCCTATGCAACGTCGTACTTCTCGAAACTACAAATTAATTTTTGTGACACTACACGAGATTCAGTATGCAGTGGCCCTTTAGGTATCAGTATTTGTTAAGTAATTTGTAAAATTCGTATGCAATGGTCACGTGATGACTGCGATTCTGGTATTGTCCTGCACCCGCAGTGTGTTTATGAGAAAGTTATTGCGGAAAACATATGGACGAGAATGCTAAAAAAATATCGTGGCTTCGTGCATGGCACTCCATGAGCATTTTCGCGCTCTTTTGACGCGATCTGCACTCTAAGGAAAAAGGAGCACTTTTATTCCTTTTGGGGACTAAATGCGTTGCCAAAAAAAATAGCCCCTTTCGGGAGTAAATGCACGGGAGTAAATTAATGTGACTGAGTGGAGACTGCATTTCACGCGCTGTTGTAAGAGTCCCAAGTACATAATTCGTGTGCATTCATGAAAATACTTTGAAGCAAACCGTCAACCGTGATATATCGAGTGATATAAAATATTGCGTCATACATGGGCACAATTTGCGAAGAAAGATGCGCTAACTGTTTCTTACTCTGTGTGGCTGGAAAATGGCTACATTGTTGGATTTATAGAGCCTTATGTCGTACAAATTGACGAAGGGCACGAATTTACGTAGACTATTGCATTCATGAGACCATTCCCGAAGTTTAGTCACAATTTGCAGTCCTGGGGAGTAAATATCTGTACTAAAATGTCGGGTTAGGGGACTAAAAACGCTAGTAATTGCAGACTAGGGGAGTAGAAGCTGCAATTACTCCCCGTTTTACTCCTTTTTTTCTTAGAGTTTGGGTTGGGATAGTTTTGGTTTGTTTATAAAAAATGAACATAAAGTTCTGGGAATAAATCTGCATATGACAGGTCGAGGAGTTCCACATCCTGTTCTTCGGATGCAGAGTGGCTTTTTCATTAAAAAGAAGGGGGGGGGGGGACGTGCGCAGATACTACGGAATACAAGAGAAAAACAAACAAGTGCATTTACTCACAAGATGCAGACTCCAACGCGATTATGCACGGGTAGATACCAAGAGAGTGTTCATGGCGGATATCCAGAGGTACCCAGGATAAAAATACTGTGAAATGCATTCCACCCACGCAAGCGACGGCTCAAACGGGAGCTTCGTCCTCATTCAGCATAAACGTCTTTCACCACCATTCACCATCTTTGTCTTCTCAATACATCGGTCCCTTCGAACTGCCACATCTTGGTGAAGGCGCGAACGACTCCTTCAAAGAACACCTGTAACTTCGGGTTGCATCTAAAACGCAGAAAAGTCGCGCCTACAGCTATGCGTGTAACGTACACGCTTAAAAATGAACTTCACCGCATAGCACGCTCCTAGCCAACCATCATTTCAAAAGATATCGTTATCTGCCCTGATTTGTTACAAACCGGAGGCGTACGCCTTTTTTGTGACAATTATGAACAGCATAAGTGTCACAAAAAAGCGTACGCCCCCCGTTTGCAACAAATCAGCGCAGATAACGATATCATTCTAGATGAAGGTTCGCTAGAAGCGTGCCAAGCGGTGAAGTTCGTTCTTAAGAGTGTATGTTATAAACCATACCTCTCGCCATCGCTTAGTTGGGTGTTAGAGGAAAATTTAATATGACGATATTATAACATACGATTACGATATTACGATATACGATACGATTACGATATACGATACGATTTTATAACAGACGATAATATAACATGGACACAAGGGAATATCAGGCAGTATTACATCCGATGGTCGCCAGACGGTGCATATAGCATGTTTCAATGTGGAACGGTACATGGTCTTGCCATGGATGCCCACAGAAACATGACATACACACACGATCATTCATATTCGTGGTGAGTGGGAAATCATGTTCTAGTCGCCGAGACAGGACTGTACTAGCCTCCGAAGCGAGGTTCTACAGTTCTGAATTGTTCGCATGGTGTGGCGGGCAAGCACAGCAATCCTCTCTATATGGGGTGGAACGTACGCTAAAGTTGGAATATGCGCAAAGAGGCCTAACTTCATAGGTAGGTTCCCTACATGACAACGCCAATATTTCCAAACTGCTCCTGTAGCGAACGCAGAACCCATGGCCAGTATTGCAAAACTACCATTATATGCACGCGGACCTACACATAGGGGAAATATGGTAGAATTACGTAAGATACCGAAGCCGAATATCGATACATAGACAAATATCGAATGTATAGGCCTGCCTGTGTTTGAGGAAAATTTAATATCACGTGGCATTAACATGCACGTTGCCTGTTGGTAGGGATACGTGGAATGTGTGTGTTCATATAATGTCTCATAAATTTCCCCATAGCATAGGAATACATCGAACACACACACATAAGAAAAAAACTCTGGACGAAAATGAGTACGAGACGGAACAAGAGATCCTGTTTCATTTGTTGTCGACTTTCCCATAATCTGTGACCCGGAAGCAACTATCGCTAATTCTCTAATGTCGTGCTCCACGTGGGGGGTCTCGCTGGGTAGACATGCCAGCCTCTAATTCTCTATTGTGCTTTATCTAATTATACTGATCCTACAGTGAAATACGATGGGTTATATGTAGGCTTTTGCTTGCTGCAAACCTTTCTCTGACTTAAAATGGACGTGAACGTAACGTTCGTTGCATGCGAACTACGACCTCAATGTAGCGAACCCCGAGAGTAAGTTACTGTCCTTGACAATGAACATCGTTTAGAGTAATTACGCACCAGAGGCCCACGTTTCGACAATGGTCGTAATCTTTCTCATTGTTCCCAAGTTACAATAAAAGCTAACCATTAAGTCATTACTTCTAATAGCAAGATCCTCTTCGTGCCTTTGACTTTGTAGCCGTTCGTGTTTGAGCAGCAGACGAATAGTCTACCGCACGCTTGAGGATGCTAGCCACCACTTGGATCTCATCTTCCAGCTCCGGTTATGACGCCTCCCATAACTGTGAGTACAAGAACGACGCGAGGTGTTCACATCATGCCTGAATAATTCTAATTAGTTACTGAACTTTTTGTTTAATCTATGTTAGCGCCACGAAGCAACCGTGGCTATGTGAGGCGTACAGACGCCTTCCGAGTTTTGCTTAGTAACCCGACGACGTGGAGAACAGCCGCCATGTGTAAGACGGCACAGGTGTCATTCATTGAGTGTATTAAAGCCATTTTGTGACTGCTGCCAACAGGAAAAATTGCCCTCTCATTACGGATGTGTGTGCGTGTGTGTGTGGGGGGGGGGATGTGTTCATTAAAAAAAGACAAAACGAACTCATTACGGATTCTGAGTCGAGACGACGGTGCTTTATAATTTGGTCACTAATCTGAGCGCTAAAAGTGCATATTTCTTCTTCATCATCATCAACATAAAATTGTTGTCGTTTCGTGTCGTGTATGTGGCCTTGTGCCAGAACGTTCTTCCGGCGGCGGGTCTTAGAACTAAAAGCAGCACCTGACGCGGAGAAAAAGAAGGGACGAAAAAAAAAAAAAGCTTGTAGACTTGACTGAGTCCGTTCTGAAACTCTGTCCGAGACGATTGGATAATTTTGGCGTGGGGACAACGGAACCGAATGTTGTACCTGCGCACCTATTCCGGGGCGGTCTGACCGCGGCACCAGCATAACGTTGCGTCCCAAATTTAGAGCGTACATTAAAAGAAAAAAAGGATAAATGTGATATGGAAAGCGAGAAAAAGAATGATGACTGGTTGAAGCAGTGTTCCAGAATATGATTCTCAGCCAGGAGCCCCAGGAGTTCTCTCGGATTGCCAACAAGTTGACCTGTCATCACTCCAAGATTTCCATCATGCGCCCGACGTCTTGAAATATTGTGGTAGCGTTGTTGCGACGCGGCTTACGCGTGTACGCGTGCTTTTTTTTTTGGGGGGGAGGGTCTTTTGCAACCGTACCGTTTATGCAAAAAAGAAAAGATATCCCCACGAAGCGTACCCGTTTTAATACATCTCAGTCGGGTGATTCCCAACGCAGTCTGCAACTTTCCCTTTGACACCTCAGCCCTTAATGGAATATTTTAAAATCTAAGGAATGGGTCTGATATAATTAACTAGATACAGTGAAAAAGTACTGTCGGCGACGATACACGGTTGCTAACAACATTCAGTTAATTTCATAGATGTGGAGCTCTACGTCTTTGTAATAATCTTGGTCCGTGTAAGCCCCCCCCCCCCGTTGCATATATTTTTTAAAACACCCCTGCGCCCTTTCGTAGAATGGAATGGGGTACCTCTGGTCATTCGCCCGTGTTCTCCGTGTTCTTTCAGTGAATCTCTTCAATTACAGAGACGCAACGGTGTATGGCTGAATACTTCTTGCTTCGTATGTCTAGGCTGTGTGTCTTGTGTCTGTTTTTCCTTTTCTTCTCTTCTCCGTTTTTCCTTTTTTTTGGGAATAGCAAGCCGACCTCCGTCTGGCTAACCATTCCTTTCTTTATTTTCTTAATAAACATATCCCCCCCCTCTTTGTGTCTGTAAAAGTCTAGCTTGCAGAGCACTGACCTAAGTTATAACGTTGGGAGCTAATAATAATAATAATAATAACAACAATAACAATATGTATATTATTATTATTATTATTTTATTTTTGATTAGGTGCCCATAAACTATCCGAGGGTCTAGGAAATGGTGCACCAAGATACCTGCAAAATACAAAGGAAAACACACAACTAACATATTAATCATGAGTTCATCTCTAATATAATATTGTTATCCGGTGACATTGCTATTGTTGCGCAGTAATAGCTCAATTCTTCAACTGCGATAAATAGTTTTATGTAAAGGAACGCTTTCTGATTTCAGGATTCATTATCAACCGTGGATCCCATTCCCATGGGGCAGCTACTGATTGCAAGGTGGAACAAATAGTCCTGTCACTAATATGACTACTTGAAGTTATAAGGAAAAGGTTTTTTACGATTAATCTGTAGAAGTGGCGTACACTCTGGGCCCGTGTTGGCTGCTGGAAAAAAATAAAATAAAATGCAGTCTGTGGCGCTTATGTAGAAGGCACTCTACTCCAGATCTTGAAATGGACAGAGTGAAGAAAAGAAATAGCCCCAAGGACCCTAGAATTCAAATTGCCCCCCCCCCCCGATCACATAGTGTGGTTTCTTAGTTTTATACTGTCGATGCCATACCTCTAACGGTTTGCCTCTTTACCTGGACTCAAGGTGAGCATGACATGTCATTGCACAGAAAAAAAAAACATAATTGCCATGCGATGTGGTACTGCGTATATAGGTATAGGGCACTAAGATTATAGATGAGATTGGCTTAACCCGGACGAGGCAACTAGTAACACTATGTCGCGCAGTTCAACGTGATAAGAGTTCTAAGGAAAACGTAACCGCCTGCGCACGTCGAACCTGATAGGGTGAGGGAATTTCCTTCCATGGAGTTGACGTTTAGCAGGAACTAATCGCGACATCCGCAGGGTGGGATTTATATGTTTGCTTTTACGTGCGAACGCGAAAGGGGCTTTATTTTTGTAACCGTGTCGAAATGAGTTCGTAAATTTGAGTCCTTTAGGGAGAACTGTCGACGTCGTTGCCAACTATAGTGTTGCATTGCGAAGCTACAATTGCGGACGTATACCGGGGCCGGAATAACCCTGGGAAATCTTTACCTCGTATCGCAGGCGATGACTGCGTGTATTATTTTCGAGCTAACCATTAATGGCGAGCGTACGCGACTGAAAACGAATTTGTTCGATGACAAATGCCCATGGAAGTTAAAACGGAGAAGGTTGCACCATTTGCGTTATAAGCAGTCTTCGTTATATATTGGTTCCCCATTAAGCGACACAACAAGCTGCACAGTAGCCACAATGCCACCTTACATTGCTCTAGGCAGCGTCCATCAACTGGCGGTCATCGGCTACTTTGGAGGTAAAAGAAGCCACAGTGAATTGACCACCTGTTAAAATATAGCGCAAGTACTTATTTAAGTTACTTTCAAGAGGGATGCACGTGGAGTAAGTCTTGTATCCTTCTAAGTCTTCGAACTGCAGTGAAATATATCGCTGTATTATTAACAAACATAACGACATGTGCTTCAGTATCTTGGTGTGACCTCAAGTGATGAAACACCTACTTCAAAAGCCTGGAGAATACATACTGTAAAAAGGTGAGGATGCCGTAAAAAACTGTAAAAAACTGAGGATGCCGCAGGGATAGGTGGTGAAACGTCTACGTTTTATTGCTTTAAGTTGTTGCGTCAAGCCGGAGTAAACGCAGTGTAGCAGTGTGCGATCTTTGCGATAAGGTCTGTAATGTAGGTTACTCGAAGGATGTGACAATTTTGTTCCTCTATCAGAACCAATAAATTAAGTTAATAAATAAATAAATAATTAATTATAACAATTACAACAAATAATAGCAATAATTAAATTGACCATTAAATTGTTGAAAACGCCGTCTTGCATATCAAATGGTGACGTTATGCGCCAGTGGTCTACCCAGAACTTTTCTTTCGTTCCTTCGTTCTTGGAGGGGGGGGGGGGGTTGGGCTCCGCAAGGGGGGCGTATTTACATGCTTTTGACGAAATATTGTACAATCCCACAAAATTTTAGGGGGGTCTCCTCCAGATTCTGGGGGGGGGGGGGGTCTAGATAAGTTATGTTATGCTCTACGTTCCGCAAACTTCTTCTTCTTCTTCTTCTCCCCAAGAAGATGGCCGCGATCCGCAAGGGAGATTGGCCAGGCCTAATTCAGTATGATATGAGTGTGACAGTGACACTAAGGGCTAGAACCGGTTGGAGCCGGCAACGAATGAAATGAGATTATCTGCGATGACAGGATTCCATTTTCCGCAAACTACTTTCATGACCTTATATACTTCGTCTTCGCCCTCGCACGAACTGATTCTCATTCAGCATTTGATTATTATAGATGCGAATTACTCGTTTTCTTTCTTTTTTTTTCATATTCGTTCTCCTCATATTCCTCGTCATTATTATTATTATTATTTTTACATCAAATCAAAGATAACACTTTGGCGAGAAGAATGACATGGCTTACCTTTGTGTCATTATCATACATCTCCAAGCGATATCCCGGAATCACTCCCCGTTCGTTGACGTGCTCTATAGCCATCCTCGCAGCTTCCCTCTCAGCTATTCCGTTTTCGGCGGCCTTGCAGGGCCCGCTTAACTCGAACAACCCGAGCAGGAACACAACTTGAGCCTTTTTATCGTCACCAACCACCGGAAAGGGGTGAGGAATTCGGTAAGCGTCATCTTCCACGTCACCCTTCTTCTTGTCACTGCCACCTTCCACACTATCGTTGAACGGGAGCGTAAAGAGCGGCA
This sequence comes from Ornithodoros turicata, assembly GCF_037126465.1. Classification (NCBI taxonomy): domain Eukaryota; kingdom Metazoa; phylum Arthropoda; class Arachnida; order Ixodida; family Argasidae; genus Ornithodoros; species Ornithodoros turicata. The sequence goes on from NC_088205.1 coordinate 78,413,722, forward strand.
TGACGCTGTTGTTAGCAGCGTAGGTCCATTCCTCGGTTTCGTTGTATGCCAGTTCGGCGCTGTAGAGACCAGCCAGCGCTGGGGTGGTTAGCGTCCAAGCTAGCAGAAGGAAGCTCCTCCGCCCTACCATGGGTGCCTGGTGTAGCACGCTAACCCATCGTTTTGACGATGCCCTCTGACGACGTGTTTCCGAGTTGCGCGCCTGCTTCTTTGTTGCTCGTTTATTTGTTCGTCAAGGGAATGTCTAAGGACAGGCACGATACGAATGCTAATCACTCCGGCGCGTAGTGAGCGTTGCATTCAAGGACGTCTCCCGGTTCGTAGCGGCAGGTGGACGCAGACATCGATGACATTGTCGTGAGATTGTGTAAGAGATACGTATACTATGATATGTGCGGATGCGATATTAGTGGAATGATTGGTCGATGTGGAGTTTGGAAGTTCTATAGCTCCTTTGGTTGCTTCTTTGTGGAGTCATCTGGGCGTAATCATTGCCCGCGACGGCCCTCCGCCAGCTGTTAGTCTGAAACATATTTCCGACGGTGTACGCGCTAGAAAATCGAAGACTAAGTTTAAAAGTTGAGAAACAATAACTTCTTTCTAGCCAGTTACCTTGGTAGTTACACTGTTCGCGTCACAGTCTTCGTGTTGTCTTGATATGCGGCGCGTAGATGAGTCGACGTGCGGCATTCTGTACTCATCACCACATCACATACCTTCACTGCAACCTGCACGCTTCGAAGCAGAATCACCCAACAAACTTATCACGATCGCCTTTCACAAACTCGAAGCAATTCCCGTAACGAGTTTCTCAGACTCTCTACTTTTCGTGCACTGTTTCCTAAACGGACACGGTACATTAAAAAAAAAAGGAAGAACAGAACCAGGAGCAGAAGCACCCGCAGAAGAACTTGCAGCACACTCACAGCACTCGCCGCGTAAACTTTTGCGAAGTTGCGCACGCGTGTGAGCGAGCGATTTTTGCGGCAGCGGCGTAAAAGCGAAGAGCAAGCGCTCGTGTCCCGAACGAAACTCTGTTGCTTCGGCTGACGGGGCACGAGAGTTCGAAGGCGGAATTCCCGCCGCGCCAGCGGTGTCGCCATCTGTGAGAGGTGCGGCGACATGGCGGACAGGTAATACCTGTCGAGCAATTTTTCACCTTGCGAGGTCGTTGACGGGAAGGGGGTTTTCGATGCGACTTCTAGAACTACGGATGTGATACATGTAGCAGGAGCAATATGCGACTGTCAAGCTTCGGTAGCTTCGACGTTTCAGTAGTTTTATATTTTTCAGTAACGTTATCAGAATAATGGATACGTGATGATGATCGGGAGAGCGAGCTTGGATGGGACGATACGGTCCTGGAGTACACGGTAAAACTTTGGGATATCGAGTGCAGTGAAGTGCACATGTTGAACGGAGTGATAGCGACACGATGTATCTTTCCTCCGAGTTCCAGCGAACTCCAAGTTCACATATTTTGTGATGCCAGCAAAAGAGTACGGTCAAACCTCGCTTTACGAACACCCTTCGTTTCTCAGAAAATCGTTCGTAAATCGAGGTATTCGTAAATCGAGGTCCGAGGTCTGCAGTGCACAAATACCTCACAAAACCAAGGGAAATTGATTTGAATAAGTTTTATTTTACTGCGTAATTGTGCTTTGCACCATACTTTCTGCAGTGTCTATCCTGTTTAGAAGAGATGACAGAAGTCTGACACTTGACTCATGCACCCGGTCCTCAAAGTACCGTATCGCGCGCGGATGAGACTGTTTCCAACGGCAAATATCACGCTTGTCACCGGCTGTCAGGACTGAACGCTTTCTTGGAACTGCAAGATGTTACCATCTCGGAGACCTGGTCCAAACTCACAACCATTCGGCTGTAAACGCCCGAATTATTCTTTCAGGAAATGGTGAATCATGTTTGTGGAACGTAGTGGCGTTGGGACATTGTATGTTTCACCTTGGCAGCATGTACTGAGGAACTTTCATTATCCTCCGGTCCATTGGCCTGTCCTCTGTACGTTCATAACGCCCGTTCGTATATCGAGGTCAGAATGGCTTGGCTACTTTGGGTCCGTTCCCTCATAATCCGTTCATAGTTCGGATATCGAGGGTTCGTAAAACAAGGTCCGACTGTATACGGACCTGCGGCTTACGTACGTTAACAGGACCAGGCTTCGGGTACAAAGTAAAACCTCCTCCTTAACAAAGCACGAGTAACACCCCTGAAGAAGCTGAGTCTCCCTCGTTTGGAATTCCTCGCAGCGACGGTCGGAGCTCGAATCATTCAGTACCTTTGATCTTCGTACCTTCATTCGATTCGATTCGATTCATTCGGTTATCTTTGTACCTTCGATTCAGTACCTTCGGATATCAGGTACGAGTACCCACATGTGGACAGATCTTACAATTAACCTCTGTTGGAGACCAAGTAAAAGCCGGAAAGTATTCGTCAAGAATCGAGTACAGGAGATGCAGTCCTGGACTTTGACTGTTGGAGTCACTGTCCAAGTGCCGAAAACACCCTGCCGATTTACTTACACGCGACTTTCCGGTGAGAGAGCTCGAGGCGAGCATTCTGTGGTGCCCTCGATGGTTTTCTGAATCAAAAGACAACTGGCCCCCACTGCCCCTAAAATGCACGGCAAGAGTTGCCGGGACCTTGTGGGACGTGTGGGTTATTACGCGAGTGAAATGGGAATCAAATGGATGAAGCGCACGTGCGGACACACGAGAGGTGAGGGGGGGGGCATATATTTATTAGAACAAAGAAAAAAAAAGGAGGAGAGGTGAGAGGAGGGAGGGGTGAGGCGAGGCGGACACTGTAGGCATACGTCACCAAGTGGATACGAAAGACGATATGAACATACACTATGCATGCATATAAGGCACAGCGGCTGCCGACAAATACAGTTCAGCCGACAAGTCCACTAGCGTTAGCTGTTCCCGAAGTCCCTAGTGCAATGTTGCCAGGTAGTGCACCTGAAAGGAAATATTGCTGCGGGGGTCACAATTAATCGTACTTTCAGCCATAAAACCGCAAAAATGTAGCAACAGTGATCACTACGTCCTGAGCATCTAGAACAAGGTACTGCTTGTCAAGTATTAGACCACGCCTGTAGCATGGTCACGTGTGGCCAAGGCGAAGGCGTATAAGTGAGAGTGAGTGAGTGAGTCACGTACACAACGTGGTTAGTATGTTGAACATAAAATCAATATTCAAGGGAGCTAGTGTACACTTGTCATCTGCAGCATGTCCCTGAGCCTTGTCTTGTGCCGTTCGTTTTGCGTTCTGTCCATTTGTCTTTTCCGCAAGCACAGGGACCTATTGCCAGCGCGTGGTTAATATTTGTAATGATGGATAGAAGAAAAACGGTCGTTTCAGATCAATTTGTGTGCTTTTGTTCTGTTGCGAGAGCGGGAATGTCAGCCTTTTGAGGATAAAAGGATTATACGAGCGAACTGGTGTAAACATGACGTAGGGAGCACACCCTTACTTTGGGGTGAAGACAAGGGGTACGTTGGTCAAGGGATACGCCAAGGTCAGCCCGTGATGAGCTAAACGTTATCAATTGTCAGTACGTTTACTTCTTGGACCGCGAACTGAGCCGCAACAAATTACGAACACGTGATATACGTTACGAACTGCTTATCTTCTCTTCTGTGCAGTTTTGTGTGTTGTCCTTTCCGCCTCCCCGTACGCATATCTCATCGGTAGATAATTAAGATGAAGTTCTCCGGGATGCCTTGATCAGACATGACAACGGCCCCTCTTGACCTCAAGAAGGTACTCGCTGACTGGCCAGCAGCACATCGACATGTTTCGCACTCTGTGATGTCCTTCCTTAGGACTTTTGTGGAACCAACCTCCTTGGTTGCCCGACCTCGCTACCATAAGCGTACTGGAGTAGCCGGCCCAATGTAGAGCTGGGCCAACATCTCCATATATTTATTTTTTTTTAGCCAACCCACAAACCAACCAAATGATTAAAGAAGACGGAAGAAAGAAAACGACGAATGAGACGTTAGGCGGAACGTGCTCCAGTCTCGATATCGTAATCATATCAATGTTCATCTATACACTGAAACGAAAAATGGCTGTAACTTACCTTGATGGCCCTCTACGACTGACCCCTAAACTTTGAAAAGGTATTGGGAAACTTTGATTCCATGCATTCCCCACGCACACCGTACTTTAATCAGGAAGGGAAGTCTGTGGCGATCAATGCAGGATGTCAGATTGGAATCCAACCTGAGTTCTTTCAATAAACGCGACGGCATCCCTGCCACGCGTGACGTAATTTAGCTATGATCAAGCTTGCTTTCGGAGAAATTTCTTTCACGTTGGTCTTTTACTCTCTTTTCTTTTTTTTTTCTTTTTTTGCCCGTGTTTCTATATCGGGTCACCTCCAAAATACTATGCTTCTTGCACGAGAGCGTTAGGTATCGTTAGGTCGGGATAAATTGTACAAACGAAACGAGTAAATCCACCAGCTGACTTTTTTAGTCACTTATTTCGTGAAATTCCTCGCGTTCCAATGTCGTTAATCCGTCGAATTGTTCCAGCTTTCAAATTTCTTGAACATCGAACTCGAAATATGCTGTAGGTTTTGCTCCGAAGACTCGCAGGTTTACAAGATGTGGATACGCGTTTGGAGAGTTAGTGGCCGGAACACCTAACAACAACAACATCAATGACGATGGGATGAGGTGATTCACCGCAACAATTGCAGTACCATACCTCAGTGCATGTGGGTTAATTTATGAGTGGGATGACGATGAAAAAGATGAGGCATACACACTCGCACGCACACATGACACACGCAAATGAGATATCACGCGCGAGTGCATCGTAACTGATGGGGATAGCAGTTCATCCGGTCGGCCTCCAGAGATGTAGTGCTGTGCAGATCACATCTCCGCATGCGTGCCAAAAGCTCTGGGCTCAGATGAGTTCAAGCGGGCTTGTAGATGTCAAGAACAGATAGAATAAGTGCAGGCACGGTGCTGCACAGGGTTAGAACAAGGACCCAAGATCGCGGCAAGGCTGAGCGGCTTGTTGTTTATACATCTCTATCTCTATCGTTTTGATCACCATCATCCGTTTGCCTCGCTTAAATCTGAAAAGGTCTGTCCCAAAAGTAATGAGAATGACTTAAAAAATAATTTCGTTAACAAAATACCATTAGACTGTATCACCTTCAAAGTAAGTTCTTTGCCACTGAACACAGTAATTCCAAATGTCGGCACAGTTCCCCCTGAAGTCGGCCCAGGACGCATACTAACCTCCTTCCCCCACTCCTTCCTGCTCTCAATCTGTTCACATGTGTACGCCGCTCATAGCCACAGTTGCTTCGCGGCGCTAACACAGAATAAAATAAGTAATTACAGCGAAGTTGATATATTATCTCTATGTGAGGTCTTCATGTGAGACCAGACTTGTACGTAACGCGTTACAAGTAGTTGGGTTACTTGTAATCAATTACTTTTTGAGTATTTTTTCGAGTAATCAATTACATTTTTGAACAAGTAATTTTTCAAGTAATTCGATTACAATTTTAAGTAATCAATTACTTTTGAAGTAGAGTCTGACTCAAAATAACAATGCTCTGTGACAAATTTCCTATGTCTTTGTTGGGCTATTGTACTGTAGTAAGCGGAAAATATTATTGTTACTTCTCACGCGCGAGTCTTTCGCGCTATTTTAGCTGTCTCAATCACTTGGGAGTTGTTCTTTTTTTTTTTTTTTTTCGAAGCACACAGGGGCGGAAATTTTTGCATGAATTCAAAGTGACGGCCCGAGTAACGCGTTACTTTTATACTCGTTAATCAATTACATTTTGAGTCGAGTAACTTGTAACGGTAATCAATTACTTTAGCTAGAAGAGTAACGGTAACTGTAATCAATTACTTTTTTGGAGTAACGGGCACAAGTCTGTGTGAGACGCTGTCCTGAGTCCTCGTCGGATCTGACTAGGCGTTTTCAATAGTGCCAAAATAGTGTGTGCTTTCAGGTGAATTTTTACTTTGTGCGAACACAATAAGTCGCACAGCGCCAAATCAGGGAAAGGTGGGGATGTTTGTCTGCGGCAAAAATTCTGTCACAGCCAATGACATGTGACTCCACGGATTGTCGTCGTGGAGGAACCCACGTGGTCGCAGCGCTACTGCACACTCGCAAAAGCCTCCTCAGACGCTCGGGGACCTATAGGTCCCTCGTCCAAAGTGAGTCCGACATTGAAATTCCGGTCCGAGCCCTTAGCAGTTCTGAGGACTGGCGTTTTCATCGGGTCTTGACGCTGTAGGTCGCCCTGTTGACCCTCAACGGACCCTCTTTTCTTCTTTTCCTTTTCCTTTCTTTTCCTCTTTGTCTTTTCCGTTTCTTTTCTTCTGTCTTTTCATTTTCTTCTCTTCTCTTCCTTTTCTTCTCTTTCTTTTTTTCTTCCCCCATTTACCTTTTTTTTTTATAGCAAGCCGACCTCCGTCTGGCTGACTTTTCCTTTCTTTTTTTATTTATAAACATATCCCTCCCCCCTTCAACGGATTTCCTTCCAACCTTGAAGGCCTTTTGCCATCTGAGAATTTGACTTTACGACAAAGTACGCTATCCCATACACTGTCTTCAACCTTTCTAACGTTTCTGAAGATTTTTTCCCCCAAGTTTCGCGCAAAACTTAATTGTATAACGCTGCTCGACAATCCTCCGCAATTTCGTCCGTGACGAGGCCGAAAAACAAGAGTGCACTTCTGTAACGGTCAGTCTGTTCGGAGGGCTCATGCCCAACTGTGGATGGCCTGATGGTATACCTGACTGATTGATTGATTTGTAAAAGAATATATGCCTGTCGTCTACCTCGACCCCCACTTTCTTTATGCGGCACCAATCTCAGAGCGTAAAGATACCACTCTCATTTCTTTTGGGACAAGCCTCGTGTGACCGTGTCATATTGTTGCGATTTAAATACTATTCTAAAAAATTGGCTACGTCTTTAAAGGGACGGTGGAATCCATTCCAGTCGATTTCTGAACTATAGTGTCATCTCGTTCCTTGTGGACTACTGACAACGTTATCGAAAATCCCACAAGAAATAGTGGCGTAGTTTAATGTTATTCGATAGACTACATGACAGGAGCAGCCGCCGGATGATGAGAGTATTCCCTCTCTGGCGAAACGAGAAGACGTCATTCCCTAAGAACCAATGAGGACGCGACCTTGAGAAAAGGAATACCGCGGCTGTGCGGGCGTCTCATAAGGTACGTTCGATTAGGCCTGCACTGCCTGAATCAGTTCCGGTGGTGCTGCACTCGCCCGTTCGTTTCGCCCTTGCAGCCGAGCGCCCCCTGCACCGGCTCGTTCGTTTCAAACCAGTGCACGCCAAGTGTAGCCCTAGTGTAAGGAAACTCTACACTCCCGCAGGGGTCAGTTCAACGGTAGTGCAGAGTAATGGCGGCAATGGCAGCAGACGACACAAGGCAAATAATAGTTAATGTAAATTCTCGAACGTTTCCCGAGAGAGCCGGAAGAGACGTTTCAATTCCAAGTCGAAATAACGATTCACTACAGTTTCGGTGTACATTGGTACACGGTTCCTGTCAGTTCGCAGAAGATTCAACGCTATCACTGTTACCAGGTCGTCGAATTCTTCGTCCTCGCTGTCAGAATCCACAAGTTCCATGGCTGTTTGCACAATTGTTGAACAGCTCATTGTGTTCGAAATTAAAAAGCAGCAATGCACGTGTGATTGAAATGTCACACGCGTTCTTACAATCCGTAGCGGTGTTAAGACTCGCGGAGAGCAGAAGGCCCGCACTAGCGCTGCACTTCGATATTCGTTTCGCGGCGGGACTAGTGTTGCACCGGTGAACTGAAGCTGGCCTAGTGCTGCGCCAGTTCAGAACTGGCCCTGCACCGGCCGGAACTGGTTCAGGGAGTGCAAGTCTAATCGAACAGACCTATAGAGTTACGGGGTGTCTGGACTGCGCCTTTCGTCCTCTGAGCGCAGCGCCCTCTCACTCCTTCGCTGCGCTGTGATGTGGAATCAACAACTTTATTTTGAGAGGAAGAGCAAGAGTTATGTGGAATCGAATAGTGTGTGACGATAGTGAAGCCGGCCTCACGGTATGACTATGGCGGGCTATAGCCCGCCATAGTATGACGGTAACGCATTGCAAAAATAAGAAGCGGAAGCAAAACGACAGCAACTAAATGAAAAGGCATCCGGCACGGTAGATGGAAAGATGCCGTAGTTCACCGTACCTGCACGTAACTCTCCTGAGACCGCCATGTTGTCCTATTCTGGTACTCGGAAGCTCATATTTTCGTCGCTCTAATATTTAATTTTTCACGCTGAGGCTTCCGCGATTTTTCTGTAGCCTTCGCACGCATAAATGCGACATCGTGCGCCACTGGAAGCGCATGGTACTGTACCGGAAGGTACTTTAAGCAGCAGACATGCTTTTTTGTACTGCTGGCTCGTTTGACAGCCTGGGTGCTCAGTATACAAATTACGCCACAAATTTCGTTCAAATCCACCTCGTAGTTTTTTTTCCAGAAAATTCAGATTTAATATTACGGCAACCCTGTGTTTAAAACCCGACACGAACCCCGCAGTTCCCGCCATGTAAGGCGGCGAACATAAACATGCCAATAACAATGGGAGCGTACAGCGACACCTGTGGACCGCTACCATCACCACACCGGTTAACCGGACGTGGTGCATTTTTGCTTAGGTGACTTGCGTAGGTGATTCTGCTGGCGGTTCTGTTACCCATTTCCACGATGTACCAATGTTCCTGAATTTTGAGAGAACATGTGTCAGGGAACTATCTTGTTTGAACAAACTTTTCAAATAAAGTTCAAGAAGCTGGCCACTTAGCCCATGACGTACCCGATAGAGGGCTGGGGACATGTAACACTGTTGCTCGACGAATAGGTGATTGTTTCCCACCAGGCGTCGCCCCGCATCTTTTCACCGCAATTTCAGTCGTGATTAAAATATATTTAGAGTTTTCTGTTGCACATAACGCTTGCAGTGTGGGTTTCTTTCGGAATAAGCTTTCAAATGCCTCTGCCAATATTAACAGCTTGCCTGCTGCTTTACAGTACTTTCAAGTAGACAACGAGTTACGTGTGCAAATGTCACTGGAGTTTATCCGCACACACCCTGTACATGTTGGTTTGGTTTGCTTTTAAGAAAAAATAAAATGGAGATTTGTGCTTCAGTAATGTGAGGCCCGCTACTCCACATCACTTGCACCATTACTTTGGTGGAAAACTCCTGGAATGATGATGCCAATGAAGGTGAGCAAGATAATGGCGATGATGATGCTGATGATGATGATTAGTGGTGGTGGCTATTCCGACAGAAAGCAAGTACACACATACTGAGATGTCACAGAACGCGCAAACACGCAACACGCAGAGAGTCCAACAGCAAAACCCACAAAACACACATATAATATCAAAACTTGTTGTCTGCATCAATGTCCCGGAATGTCCTGTACATGTGATAGAATCGTTGCCATTTGTCGCGTGTAATCGTGCAGAGTAGTTTTTCATCTGGTCTTTTTCTTTGTTTTTCTATGCCCGTCAGATGAAGACACCCGGTGCGTGATCTACTGGAGCCATAACAGGTAACTTATCGATACGACACCACAGGTATGAATGAAGGACCGGCTATGATGCCTCTAACAAAACATACGTCTTCTCATATTGACAAAAGAATCGATGCACTGGAGGAGATAACGAAGCAGGAAATGTTGGCGTGATAAGGAAAGGGCCCCTGATTGGTCGTTTCGCCTGCCAATGAGCGAGACAGTGACGGATAGGCGCGCTTGGATCGTTTGACACAACGACACCCACTTCATCACCATTGAGTTATAACCAGAGAGCCGGGATCTCGTATTATCCGACACACATCCAGCGAAGCGTGAAGCTGTCCGGTTTCCGCAACTTCCACCTGCCGTGATTCTTGTGTCAACAGGATGGCTGCGTCATTAATGGGAACTTGCAAAGAAAGAATTGAATTTGAAGAATGTGATGTGTTTGCCACATGTGTAATTCCATATGTGAACTGCTGGAAAATCCGAAGGTCTGGTGGAAATAGGCGGAGGACAGCCTCATTCCGTGTGTCTCCGATATTTCGAAGAGAAGATTGAATATTTTCTCATCGTGGGAGTGTTGTTCTGAATCTCAAAAGACCACACTTCACTTGCGAACGTTCATGTCGGCTACAGTCGTCGTCATGGAGTTGCGTACAAGTTTTTACTTTCCTAAGAAACAAGACAGCCTTCGATGTCAAATACGCAACTCCAAACATATCGTGTGTACTCCGAAACGCACGCACGCGCGCGCACACACACGCACGCACGCACGCACACACAGTGGTGTGTTGTCCTTCGTACCAACGACGTATGCACGTACGCATGCTAAAGTCCAGTCTGTAGCGATTCTTCCTCAGCGTTTTGCGGAATGTATTCTGCTCATCGGCGTCCCTGTCGTTATTGGAACAGCACGTAGGTAGCTGAGCTGTGTAACAAACCTAGACATTCTTTTTCGAAGGAAGTCCGTAAACATTGAACGTTTTCAAAAATTCAACATAATCGGTTTGCTACACGTAGTATCCTACTGCATTCACTGATAACAATATAATGATAACCATTTTTTAAATTATACCTCGTCTTTATTCTGTAACGCGTCCTTTTTTGCTTCTATGAATATGTTGCACCTTTACACCTGAAGAAATGTAGTCTTCTACGTGAAAGCTGTAGTGTCCATTAAAGACGAAGTGTTCATCGTTGGTTTTCTTTGGTATTGCCTCTATGAATGTCAAACACACCGGAACTGTTACAGCAAAAATAGTAAAGAAAAACTTGGCTTCATCTCAGTTGGCCATTGTGCCAAACGCGCTTAAACGTGGAAGCTTTATAGGTCCACCCACTGATGGAAGTGCTACGCCATTTGCGCCAAACTGCGTCAGTTACAGGGTGCACAGGTGCACCGTAAAGTGTGTCTTTGCTGCATTTCCTCCAAAGATGCGCCAAAGCGTGGAGTATGGGCCACGACTTCGCAGTCCACGGAGGTGGCGCTTGTTACGAGAAAACGCAACCCGAAGTGAACGAGTGGTGCTAGCGTTTGGCAAAATGTAAACTAAAAAAAAGGCTAATCGGTCGAAGCCGATGCCAAGTAAGCCTAGCCTAGTCCTAGCCAAGCAGTCTCGAGGCTTGCGACCACTCGCGTCCGTGACTACGGTGCACCGCCATTTTGACGCTGCAATGACTGTGCCGTGATTCCTGTTCTATCTTCTGTGTTTTCCCCAAGCTCAAGGACATGTTGCATACTCTCTCTTGCATTTTACTTGTGTGTTTATCGCTATCCAAGTTGAGAGGCGCGAGTTGATCTCCACACTTTCAGACCGCTCTTCGATTCCGAAGTGTAGCTTCGCATTAAAGATATGGTCAAGGCCTATTGTTAGCGGTCGCTGTAACATGGTACCTCTGAGGATCGCTAAGACTCTTCGACAACAAAACACATTACGTATGTGGGCAGTTCGCGACCTGCTCTGCGCTGAACCCTCGGATGCGGCGTGGTTAGCCTCGCGGCTCCCCGATCTTGCGCCTCTTAAACTGAACGGAAAATTGCCCCGGGCGCTATGATACTGAAACTGGTCGTGGGAAACATTTATACAACATTGTAAATGAGTAACCATACACGCGCGAGGCCCTTCGAATACAGATTGCGAAGCTGCGCCAATACTCGATTTTTCTTGCGCCAATGACTCCGAGAGAACGCTTCGTGGTACTTCGATCACCGGGTCCGCCCTTGGGGGCAAACCCTCGCGAAACTCGTTTTGATATGCTACTAATTTTTGATTGAAAGGCTCTCAATATATTTCAAAATCGTGTAATGTTATTTCATTGTTGCCGTTGTGGTTAGCAGCCTCAGCGTGCCACAAGCATAGTCTGGCGATAACGTGATGGTTGCACGTGACAGTGCTATATGACAGGTCACGTGGCCCCATACAATCTCGGACGGGCATACATGGCGAATGGCCCGGTATATTACTTTAATAAAAAAAATAACTCCTCTTGCACAGCCAACAAAGCAAAGTCACCTATGTCACCGAACATGTAACGCCTAACCTAACCTAACCTAAACACCACACGGAACGGTATCTGTTTTAACACCCCTGCCATCTTACGGTGTTGCGACCGCCCACCATTTCGTCGCTATATCCGGGTGATTCGGGTTTGCAGCTCGTTCAGTAGTGACGACGACGTTCACGAGATGGCGGACCTGCCTTCAGTGAAGCAAAGGCTCCTAAGCGTGGGTATTTTAGGAACTTCATTTAAGAGACTCCACGGGGCGCTACTTGTCAAAGATGGGCTGAGAAGAGAAAAAAAAGATACAACGGATCGATAAAAAGTTTCGTTCTAAGCACTCCAGGGGGAACAACCTTCAAGCACGTTCGTTAACATAACAGGAAGCAGTGGTACCATGCACTTGTGATACTATTACGACAGTGTTTAATTTGCCTAAATGCATCTCCTACCTGCATTTCTTGAATTGAATTTTATGAAATAAATGCGTTTAAGGAAAATAAACGCAGCCGTAATAGTATCACGGGTGCATGATGCCACTGCTTCCCCATGTTTACTCGCGAAAGTGAGATATGGTCTCAAGGCACGTGACCTCTGTACGTGGGAACAATACAATACAATACAAGTAAAGTGCAATACAAGAACATAAATAACAATAGGATACAAGGAGTAAAATGCAATGCTAAAGTCCTATTAACTGTGATTATCCTGAGGGAAAGTAAAACGGGTAAGGTAAACCAGGTAGGAACACTTTATTACAATCAAAATGTATCAAGACTTTCGTGCAGAGCCTGCACTTCATCGGGTTAAAGAGCAGCTCACATCTCACATTTTTCTCACTTGTCGTCCAGTGTGCAAGTATGAAATAAAATTTGATTGTTTTTACCACAAAAAAGTTGTCACCGCTTATAATTAGACATGAATCTGTGACGAAGCCTTCCAATAGGCACCTTGCTTTGGTGGTGAGTGTAGCCACTTCTGTCTGTCTTTACATTTTCGAAATATCTTTCGTGGAAAACAGATGCACACTACCCCAAATTTACAACAAGCATAGTTTCTTCGCTACCGATCTAAAATGTCCAAAAACGTTGTCTTACAGTTAAAAAAGTGCACGAATACGCGGAATTGTGCTAATACCTGAGCGCCTCCAACATTACGTGTACATTCCTCATGCATTCCATAATAATTCGGGTCTTTACGTCACACTGTGCACATCCCACATCATCATCATCATCATCATCATCCATTCATCTATGTTGTTGTTGTGCACGGCAATTAGAACGAAGTAGTTGTCAACCAGCTCGGTGCCATCGACCGACCAATAGAGTTACCTTCCCGGTCCGAACGAAGGGAGATCAACACGGAGCACGGGCCTACGTGGCATTGAACTACGAAACCCGAAAGGGCGCTTTCCCGCACAGTGGTCTTGCTTGCAAGGAAGCCTCCTTCTCAGTCGTACCTATACGGGTTTGCAGCATGTAAGGCTTTACGTTTTCGTTTTTCTTTTTTTATTCAGTGTCGCTGTTTAATTTCAAAAGGAAACTGTTTCAAGAATTCCGACCAATAAGTTTGGAATGGGGCACGGATTCACAGTTAGTTCCTGATCCATTTCTTGTTGTTCGTGTTCTGAGTGTAATGAGCTTTTCTACGGGTCATGCAATGATAAACTGTGTGCAGACTTTTTTGATACTCTCATTTCACTGTTTTGCAAGTACTTCACCGGTGCTAGCCTTATTCTGTGTAGGTATTGGCAGATGCAGAAAATGCGGCACCTCGGGGTAAAAGTAACCAATGAAAATTCACGTGGCGTTGCACTTGCAGGTATTTCTCTTTTCCGTGAAACCTGACTTGTGGAATTATGGGCAATCTCTAACCTACGAGCTTCAGAAAATTTACATAAATATCAGAGGGGAGAACAAAGAACTCTGGTGTTTGGCTATCACGGTGTCAATACAGGCATCAGCATCACTTTTTTTTCCTTCTTTTCTTCGTTCAACTTATCATTCGTTACTGTCCCTAAACTTTTAATATTCTGAAAGTTTTGCTTGTTGCCTGTCTTCGTCTTTAGCTTTCATGCCGACGATACAATTCAGTTAGGTGTATGTGGGTTCCATTAGTAATCTACTAATGTGGTGGATGCTGGCTATAGGATAAGCAGGTTCCAGCCTTTAGGGACGAATCTCTCGTTGGTTTTCTTGACCATTCATCCATCATTCATGAACAGCACATGCCGCCTGACCCACGCTGCTTCAAGAGATGGAGACCTTTCTTCTTGCGCGTAATCGCAGACGATACATAAAAACAAATTATAGGAAAAATGCCATTAGCAGGCATGCCTACCGTGCACTACGAGGAATTGCGTTTCTAGTAATTAGTCGTTCCTTTCAGCAATTCTTTGAAGTGGTCTTGTTACTTTTGCAAGCAAGTAATCTTCCTAATAACCCGATTAAATTTTGAGAGAATCAATTTGCTTAATCAGTTACTGAACAATCGATTACTTAAGCAATATTCATGCATGGTTACAACGTTCTAACATTTGAACTGTAAGCAACAAAACGCGAGGACAGGACAAGGACAAACAAACAAACAAACAAGGACAGAGACAAGAAGTTGACGCTACGGCTGCTTACTCAAATATTGTAGCGTCAACTTCTCCTCCCTGTCCCTGTTTTTGCTGCTTCCAATTGCTGCCCCGATTCGTTGAAAACGGGAGGCGTACGCCCTTTTTTGTGACACTTACGCTGTTCATAATTGTCACAGAAAAGGCGTACGCCTCCCGTTCTCAACCAATCAGGGCAGATAACGATATCATTTGAGATGTTGTTTGGCTAGGAGCGTGCTGTGCGGCGAAGTTCATTTTTAAGAGTATACGCAAAGGCGACAGCGTACCATATACTAAAACTCACCAATAAGCAGGCCTTCTGTATATCTAGGTGGCGCTGCGACAGTGCCGAGTCCCATACCCAACACCGCCCCCCCACCCCCACCCACCTTTCTCTTCCCTATGTCCTTCGACCGGGAGACCTACACACAACAATACGGTGTTCCTTTTCTTTCTTTTTGAAAGCACGCAGTCAACGGAAACTAATTCCATCGTTAAAGGGACATAAATCCGGGCATGCAACCCGCCCATTCAAAAGCAATTTATTAGGGATGAGCGCCGCAGCATAAAGTGCCCCTCCAAATTGTGCATCGGAATGCGCAACGCGTGGCTGCCCCGAACGACGGGCTTTGAAAGCGCAATACGGCGTCATTTATTTCTCTTTTGTGCATTGTTTACCTGCCGCCCCCATTGTTCCGCGTCACTGTTATGCCCTCTTCTCTTGAAAACATCTCCGCGATGTATTTATGGCTATGTCGAAGTGTGTTTGAGCTGCCGGAGCTGCGCACTCGTTACATCTCCGTGTTTTGTGTGTGTGTGTGTTACAGACGTCGCCCCTGTTTGCTTTAGGGGATTCGCATGAATGATTCCTTCCGGCTGCAATGTTGCGCGCGTTTTGATTTTCGGTTAAACGTGTGCACCCGTGTGTTTTCTGTGTGAGTTGAGTAACTTTTCTCGCTGGAAAAAGGCACGCGCTGCGGTTTCTGGGGCTTCGGTAGATCCTGGCGGCTCTGCGAAGTTTGGCGCTGTTTGCGTTCGTAGACGGCATACAGCAGCGACTTTCGGTGGCGGCTGGTGCGACTAGAGGCGAAAGGTTCTGTAGTTCTAAGCGGCGTAGAAACATGACGGACGCTCTTTATCTGCTAGGAGCCCATGTGACCGACCAGCACCCGAGGATGAGTGGTTCCTTCTGCACCAAGACTGGGAGGTTACCCGGGGTCCAGTCCCGGAACCGATTGGGCTGTCTGACTGTGTTCTCTGAGGTTTTTCTCAGTCGAGTTTCATTCCGGGTTGCGGAATCAGTCTCCAAGCAGCATGCCAATATCTGGCACACTGTTGTTATTGGAAGCCGTATGTTTAAAGAGGCACACACGCACATAAATGGGATGATTCCGTGGTGATTACAGGAACATAGAAGTCACCCTCAAAGTATTTTTTTTTCGCTGCGTCGTCTTCTGCGACGAATAAAATGAGCTCCCGCGAATGAACGACGAGCGCAGGTGACCTACAGAGCGCGCTCAAGCCTCTGATCCGCACGCCTTTAAAAAACGCTCTCCACGTGCAAAGAGCGCATCGGCGAATGAGAACACGTCGTGACGTATCACGGGCTCTGGCACGTGACCAGTGACGTCCAACGGTACAGCTCTAGCATGTATAAGCGGCGCGTGAGCCGAGAAGAAAAAACAAAGAAATAAAGGCACCGAGCCGTTTCTACGTCACGCGGGGCTCGTGTCTGTTGTCCGCGACTGCTTTCTCCGACTGTCTTTTGTAAATTTTATTGCGCAGTGACAATACCCCGCAGAGCTAAAATATTTTGCATGGTGACTCCTGGTGGACAGCTTCACAGATGACGCAGGGTTTCGAGCCACGTTAATTGTCACTTCCGTGCTCGAGAGAGGGAGAGAGACACCCCTACACCCCCATATACACTCTAAATCTTTTCACACCTTTAAAGGTGTAATAGCGTGCATGGCGCACGCCTTTTTAGGTGTAATTTTCGTAACACCATAACGGAGCACGGTTTCACACAAATTTTCTTTACTCGAGTGTTGTCTGTCCTCCAAAAATTCAGTCTTGCAACATCTCAACATTGTTCAACAGCATTGTAGACACTTGCGCGCGTGCTCGATTATCGATAGCGATGCATATATGCATTAGCTCGTACCTACGATATCCAAGACATAATGAAAGCATGATTTGCACTGACACTTGATCTTTAGTAATGCTTTCCAAATTTTGTAAAATATCACCCTGGAGATGCAATGCTACGCAACCAGGTTGAATGTTCATAGCGCACACCTTTAAAGGTGTGAAAAAGTTTACAGTGTACATTCGATGTGCAATATAGATTTATAAGAGCTCTACAGGTATGTATTTGCCTGCTGTACCGCTTTGCTGCCTTGTGCCGAACAAGAAAGAAGTTCTCGTCCCGCGTTATTGAGGCCCCGTCAATGTGGCTTCTACATATGACGTCACGCGCTGTGAGCGCCTTTGAGCCACGTGACGTGGGGATACGTCACAAGCGTCATACTGCGGCCCTAATGAGGCAGCAGCGTCTGTTTTTACAATTCCCTCTCGTAATTGCACGCATACCGCAACAACTCACGGCATGCCCTCCTATGCTGTAACTCACTTGCGACAATAGGGTTTCCCATGTCACGTGCCCAAACATGACGTCACTGCGCAAGCCTCGTGAGTCTAACAACTGCCCCCGGTCTCTCTGCGCACATGTTGTACAAGTATTTATTCTGCGTGCACGCAGAAACTTCAGGGTTAATGGGGAGAGGCATGCAGGCCGGCTATCCATCTATTACCTTTTTAATCATCATCATCATCATCATACGATCTAGCTCTCTTGTATGTATACCATCCATCCATCCATCCTGGCCTTGAAAGCAACGATACATCATAATTTTGCTGCCTTTCGACCTTACATGTTGCCTAACCCCAAACGCGATATCCCATTTAAGCGCAACGGAGAGCTTTCATATCGTGAGAACTCAACGGACGGACTTCTCGAACGTGCGTTATCTTCGTGTACAAGCACAACGTAACATCCTCGCCACAGAGAACGTGGAGGGCAAATAAGGACGTCCCTTCTATAACCCTTTTTTTGCGAACAATAACCGTTCCAATATTACTCGATCATTATGGAGACGCATATAACTAGACGTATTCCGGCGCAGCATATTGTTCTAAGCGTCTTACCGCTGCCCTAAATTTCCCGCAGAATTGCGGGAACCGGTGCACATGTTGCCAGACGATAGAAGCGCATTACCACTATATGCGGTATACGAGAGAGTGAATCCAGCGGGAAATGAGCAATCCTGGCCACACTGCTCGTTATTTGAGGCACTTTCGTTGTGGTGGATCAAAACCTATCTGATAGCTTTATAAAGTGGAGTGCGCTATGAACGTATGGTGTCTTCAGTTCAGCAAAGCTGTGTTATCCATTCTGTAGAATGATTGTGTGTTCGTGGTGCTGTTCAGAATGTTTTATTAACATAATTATCGAGTAACTGTCAAATTACACTTTGCTTTTCACTAACACTATAACAACGTAAATGTTCTACGTGCAAACTATCGTTACGAGTATGTCAAACTGCTGAAAATATGTACTATCTACCATTCGTATGTACACATATGAGGCAAAATTCGACCGAAAAATTGGTTACGATTATTTACACTATTTACGTAGTCTGAATCCCTTGTTAGTTAGTTAGTGTTGATAACTTGGACTAGCAAGTGTGTTGCTGTGTGAGCAATAGCGCTATAGTGTGTACGCAGAACTTTGTGCTGCTGGATGTGAATAATAAATAATAAACTTTAAGGAAGAAACAAAAAAGGGAGAGCTTAAGTTGAGGGATAAAATTGGAATTGGAAATGAAAGAAAAGTGAGGGATAAAATTGTTAATCTCTGTAGAAAATTGTTTTGTAAAATTTGTCTTTCTCAACGAATTCGTAATTCATTCGTTATTCTGAGGTTAAGAAAGATAGTGAACATGACTACTAAGAAAAAGACTGCTAGTCGTGAGAGTGGGGTTCCATTTCAACGGCGTACATGAACACTACTGCGTTCCATGAACTCGCTATGATCCTTCCTGATAATCTTTGTCATCTCATCTATGATTCAAAGTACTTAAAGACAAACTGCACGTGAACGCATCTTGAAGTTACTGCAGAGGTCAGTCCAATAAAAGTACAGTCTTAGAGGATGTACCGTTTCGTTTTCGTAGTTCTCCCTCGATGAGCATGGGCGGGAAGTCAACACATCAAACATGATCCAGGCCTGCTACGCCCGCGACAACATGCCCATTGTTTCATGAATTTCCAAAAAATAATGCGTAATCTCTTGTAGGTACTGGCTTGGTGCTATGATTGGTCAACTGCGTAGGAACTATTGATTAGGCGCCGTTTGCGGAAGCTCAACGGCAACTACGAAAATTTTCAAACCGCTCTGAGTAACAACAACTTGCTTTTGTGATTATGATTGCTGAGTTTCATCACCAGGGGCGATACTCTACCCCATTGATGGCGCTAGTGTAGTGAAATGGAATAATGAGTCTCCTCACAGTGAGGACCGAAGTCCTACGGTGTCTAGAAAGATCAGAAGTGCTTTGAGGGCAGAGCGTTCGTGGGCTGGATTTGGCTATAGGCCATTTGAGATGGATTTGGCTATGGATTTGGCTATTTGGCTATAGGTTATTTGACATGGATTTGGCTATATCGATTTGGCTATGGATTTGGCTATTTGGATTATAGGCTATTTGATATGGATATGGATTTGGCTATAGACTATTTCATAAAGTGGGAGGGCGAGAGTCCAGCTGATTAAGAAACCCAGAAAGTGTTGTTCGGGAGGGTTGGTAGCGCAGACAATGCATAAGGATGTGCTCCAGATCCTCCAGCTCGACGCAGTGACGGCATCCGTAAGGGTCGATTTGTCTCGAGCGTCGACGCGACTGAGCTGTAAACGCCATATTGAGTCGCATCTGGTGAATTAATGCAGCGTCCTGACGAGAGAGGTGTTTCGCGGCATCCGGAAAGCCGGTGTTGCATCATCCCTTGTAAGCGTAGATGGCGGGAGAGTGTCATTTGTCCATTGGCGGGAAGCGAGGGATGCCACTAGACGTCGAAGAATGGAACGATGGTCTCCGCTCAGCCGTGCAGCACTCTGGTCGGTCTCCGAGATGAGAAAGCTGCTCCTGCGGTGCTTGTCAGCCTGTTCATTCCCCCACGACACCACAATGGGGTTGAACCCACTGGAGAACACTAGCCTGTGCTCTGCTTCGTACACGTGCTTGTAAGACATCTTCACACATCTGTCACCAGAGACGCGGACGAGCCTCGTGTGTCTGTGTTCTCAATAGCTTGCATTGGATATTTTGAGTCGGTGAACGCTTGAGCCGGGACCCGACGACTCAGTACCTGACCTGGGCACATACCAAGCCCGAACAACCTTGAGAGTTCGCGGCCCGAGCTCAATAAATTTCTAGGCTACCCGGCCCAGAGTACAGGCGTATAAAATCTAACCGTCAGATTGACCAAGAAGATACGAAGGCAGAAAAAATAGGCGATGTCAAGTTGCCGGTGGTGAGTAAATCAAAGAGTGATATTAAACGGTAGGAACAACTTATTTATTTACACATGGTAAACAAGACTTTCGTTCACGAGACTGCACTTCTTCAGGTGACACCTGAAGAAGTGCAGTCTCGTGCACGAAAGTCTTGTTTACCATGTGTAAATAAATAAGTTGTTCCTACGGTTTAATATCACTCACCGTCAGATTGACCGTCAGGCGTGTAAAGTCTGACTGTAGTTGTAGATAAAAGCGGCATAACACAGGCTTTTGCACGGTCTAGGTCCGGCAATATTCAGGCCCGGGTACGGCCCGGCCCCATAGTGGCAAGCTCGAGCTCGTCCCGGGCAAACAAAAAGCTGCCTATACCTGGCTCGGACTTTCGGATCCAGTGCAGTGCTCTATATCACACACTTGCATCTTGCCATTGAGATATGAACATTCCTGTGTCTTTTTTGTTTGTTGCGATTTATGTCTTGGACAAGAATGCTGAGGCGAGCCAGCTATTTTTTACTTCACGAATTAATAACTGGTTAGTTCACGTTCCATCGTTAGCTGTCGCTAACTGTCCTCTTCTTATATAGATCATTTGTAATTGAGAGGCAAGATAATTGACTTTTTTTTTTAATTTTTACCTAGCGCCTGCCAACAGCTATGCCATAGCCTTCGGAGCAGTGCACGAAGTAGAGAAGTAAAACGGGAATCAAGAAGATGACACACGTTGCTTTGGAACCGCCCAGGGTTGCATATGCTAGCGTCCTACGATTGTTTTTACAAGTTGTCCGAAAAAATCGGCCGACTCCATCACCCAGCCTGTACAAGACCGAAAAGAACATCTCGCGGGATTCTACGTCTCCAAATTCCAGCCTACTAAAGAAGCCATGCTACGAACTCCCACAGCGAAAAAGTAAGAAAAAAAAATGTTTCTCGAAGGCAGATTGGCCGGGGACGCCTGTGCACGAAGAAATCCTGTTCTTTCACGAGTTAAGCCAGGCTTGCTTTTGTCCACGCAGCGGGCTCCACTTGAAGAGCGTTCAAAATGAACTCCGACCCAATTTACGCCCGGTGCTGTGAAGTCCCGCTGTGAGGAATTTGTTAGTCGAGAGGGCGGACGCATAGAATCCATATTACATCGGCCGCGCTTCGGGTAACACATTGTCACACACAGAGAGAGAGAGAGAGAGAATGAGGTGTGATTTATACGCTAGGTTAAAATTGCTAATACAGATGGCTTTGCGCCCATTCCGCGCTAGTTCGAAAAATATCGGTTTTATATGGCTTCCAGGGGGATTGCCTTTGAGAGGAAATATATCTTGCCAATTAATAAGGGTTGCGTCTTCATTGTTTCGAGGATCTAGGGAAGTTTTAATGGCGCATTGGGCAATGTGAATGGCGCAAAAAAGTGTCAATATAAAGCATTCCCGAAAATTCAAATAAAATTGTGAATTGTGTGTGAAGCGCAGTGAATACTCGAAAGGAGGAACACAAAGAACACATTGAGTGTTCTCAAACACTGTGGACACTGGGCACTAGAGAAATGAGAAAGGCGTTGCTCTCTGGTATCCTTTTCTCTTCGCTGGCGATTTTTCCGCGTGCTCCAGCCCCGTGAAATGCTGCTATGTGCGCGGTAAAAACCCCAACTGGCGGTCGTAGTGTGTGACAGTGTGCAAAAAACAGACAAAAAAATGAACGAGTAATTTAGCAGTAGCGCGTTCCTAATTTTTGCAACTAAGTGCGTTATTTATTTTATTACACTTTTTAAGAAAGTACCTAAGTCGTTAGTTAGGTACCAAAAGCAGCGTGTAATGCGCTACGTACAGGTCTCTCCAAGAGGGGCAGTCGCATCCAGAAACCCATCATCTCCTTGGACGAAGAAGAAGAAGAAGAAGAAGAAGAAGAAGAAGATACCACTATGTTCGGCATCGGCCGATAATCTAGTTGGCTTTTTTTTTTTCGTCCGAAAAGTTTTTAGATATTCAATAAACGAATTGTAAACAGCAGAGTAGCCATGCGGGGTAGTTGGTGGATGTCCAGTCGTGGTAACTTCAGCACACAGCTGCACTTCAATTCCTAAACATTTCTAGTGTACGAGTTTCATGAAAGGAAGAACCGTTTAAAGCGAAACTTTTATGTATACTATTTTGCCATAAAGCTGAACACAACTAATCACACAATCCATCGCAACCAGGAAAAAATGCTTTTTTCTTCAATAACTGAGCCGAACACCTCGCAAGAGAGGATGAAGTTTCCCTTTCGTCTTCTCTCTCGTGGCGCTCGTGTTGCATCATCATGGAACGTCGAACAAGTCGGACGCAACCAAATGCCCAATCTAACGCGGGAGTATTCGCACGGAAGTACGTCATCCTCCTTCTTTGCATAGCAGCCGCCTTCTTCTCAGTTTGGTTTATGTACAAACTTGTCGGAAGGGGCGGCGCACCAGGCTCTTCCAACACCACATCTACCATCTGCTGCACTGACGTCGTGGCCGCCCTGGCGCGGACCGTGAACACATCTTTGGATCCTTGCAAGAACTTCCACGACTACGTCTGCAGCAACGTCATAACGTTCAATGAAAAGCGGTACATGTTGTCGTGGGATTACTACCGAAATGCTGTGGAGAAAGAGCTCAAGCCTGTCGTCAGTGTTCCTGCTGGGATGTCCTTGGTCAGGTACCGCAAGTCTTGTATGGCTGTCAAGAGCGCGTCGGAGCTTTCCGCTCAGTTCACGACTGCCTTCATACGAGACATGGACGTTAAAGTAACAATGAGCGACGGAGAAATTGGACGCTTCATCCTACTCGTTGGACTCAGGTACAATTTCGGTTCTGTAATCGACTTTCGGTATTCAAAAGGCTCTGAAACAGTGGTGTCGAACATCGGCGAATATCCAACGCTTACGAACGCCGGACAAATTACGTCTACTGTTCTGCGTACCTTCAACGGCGAGCTGAAAACGAATGTCTCCATGGAGCAGCTAACCGCGCTGGAATCGAAAATTTATAGAACTGCCCAAAATTCCGGCGCATTAGTTGCAGTGAACTTCACCGCATTGCATGACATCTTCCCCGGCACTCCGCGGAAAGTATGGGACGAAGTCGCGGTTTACCTTGGCGAAGAAACGCCGGAGTGGCATATGGCGATCAAGGTAGCGACGTCGGACTTGAGGTCTTTGTTGCCCATCCTGACAAATCCTCGGAACCAACCAGCCAGCATCGTTTACATGATCTACGCAGCGGTTTACTTCGCTTCGAGAGTCTTAACCGATTTCGGCGGTGTGAAGCAGGTCGATGCTTGCACGAAACATCTGAGTCGAATTACATCACTGTGGGATGTTCTTCTCGCCGAGATTGTGTCTAACGATGCCCGAGACAACTACATGCGGATGCTGTACAGCGATGTCAAGGAAGCCGTACTAAAGGCCGCGATCAAACAGAAGATAATCGGTCGAAAGGATTCGGGGAAGACTTCTCCCCTGTCCAAACTGGAACTCCTCGTCCCAAGAGTGCGCAGTGTGGCAGATCTTCCAGTACCATCGATGAACTCGGACTTTGCCTCTAACACAATCTCCAGCCTGAGACACGCTACCTTGTCGTTTCGTACAAAGATTCGAAGGAAGCTTCCAACTTTTGCGTCGCCTCTACGCTTGAGCGTTTTCCCAATATCCAAGTATATATTTATTTCGCCGGAGTTTTACGACTATTCATACTTCGACCGGCCATACGGAATGTTCCTGGATGTACCTTTCATTGGTGTACGTCTCGCTTCCGCTTTCTATTACGTTCTCGTCACGCGGTCAGGGTTAGAAACGAAGGAGAATTTTCTGGCTTTACAGCGATGCTTCGAGAAGAACTACTTTCGACATCAGTCAAACAGTACAGGCAGTTTATTCGGCGCATTGGACACCTTGGCGCTGTCGTCGGTGCTGGACATTGCGAAGACCTACGACTGGAACGGCATGAAACAGCTCGGCTCCTGGAAGTTGTCCTTGGGTATGCTATACTACATGAGATATGCCGATGTCATCTGCTCAAACTCCATGGCACACTCAGCCGTCGACAAGATCAATATGCCGCTTATGTTTAGCGAAGATTTTGCGCGAACTTTCTCTTGCAAGAAAGGGTCAGAGATGACTCCCAACGTAACTTGCTGGATGTGAACGTATCAGCGGCTGTCATTTGAGGGTCTATGATTGTGTCCAGACATGTATGTGGTTTATATCCCCAAGTCGTTCGAATCTTAAAAATATGCCGAAGAATTGGAAACTGAAGATGTTGTTTGTCTGTGCTTACTTGATAAGGCTTAGTCTTAGGCTGCTTAGTCCACTTGGTCTTGTCTTGCACCTGTGGGTACCAGCGAAGGGTTAGAGGCCCTTCTCAGGCCGATGTCTTCACGCCGTGCTACGTTCCACGGAATCCTATTTCGCGGGATTTTTTTTTAAAAATTCTGTTAGCGTGCCTTATTTGGTAGAGGGGTCGAACGCTCCGCGGTCGCTCCAAACGAGGTCGCTCCACGGGGCATAGAGGGAAACTGTGGAGTTGCGCAGACAGCCGACTTAACGTATTCTCCATGTACCTGATGCGGCACAAACCAAACTAACTTACTCATGAGAGAACTGATGTTCTGAAGCAGGAACGACCTAGAAAGGACAAACAGCCTCAAATTAATGGAATCCGGTAATCCAGAAAATGTGGGTTCGAGTCCTACAACTGGCTAACCTTTTCAGTGGCTTCCATCTTTCATCGTTCAACTTCAATAGGGCGTGGCTGAGAAACGACGCCCTTTAATCCGTCATTTGAGAACAAGATGACTACGCGTGCGCAAGACCGTGGCGGGATTGGGCGGAATTCGCCGAACTAAATTGGTAGGCACGTGAAGCAGAAGCTAGCGTTCGAAGTAGGGCAGCAACGGACGGCACTGGCCCGAAAACCAGAGCCCTACCCGAGCACGATCCGGCGCTGATTTTTCTTTTTCTTTTCTTTCTTTTTTCTTTTTTTTTTTACGTCAGGGACCGTGTCCCACACCAGGATACCGGAGCCTAGAGGCTGGATTCCGGCCCCACAGTTTGCCTTTTGAGCGTGGACCGGGCCCCGGTTCAGACACACGGCGCTTGTCCTCGACTCTCAGTTGTTGCACATTTTTTAACCGCAATCTGACACACAAGCGTTACTCGCGAAGCAGAGTTTTCAACAGATTTTGTTCAATTTCTGTGGTACCCTACTCACCTGTATTACTTCAGCAACACGAAGGCGATATGCACTTTCTAACTTTTATTTCCTGACGGTACGCGCATAGTATGATAGCTAGGATGATACCGCAACAAAACTGACAAAGTATAGTCTTTTCTCGTCCACTAACAGTGACACGGAACACACGCACCATTCTTTGCCTCTGGCCCTGTCCCTGTTTTCCAGGGATTAAAAACCCCAGCGTTGGTAAACGATATAGTTAATTGTACATCCTACCAGCACAATAAGTCCAGGGAATGAAGCACTCTTTGAAATAGCTTTCGTGCAGAACCTGCACGAAACAAACGTCATCATGTGAAGAAACAAATAAACGTGCAGCAGAACCGGGCTATTACAGTCTCACACATACCTATAGTTACCCACCTCTTTATGTTAATTATCTATCCCCCCACGTGCGACGGCACACTTGACGGGACCCCAAACCCAGAACTTATTACCCACGCTCTGTGTCCCCAAGAACACACAGGAAATGCCACAAATCGTCTTCACCCCTCGCCAGCGTCTTTGCGCCTCCGATTGACAGTGCCTTGTGGTTACAAGTTAACAATCTCGCTTCCCTTGACGAAGAACAGACCTCGTTCGAAATGTAAGAATCGCCGTCAGAATCGTCATGCACCGTCTACGTCATTGTTTCACATCCGAACGTCAACGTATACGGTTTAGGCAGTTCCTTATTGGCGGCAGGCATAAAATGTGACAGGTGCTTTAAAAGAGTCGCACATTACTGCTACTTGGCAGCTCGGTGACATCAGTGTTGCAACACTGTTCATCCGTCGTACCTGGGCATCGCTTCTTCCCTTGCCGTGAAAGTGGCAGACCCGGCGCACGCAACGTGTCCTGTGCTCGCTGCTGGGGCGCAGAAAACTGCTTACGATCTTCCTTGTGCTTGTGATAAGAGAATGCGTGTCCTCAGTGGACGATGTTGCTCCTGGTGTCCCACAGTCTTGCTATTAGAACCAGAATAGCCTTCCATGTACGAAGAGAACATGCTAATAATAATAGTGGTGGTCGTGGAAGAGCTCGCGGATGTCGGCCTCACAGAGGTGGGCAACGTTACAACTAACGGCCTTGAGAATGTGCGTCCTGGGCCGACTTCTAACGGAACAGTGCAGACATATGTC
This sequence comes from Ornithodoros turicata, assembly GCF_037126465.1. Taxonomy (NCBI): domain Eukaryota; kingdom Metazoa; phylum Arthropoda; class Arachnida; order Ixodida; family Argasidae; genus Ornithodoros; species Ornithodoros turicata. The sequence goes on from NC_088205.1 coordinate 78,440,372, forward strand.
TAAAAGCGTCTGAAGAAAGCCCAGAAAAAGTCCCCAGACAGCACAGCCGGCACCGGGAAAACCTCAATCTGCCGGAAAACCTCAGACGTGCTGTCTTAGCGTTAGCCGGTTGTAGGGTTCGAACCCTCCACCTCCCAGTCTTCAGCACTACCTTAGAGCTACCCATTCTATAGGGTTCATTAGGGCACAGCTGTGGGCGGGTAGAAGCATGTGGTCAGAGCAGCTCATAAACAAGGCTAATATACCCTCCCCAAGGGAGTGCCTAATGAGCAAATTAGCTCAGTGAGCGTGGCGCCATCTACCCGTATTGGGTGATCCATTTGCTGCGCACAACCCTTTGTTGTTTACGTTAACATACTCTTGTGTTATCGAATTACCGTCCCTTTAGACCACGAACAAAACCATGCCTCGCTCTTTACAGTGCTTTTATTTCACGTATATGCTCCGCGTGACATTTGTTGCTGCGAGACTCCGTTTGTCTCAGCACATGTGTACACCACCTCCGAGATAAAGCGCTGTTTGATGTACGCGGGTGCGCTAGCTTATCTTCTTTCGTTCTTGTTGTCTTGTGGTTATATCGAAATTCTAGAGGATGACAACGAAAAGCAAACCTCCGAAGGGATACCTTCAAAGGCCCGTCATATATGTTTCATTGTAGCTTCCGTCGAACAGAGGACTCTACGTCTATTGCAAACAGAGTCAAACAGCAGTCTTTCGTACAAAATATTATCGTCCCCCTGCACCAAGACCTGAACGTCAGCTTTGTCGCCAATGTCGCAGTCTTCAAGGAGCGCAGCACAACACTACTTTAAAGACTCCCTGCCAAATAATGGCCCAAATCTTTTACCAAGAACTGGCTTCTAAACTCTTCGAACGTCACCAGTGGCACTCTTTTAAACGTTCTCGAGTGCGCTTTCGAATCGTTCGCCACAGTATAAGACATTCACAATCTTCGGCACTCCGCAACCTTACAGCAAGAGGCACGCGTAGACGGCACGTTGCTCTATAGATAAAGAACCCTGCACGCTACTGAACACGAGAACAAGCGGGGCGCGAACCCACATACGCCTTAAAGCACAATCGACGCTAAACGTGGAGTTGTGTATCCACCCACGCCCCCTGAGGGAGCTTTCGTCTTTGATGTGGATTGCTGCGGAGCTGTCACATCAACCATCTCATGTGCGAAGCGCGCAGGAGAAACAAAGACCTAAAAGTGGCGGACACAGAACGAGATAGCCGCGTCCACAAGGGCAAGAGAACGGCGTAAGCTAAGGGAAGTGACATTCTTGACGTGTTCTTCGCGAGTGGGTGGGCACCGCGGTCGGTGTTGTTTCAGACGGGTGGCTTTCGAGTAAATCCGTCGAATTTGAAGCATTTATTTATTTATTTATTTATTTTATTTTTCTTCCTCCGCTTGTGGTTGGGCTAGTTGACGTTGTCGACGCTCTTTTGCGTCGCGTGTTTTGCTTTGAGGGAAGATACGTTGACGAGTGGTTCATGGGTGGCCTCGCTGATCGTCGACAACCTTAAAAATGGGCGTGTCTGAGTTTATATATGAAAGGACTTTGGAATTTTGATTTTGATTGGATTCGAGGGATATTCGGATGTTAAAGTGGCGTTCTCGTATCCAAAGTAAAGGCGTTTAGAAAAAGTGAGCTGTTCAATGTGTGCTTTTTCAATCGTATGGACGCCACGCTGACTACTATTCCTACGGAACAATGTCGTGCTCATCATAGCTTTTGGGGGAAAGAAGAGCTCGGAAGTTCGTCGAAAAATCGCAGATATATCCGAATTGATAAAAAGCTCGCAGAACAGGCGCACTGAGAACTATTAAGACGCCGTCAGGGAAAAGTTACTCGCAGAAAAGTAAAGTAATGCGTGTACCTAGTGAAACTAAGCAACAGTCTGGACAGCTTGTTAGATTGAAACGTAGATGACAAATGTAGAAGACAAAGCCGCCCACGTGAGGGAAGCATACTAAGCCGTTCAATTGAACGAGATCCTTCGGGGATGCTCTGCAGGGACGCGCGGCAGACTAATGCATTTGGTCACCTCCGTAGAGTAGACCTGCGCACCGCTGCGCCACACCGCCGGTAATTTTCTGTAAGCTGACGGCGCTGCTGTTTCCAGACCGGCGTGCCGTGGGCCTCTTAGCACTTGTTCGCGCGCGCGAAAACGCGCATTGCAGTTAGAGTTGCCACCTATTCAGCTGCAAATACCGAGCACCGAGGGGGAATATACGATTGCTGCTGCTGGTGATGAAAGACGATCCCCTTAGCTCGCGTGAAACAACACAACTGTCAGCAGCGTATAGCCAGAGAAATATTTCGGCAGCGGTTCTATGGGAAGTTTACTTGGGGGAGGAGGACTTCACCCTTGTTTCCCTTTCCCAAATGCACTACCAAAGGCAATTGTAGAGCAGGCACCTCCATGATTTTTTACTATGCAGCATAGAAGACATGGACGCAATTGGTTATGAACAAGAACGGGGCGTAGACCTATACATACTCTCAACTAAGCGAAAAATTTAATAATGCATTTTTTCTTGTTCATAGCCAACTGTGTCCATGTCTTCTATGCTGCATAGTAAAAAATCATGAACCTGTACCAACTACACCGCTTCGTCCCGCTAATCAGCAGGCACCACATTTGGAAGCGTTCAGAAGACAACAATTGTTTCTAAGAGGAAGCTTTATTGCGCTGGGTTTTACAAGCTGGTGTGTACGAGCAATTTCATTTGCATTGTGAGCAGTGCTATGTGAACTATCTCAGGCTATGGGTTCTATGGGGAGCTCGAATCGCTGAGCTCTGCCACGCCTCAACGAATAGCTTTGATCGCTCATTTCAGCTATCGCTCAATCTTTAGTGACAATGACGCAAACGCAAGGTTTTCTTTTCTTTTTAGCCAAGACTTCACCAATTTACGAATATTTTATATCCGGATTATACCTTCACCCGGACACTGAACGCAAGCCTTCAATTTCCGAACTCTTCCGGTGAAATCCGGATAGGTGGCAACCCTAATTGCAGCCCTCTCGCGGAGTCAGATTTGCATTGTAACGACACCGAAACTATTCAAATTTAAAGACACGACGTAAATACTTCTCTCTCACGCACTCGTTCGTCGATTTATTGATCGAGATGACGGTTGGTTGCGGTATTGTGCAGTAGCGGTGTTTGTGCCACATAGGCCGTTCAAAATGCATGGCACGAGGTTTTGCGTGATTTTTAATTTTCTTTCCGCAGGACCGTAACGGTTGCAAAAAATTCCAAGAAAACTTTGGACAAATGGCTATCGGTCTGCAAAGTTTGGGGTGTGCCAAACCCAGTCGTCTATTTTTACGATGCGATCGAAGTGTGTATCGTTTGCTAGACTAACCGTGTTCATCACTCCTTCAAAAAAAAAAAAGCATGGAAGTCTCAACGCATAAACGAAACTTTGTCTATTGCGAATTGAGTAAACATCCGTAAAAATACAGACATACAACTGCGAGAAACCATTGTCCTTCACAATATTCCCGAGGAATTTACATCGGCCTGGCGTCAGGAACCGATATCCAGAATTGACGTCGCCGACCACCTTATGGACATGTTATCCTGGGAGCCATTTTGGAGCCTTCTTTGCAGGAGAATGTTCGCGCAAAATCTTCGCTAAGCATCACCGGGGCGTTGACCCTGGACACTCCTGGCATGCCATATCGTAGACACAAGGCATCTGCAAATCGAATGTAGAACAACATCCCCATGGATAGATTCCACGAGCCAAAACTTTTCATGGTGTTCCAGTCGTACGTTTTCGCAATTGCCTGAGCCGAAGGCAACGCAACGGCGAAGACTGTTGTGAAATAACCCCAGTCGTCACGATTCAGTCCGGTTCGTGTGTAATACTTCGACAAACACTCGGAAAAAGAATCGAACTTCTCCCCCAAACTCTCAACAAGCTTGTAGAATGAAGCAACGGCGAGTGGTATGCCAACCAACGGTACATCCAAAAACATTCCGAACGGCTTGTCGAAGTATGAAACCTGGTAATACCCTGGTGAAATGAACACATACTTGTCCTGGAATATAATACTGAAGTAGGCCATCGTAGTAACGGTAGGAATATTTCGGGCCATTCGAGCCCTTCGCACAGAAGCAGCGTGATCTGAGTAGTCGAGGAGATTTGATGCGAAATCAGATTGCATCGATGGTACTGAAATTTCGGTAACACTGTACTCTCTTGGTAGGAGGAGTTTCATCTCAGATAACAAGCTATTAATTCTGCTCCTGTCATTATCTTTGAAAAATTTCATCCTTATCGCGGTATTCACGACAGCTTCTTTGACTTCACCATACAGTTCCTGCATGTACCGGTCTCTGGCGTCGTTGGAAACGCTGTCCGCGTACAAAACGTCCCAGATTGTGTAGAGCTGTCTGAGCTGATCGACACAAGTCCTGGAATGGTTGCTGTCGAGTGTGCTTAGCTTGCTCGAAGCGGAGTAAACAGCGGCGTAGATTATGTAGGCTATGCTGGCAGGTTGGTTTTTACTGTCAGTCAAGGCGTCCAGAAGTGTGTTGAGATCCGCAAGCGCTACGTCGATAGTGTCTATGTCTGCATCATAAAGGTCAGCCTCGACATCTCCCCATAATTCCCCAGGACTGGCAGAGAAGATGCCACGCAGATTGTCAAGGCTCAAGGTAACTAGATGTCCAGTTGGTCTCTTAATTTTGGACAATTCGAAGCGTTTCAGCTGTTCCATGGTCAGGCTGGTGTGTAACTTCTCGTTGAAGACTTTGATGACCGCTCGTGCCAGTTCCGTAGCGTTTTGAAGCGGAGGAAAATTGCCTATGTTTGATTGCACAGTCGCATTTGGAATAGCCGCAAGCAACCCTGACTGGATTACAGAATTGTACTGATACCGGAATGTGAGGCACATCAGAAGTCGTCTGACTTTCTCTCCGTTCATCTTGCCTTGAACGTTCGTGTGACGGATAAAGGCGGCAGTCAGTTGAGCGAAAAGTTCCTGCGCGTTCTTCACGGCCAAGCAGGACTTGTAGAAATTTAGGAGGGACATTCCGCCAGCGGTGTTGACCACAGATGTCGATCCTTTCTTCACGGCGTTCAGGTAGTAATCCGTGGCCCACGCGTAGCGCTGCTTCTTGAGAGTTATAGCGTTGCTGCAAACGTAGTCGTAGAAATTCACGCAGGGGTCCAAGGAGGTGTTGACGGTGCGCGCTAGTTCTGTCACGACGTCAGTGCAGCAGATGGTATTGGTTCTGGTGGTAACGCCGGGCGCGTCTCGCATGCTGATAAACTTGTATATGAGCCAAACTGAGCCGAAGACAGCTGCGATGCAGACCAGGAGGACGATATACTTCCGTGCAAATGTTTGCGTATCAGGATTCGGTGAACGCTGCATGATGTGACAGGAGGAGCTCGTGCGGCTGCGTGGACTTTTCTTCTTCTTCTTCTTCTTCTACCAATGAGATAATGGCCGTGAGCCACTAAGGGAGATTGGGGGACTTTTCCTTCCTTCCTTCTTCTTCTTCTTCAAGTTCAATTTCATTTCGGAACTTGAACTACTTCTTCTTCTTCCACCCCTAAGCACACTGGCCACAAGCCACACAGGGCGATTGGCCAGGGTTCCCTGCGGGGTAATCACTGGGGGCTCATAACTATTGAGGTTGATTTGACCAGCTCCCGTGGCTCAGTGGTTCAGCGTGCTGGCCATGTCACGTCGAGACTGGGAGGTACCCGGGTTCGAATCCCGGTGCCGGCTGTGCTGTCTGGGGTTTTTCCTGGGTTTTCCTCACACGCTTTCAGACGTATGTCGGCACAGTTCCCTTAGAAGTCGGCCCAGGACGCACATTCCCCCAGGGCGTGAGTCGTGACGTTGCCCACATATGTGAGGCCAACAACGGCAAGCCCTTTCAACATCACTACCACCACCACCGAGGTTGATTTGCGCTCGTATTCGGATCAGGGATCGGAGCTGAAACTGAACGCGAACCGAAAACCGCTAAAAGTCGTATTTTGCTTTGAACTGGAACTGAACAAAATCGAGATTTTTTTTATTTTTTTGTCTCGCGTTGAACCGTACCGGGACTGAACCGAAAAAAAAAAAGTTAAGCAGTTACTGGTTCGCGAAACTGTTCAGACGTAATGTGCGTTGCGGGAGATCGGCACTTGGATTTACACAGCGGATTCAGCCGCATTGCTAAACAAATTCGAAACCGAAATTAAACAAAACAAAACTGTAACTCAAGTGCGCGAGGCATTTCCTCCTCGCATCTATTGCGCATCCGCGTATTGATCTTTCGCGGTGGAGGGAGGTGAAAGGGAGCCGGTCCTTCATATTTGGAGAAGGGCCCCTTGATAACGCGGTCCGCCCCCTGGGTGGGCCGTGTCTTTGAACGCGCGGCCGATAACAAGGTCGTCGGGGCAGTATACCGCTTGCGGTGCTGTTCCGGGAAGATCTTTTCTTGATCTATTGCGTTCATTCTGCTGCATAGTTTTGAAGTCCGGCGGTGCTTGACTTCACCAGCTGAAGAAACACCTATCATTCATAGGGTGCTTCGGACACCAAATGTAAGTTGGAATGACACTCTAAAACACAATTGCGTTGGAGGTCGTGCTATGGCTGACCAAATTTCTTGCTCCCAGAGGAGAAAAAGTAGCGTTTGACGCGCGTTCGAGACGGGGCGGTTTGGTCCAACGGGCCTGAGTCAACACTGAGTGTGCACGGCTTGTCACGCACTTATTTGATATTTTCAATTTCACTTTCATTTTCACTGTCGCAACCCATAGCCTAAAGCAGTGGTGCACAAGAAATTAAGTGCATGTTCGATGCGACTCCAATTTAGATTCTAGGTGCGAGTGATTCGCTGGGTGCCTCTGTTATTGTAGTGAAGCATTTTTCTTTTTCTAAGTGATCTGGAGTTGCCGGCTCGTAATGACTTCCTCTCTCTCCATTTTTTTCTTCATTCTTTCAACTCAACTCAGCTCAAGTGTTCGACGCGAAATTCGAGACCATCGATGGATTAAAAAGAAAAAGTGTTTTATCGTCTCCGTTAATTTGCTTTGGTGGCAGTACACAGTTTTTCGTTCTTCGTGTCGAACGGGGCAACCACCAAATGTTTTCGAACGCATTCTCAAATATGCGAAGTTGGCCCCCGACAGCCAGCCGTTGAGGCCTTAAAGAAAATACTAAATTTAAAAAAAACCCGTACCTTAACATCAGTACCTTGACCCGTTCCCTTGACATCAACACACAGAGGGAACTAAATTCATCCGTGGCGTCGTTCCAGATTTAAGCGCCAGGGAAATTTCCTCTTTCCTTTTTCAGAGGCGAGGCAATGCGCTCAGGCCTCCCATTGGTCTCCTCAACGAAATGGATGAATGAAGGGACCTTGCCTACGTGTAAGAATACTCAGCGTACTGGATGCTGGATTCATTCGGGCTCACTGCACCCTCATGCGTACGAAGCACATCTCCTCTTCTGATTCGCTCATAACGTCAAATATCTGAATGTCTGGTAGCCTCCTTGCACCCCTTCATTGGCGTTTTATCGTCTCAAGTATCCCCGCAACAATAATATTTGCCGACTGTCTCAACTGCTCATGGGGAGAACGAGGACTCCACTATAGACACGCTTGTCAAGCTTTCATTATTTTAATTACTATTTATGATTTGGTATTATCTAAGCGTGACATTTACTGCAAACATATTTTTATTCGCGATGTACTAATCGTCGCGAATTGCATTTGAGAAGTTATTCGGTCTGCTTCCGACCGCGGGATCAATGTCAAGCTGTGTTCGCGAGTCAAATTTTCCGCGATTTTTTTAGCGGTCGCGAAATTCGCGAAAATTTATAATACATCGCGAATACGTTTACTACTTTCATCGACAAAGCTTTTGCTAGACCATTGTTTCTCTTTCTTTAGAAAATAAATGTTCTCGAATGCATCGTTATTAAGAGGAATATGAATATAAATGTCGTTGTTCACGTACGACTTCCTTTATTTTGTTCCCACTTAACGGGCGAGACCCTCTGGGGAACGCTTATGAGACGTGAAGCGCGTGACAAGAATCCATTTGACCAACAAAAAAATAATAAATAAAAAAACGCGCCGACGACACACGCACGTGTTAGGAACCTGCTCCTGACTACAGGCACGCACAACGTAGACGGGACGGTACGCGGATGGTACGTGCTGTTTAACGTAACAGGTTGTAAAAAAAAAAAAAAAAAAAAGGAGCGAAACTGAAATACCTTGAGCCAATTTTTTTTCTCTTCTCTTTTTTATTTTATTTTCTCGTAATTTTTTACCTTGAAATGTGTGGAAATACCCGCGCAACACAAATGCGCGGAACCAAAATAAGTGACGACAGCGACCCCCTTTTTCTGAGCTGTTTACATAGTGAGCAACATAGCACCCAGTAAAACACGCATGAGAGGGTTTGCTTTGTTACACCTTTTTACTCTAAGACATATACGCCTAACATTTTTTCCGGAAAATCCTTCAGAACACGCAGTTTCTTTTCCTATACCTATGTCTCTCGAACTGACGATTCCAACTAATGCACGGAGCGCGCCAGCCTGAGTTACGTAAAAACATCCGCTTAAATGCTTTCAACTTCATGCCTAAATCCACGGGCACGAAAAAGCATTAGAGAAAACCACCGTTCTGGAAATTGATATCAGAATCGCGCGCGCCCTAGCGCCTTTTGATCTCGTCGCGGCGGCAGAATTTTTGCTAAAGCGCGCCCGTTCTCGACGCCGAAATACCCATATGGGAAAATTCTTCCTTCCAAATAAACAGCGTCTTGTGGAACGTGCTGCTCTCTTATTCCTCTTCAATTAAATGTCCCGTTTTTGAGGAAACCTCTCGCGAGTCTTACATCCTCGTTTCGAATGCCAGCTGCGTGAATCCGTCACGGACGCTCAGCGGAGAGCCACGCAGCGCGGCTGCGTTAATCTCGTCCGAAGTTCCAGTCTTTCCACGTGAAATCTGTCGGCGAGCGCGCGGACAACGTTGTTCGATTTAATGGTTGGATGGGGATGCATCTTCGGACTTTCTTCAAGGCGCGTTTAAAAAGTCGTTCTTTTGTTCCACGATAGTCATTTGGAATGATCTCCCAGAACACATAGCCACCGCTCACGACCCCGCCCAGTCATTTTTGAACATTATACGCCCGGTAAACGGATTTTTGTTTGTTTGTGCTTTTCTCTTTTAGATTACAGTCAAACTCCTTTATAGCGAACACCTTTTTAACGAAAGTACCACTACAGCATATTTTTTTTTCGGTCCCGCTGGAGCCTATAGGTCCAATAATGGACACCCTTTTTAACGAAAATACCTTTACTGCGAATTTTTTTTGCTGTCCCCTGAGTTTCGTATTAAAGGAGTTTGACTGTACTTGCAAAGTGTATTACGTATGATCGCGTTGTTCAATGGTGTACTAACTGTTTTGTATTACGTCCTCCTTTCTTTTTTTTTCTTTCTCTCATCATGCAAATGTTCACTGCATTTTATTTGTGTATTTTATACTGTATTTACTCTTTTCCCCCTGCAACTGTATGTATCTAACTGTACTGCAAATGTAACTGTTCCACCCCCCCCCCCCCACATGTCATGCCCGTAAGGGCGCTTGATTAACATAAATAAATAATGCGGCTTGGGGTAATATAAATAACTAAATGCGGTAGCTGTATTGGGCCATCTTACGATCCCCACCTTCGGGTGTCCATACTCGTTTCGCTATCATTGTGACTGCTCCCTTCTTCTCTTTTTCTCGGTGCACAACTGTTACGGACGGACCTACCGGACCAAGGTGAGCCCCATAATGCTCTCGCTTTAAAAAAGGAGGGTTTTCAGAAAATCCGTCGAGCCGGTAAGTAAATGTAAGAGATGCACTTCTTCTCTGCCCAGCAGAAGAACAGCCAATCAAAATTGTTGAATCTATAAAGTCACTGGGGGTTACTTACATGTAGATAATATCGAGAAGAAGTTGTCTAGGACAATTACGTTAATAAGTAGACACATTTTCCATTTCGTGTAATATCGTGGCTTTATAATTCGCTGTTTCTATCCTATATCAACTAGTGTTTCCTAGTGTGGAGTTCCACTGCGCAGGAAAATTTGGATAAACTGCGAATCATGCAAAATAAGACGTTGCGTACAGTTTCAGATATAGGTGTAGGGATTCCGTCGAAGAAATTTTTTTCGGCGGTATCACCTATTGGATGTATTGAGTTTATACGACTTTAGGTTATGTTGTCTTTTTAGGAAATTGAGTAAGAGACTAAACATGATTTACACAACATATCATTATTCATTTGTAGAAAATCCTTACCTAATTTATGAATAGACGTGCCTTGAACGAATTTTCACCATGAAACTTATCAATTCGAAAGTAGCTCCAAATTTTATCTGCCTCGTGAACAAATATTCTTGATAAGTTGATAAGTAAGTAAAAAAAAAAAAAAATACGGTGAGATTGAATTCAGCACCCGAGCAATTCTGCAAAAAATAAAAAATAAAAAGTAACAAACAAAGCGTGTCGTTAACGCACGCGTCCATTAAAATCTTCTTGAATTGTCACACGTATAATGAGCATCCTATTTAAATGTCTGTTCATGCATTTGTTACCAAGAGATGAGTGTGCAGTGGGAGCTAGGATCCGTCATGCTGCGAGCCAGCTTTTTCTGTCATTTTTTTTTTCAGATGCTCCCACATCTTATAGATGAAAATAAACTTCAATTGAATTGAACAGAATTGAATTAATTGAATATATGCGGCTTTCATCCTGGTGCTCTTCCCTTCACGCTTTAAAGAGGTGTCCTTTTATTCCTTTCGGCACTTCGTTGCGTCTGTTTTGTTGGTCAGTGCCTACAGAGTGCGCTCTTCCTCATAATTCCGGGCCCTTGTGGCGAAGCCGACCGTGTGCGGCAAAAATATTGAAAATTTTAATAATATTGCAAAGACGTATTAGTGCTACCATTGATGAATGACTTCGTCATATAGTACTGATCACATATTCTTACCAGTACCCGTATCTGCTTACCGGCCATGTCATCATCGCTTTCTGAATACCCGCGCTGACGTAAACCTATGCAGCTTCACAAGTAGCACGTGCATGAATATCTTCCGCGAGTCGGAAGTTCGTTAAATTTTGGAGTCAAACAGTCAAACTCGGAATGTCCCCGAGCTAATGATGGATCATGAGAGGGGGAATCGAAAGATGACAGATTTCCGTTCATTAATGTGTAAATCTCGAGAGAATTACCGTGCGGATGTGCATATTAGATGCACAAAGGTCTAGGCTATAAGACACGCACTAGGTTAAAAGACGGCTTATTTCGGAACGTAGGAGTTGCATCATCATTAAAGCACATAGCTGGCATGCATAGTCCAGTTCAAGTAAGTTACGCATCACCCTACTGCCCTCTAATAGTCTAACTTCTTCAACCTGTAGCAAACCTGTAACCTGTTTATTGAAAACAGAAAGGGTGGAAAGGTAAGTCAGGCGTAGGCCGACTTGATATTCAATAAAAAAAAAGATAACAATAATAAAAGAGAGAGCCCCCCCACCCCCGCACACACCACAATGAAATACACTGTCTTTTCACACTTTTAAAGGTGTAATAGCGTGCATGGCGCACGCCTTTTTAGGTGTAATTTTGGTAACATCATAATGGAGCACGGTTTCGCACAACTTTTCTTTACTCGAGCGTTGTCTGTCCTCCAAAAATTCAGTCTTGCAACATCTCAACATTGTTCAACAGTATTGTAGACACTTGCGCGTGCTCGAATATTGATAGCGATGCATATATGAATTAGCTCGTACCTACGATATCCAAGACATAATGAAAGCAAGATTTGCACTGACACTTGACCTTTAGTAATGCTTTCCAAATTATGTAAAATATCATCCTGGAGATGCAGTGTTAGGCAACCAGGTTGAATGTGCATAGCGCACACCTTTAAAGGTGTGAAAAAGTTTACAGTGTAGAATAGGGTAGATCGATAGTTTGACTGTGGATTGCGAATTTTAAAATGAAAGCGAATTCGAAGCAAAGAGTATTGTAAACGAAGCGAATGCGAAGCGAATAATTACATAAATAAACCAAACGCATATCCAGCACATGTACGTTTATTTATGTACGTATTTCTAATACCCCGCAGCGCCTTAAGGCATTACAGCAGGGGAGTGGATGTAGCGAAGGACATCGAATACGACAACAAATAATGTAGATCAGAAAGAATAAGGCGACCACACTCGTCACAAATCAGGCATAACCTTAAGTCTCGAGAAAGACGCACGAGAGTTGGGTTCACCTACGATACTAGAACGGAAGGGAGTTCCAAAGTTTGGTTGTACCGCAGAAGAAAGATTGTCTAAAAACGTCTGAGGTGTACCGATAAAGTCTAATCTTTTTTGGATGGTTCATTCGAGCTGACTGACGTGGATTAAGAAATTCCTCCCTGTCCAAGCCAGTATCACCCTCATGTATCTCATAAAGTGGTTTCAATATACTATTTGTCCTTCGCAGTTCTAGGGGTTCCCACCCGAAGCCCGTCTTTATATCGGTGTAGCGAGCGAAAAAGGAGTAATCCCCCGGACACAAAGCTTGCTGCCTGATTTTGTACCGCTACTTTCTTTAGGTACTCCTGTACGGGATCCCATACGACACAGTAGCAAGTTTATACAGCAGATGTACATGATATGTGCATACCGATCTTTCTGTGAAGCTGCACTCACTTTTTTATTTATTTATTTGTTTATATATACATACTAGAAACCCCACAAAGGGTTCAAGTAGGGTGGGCCACAACATTTCACACAAAATGGCCGTAAATATTTTTTAAAGAACGAATTACACACATGGACATTACACAAATACAAAAGTGTGAAACATTTGGTCAAGCTCAAATTATCCCGTCAACAAACTTCTGTAATTTTGTTACATTATGTACGGCCTGTGGTAACGAATTCCAATCGCGAATAACGCGTGGAACGTTAGCATCAAAACTTGGAAACCCTTCGGGAACTCCCCTTTACAGCGCTGCACAACCCTTCACACGGCCCTACACAACGCTAACGCCGACAGCATTCGCAGCCAAACGAGGCTCTCGGGCTTACTCCAATTCAGTTTGGCGGCGCCGTCGCGCAGCCTCAGCCAGAGCTAGCCTCAGCCTTCTTTCGTCGCCGCTCCTTCGCGCAGCTTTCATAACCAATGGCATTCACGCAGACACGTCTGAACCCAGGTCCCCCAAGGTCGCCATTTTCCCATGTATTTGTTTCTATCCCGATGCGTGCAATGCCGGAGGCCGCCCTTAGATACCCCATTGTTACCAGACCATTGTTACCAGGCTTGCGTGGATTGTAGCGCGCTAAAGATCCAGTTGAAGCACAATCCAAGTCACCGAAGGAGAAATGGACGACTGCAGCGCCTGGTACGACAAGTACGCTATGTGATGCACGCAGCCGTGCACTAGATCCTTCCGATCGCTCAACACGTTTAAAAACGGACCAAAAAATGAAACACAACAGAGAAAGTTGTTATACGCGTTTTATTTGGACATATAAAGACTAGATTCATTCGCAGAAACAACAAAAACATTTTGCCGCTAAATTTAGCGCGCTGAAGTGATCCGGAACGGCAACAGTGGGGTATCTAGTGGCGGCCTTCTTCGTTGCACGCTTTTCCAAGGTGAGTTTGGGGGACCTGTCTGAACCTGTCGACCACCACATCTGTACCGCGTGCCGACGCTCCGGCGTCGCGGCATTCGCGCGTCGCAGTCTCCACGAGCCCTCTCCTTCCGTCCTTCCCTCTCCACTCACTGCGCATGCGCGCCGCGCCGGGCTACAGACAGGCAACGCCGTGATTCTTGTGTAGCGAGGACTATAATGCTAACGCATTAAACACTAATACTTGAAACGATCTACAAGTGGGAATGGTTCTTGCAGAAGGGTACATATGAGTAGCTTCTTGTAGCACGAAGTTCGCGAAACCGTGGGCAAGGATCTATGTCAATCTTATATTTTCCCCGCATTATTTGGTACAAGAACATTGAGTCTCTCGGTCCTAAATCTGTCGTGGGAGGTGCCTAAGTTTCCTCTTTGCTGTGGCATTGTAATAAAAGTGCCGTAACTGTTGAAAATAAATCCCAGCCTGCTAGGTTTTGAACCCTTGTTAACGTGTCATAATTAATCTTAGTAAAGAGATCCCAGATAAAAGACCGAGTCTTTCGTTCTTCTGGTGCTTTTGGGCTTATGAGTGCCTATTTAGAACTGTTCGAATGCATTCAGATTTAACGAGACATTACTTCGAGTCGAAATTCGAATTGAAAATGCAAGCTCATGTACTCTGTACACTGAAGGCACTTCAGAAAGCATGGAAGGTACAGACGGTATACTGCGTATACATAATTTTTATACAATATTTTTTCAGTATACATAATTCAGTATACATAATTATAATTTTTGCAGTTGAGTTATACGGCCATGCGGACGTCCTCTCGAAACAAGTAGGCAACTGATATATAATTATCTAAAATTAATTAATTAACACTTTAGTTAGGGGACCGCGGGCAAAAGCGGGATAGTACATAGAATGAGAGACTATCGCAGTTGGAAGCCATTTCATGTTTTATAAAACCGTGAAACACGCACGTTCGTTGCATATCAAGATTCGGGGATGCGCCATTTGCGCCATCTATGCTGCAATCTACGCGGCTGTACGCTGCTGTACGACATCTATGCAGAGTTCGACGTAACTCGTTACTGTAACTAAGTTCCTTTTTTTGGTAACTTGTAACTTAACTCGGTACTTTTGCGCCGTGGTAACTTACAGAGGAACTCGTTCCTTTTTCAGGTAACTTTACCAAAGTAACTTAGGCCGAGTTCGAAGTTACTTTTAATTCGCTTTTCACTCACGTCCACATATTTTCTTGCTTCTCTCCGGTCCTTTCAAGACATTTAATGCCACAGAACGTGATATTCAATCAATGACAGTATTCTATTCAGGAATTAAGAACCGCTCCCATTGAAACGAAGCTGAACCATTGTGCGCCCACGGCGAGGGGGGAATATATTTATTAGAACAAATGGGGAAAAAAGGGGAAAGGTCAGCAAACGGGACGCCGGCTTGCTATTCCGCAAAGAAAAAATAAATGAATAGAAAAAGATAAAAAAAATAACAAGAAAAGAAAAGAATTAGGCAATAAAGGATAAACTAACAAACAGTGAAAGAATGAGATAGAGTAAGATGAAAAGCGTTCTGAAATGAAAATGGTTGGACATAAACCAAAACGATCTAAGCGTGTTGCACTCCTCCGCAGGCAACTCAAGGTCGAACTCAACAGCTCACGTGAGCGCCACCTGTAACTTGGAAGTAACTCGTTCTTTTTCCTAAGTAACTCCGTAACTGGGAGTTACATTTCAGGCTGAATAACTTCGTTATTAACTTAGTTACATTTTTCACACGGTAACTTAACTCGTAAAGAGTTCTTTTTGACGGGTAACTTCTCAATCTATGCATCTATGCTGCTCTCCTGGCTTTTGTTATAAAAGGTATGTAAAGGATAAAAAAAAACTGTATCTTCCACACAGATCTTTGCTTGTGTTACTGTGGCTTCGGAGCAGCGCTCGCCCGCAAGCCCCGTGCTGCGATGCACACCGGCAAAACTAAATGACAATCAACGTGTTACCGCAACGGTCACTTCTGCTTATCGTCTTGTGTACTTCATTGCAGTATATTTATTCCAGTAGTTTTCTTCAGGTTAGGTTAGGTTCTTAAGGTTAGGAGCAAAAAACTTCTCGAAACAGTGGCAGTGTAAAGGGTTCAGGGTAGTGGAGGGTATTATTAAATTTAAATTGGCAGATTAGTTAAATGAATTTAGAATATACTACCGCCGCAAGACAAGGAGGAGATCTATCGGAATTTTGGGGTGAGTTAACTGTAAAGCACAGGAGTGTTGACGCTCTTCTGAAGCACACGATACAGCGTTACACTCAAGTGCAAAAGCAATGGGGCAGAGTTTTAGAACTGGCCTCAGTTGTTGACTTGGTTGGGGAAAATAAAGCATATCAGTAAATTAAGGATATAGGGAGTGGTAGGCTAAAAGATAAGGAAGATGGGCTCACTAATTTTGTGACTCATCTAATCAGTCAACAATACAATTCTTCAGGAAGGTCGTCGGGGCAGTACCGCTTGCGGTGCTGTTCCGGGAAGATTTTTTCTTGATCTTTCTTCAGGAAGCCTGCCCCTGTGGCCGGCCTTCCATTTGATGTCAATACACTTCTTCCGCCTCGATGCCAATACACAGTATAAATGTTTCCAGGGCCTTTTTGCCCTTTCTGCCCTACCTTTGAAACGTCGGAGCACGCTTTTCGCAACTGTCTACTGCCGGATTTTTGGGGCACAAGGCTGAGGTGCTTTATGGCATTCCGTTCATTCGGTGGGGCACGGTCCAGTTACTGAGCTGGCTCCCAGTTCCGGTCGGCGATAGACGCCAGTTTGTACTCCTGGCGGTAGAAATAAACTACCAGGTCTGGATAGCACGCTGCATAGCTGTGCACGGTGGCCGTGCTCGCACCGCCGTTGAGGTACTGAACAGGGTCAGAGCGGGCATCCGTAGAGTGTTATACAGGGAGAGAGCAGTTCTTGGGGTTGTCCAGTTTGGTAGGCGGTGGCAAACATCAGCGACCCTCTTCGAAGAAAGCAATGGTAGGTATGTCATCCGCTTCTAATATCCTTCGTGCTGCTGTCCCACGAGCAACTCTCCGTGAGTTTTGGTTTCTTGCGAGGTGGCATCTTGCACGTACATCAATCCCAGACCTGCCGTGAGCTTGTCTTCGGGTGTTGGCGTCGCGATGGTTGTAGACTAGTGCGTTTGTTGCGTTAAAGGGAGCCAGCCAAGAGATATGGCTGGTCTTCCACCATGATGCCAATACACATATATATAAATGTTTCTGGTCCACTCTTCGGAGGCCTTTGACAGTTCTGTTCAATCAGTGCTTGGCACGACGTCTCCTCTGTCCGTCCATGAGGGAGAGCATTGTCACCTTGTTGTGCAAGGATGCTTCCAAAAAACGATTCTGCAATTTGCAATCCGATTTTGCAACGCGTCTCTCCAGTTCTTGGTACAGTTATTCCTCCTTACCAGGCCTGTGCAGTCCCTGAGCGGTCCATCACGCTTCATAGGCAGGCTCTACGAGACGCCTTGTATTGGGCCCATAGTCGGCGGCGACCTTGTGTTTTATTGTCGTTTGACCAAAGGAAGGCCTTTGATCGTGTGCTTCATGAATACATGTATCGTGTGTTGGAGGTGAGTGGGTTTGATGGCGAGATCATATCGTGGTTTCGGGCACTGTATGCTGATGCGTCAGCTTCCATTGGCGTCAATGGGGGTACCTCGGCTAACTTCCCCATAAAGGTGGGTGTCCGCCAGGGCTGCCCCCTGTCGCCGGCACTGCATGCCCTAGTGTTTAGCCCGCTTTGGGAGTCCCTCGCATCCTCGGTTGCATCCCGGATGCTTGCCCATCCAGGCACACCCGCGTTACCACTTTTCGCGTATGCAGACGACCTATCTCTCATCCGTGCTGACGAGGAAGTTATCGGGAACGTTCTCCAGGTAATCGAGAGCTACGGTAGGGTTTCTAATGCACAGATCAATAAAGAAAAAAAGATGCACTACTTTTTGTTAACCTCAATCCGTCGTGCTCCGCACCCTTTGGTATACCTGTCAAGAATGCCGTGCGCGTTCTTGGGTACGATTTCCTGCCTTCAGGAGTATATCCCAGCTCCTGGGCACGTAGTGTTCCCCCATATGCTCCATATGCGTAGTGTTCCTGTCCTCCGGGACTTGAAAGAGCTCGTACTCCCCACTACCTGCCGAGCACGTCTTGCTGCGTCTTGGTTTCTGAGCAAATATTGGTATTTAGCCAATATTTCCATCCCTCCGCGGACATCTCTTCAGGGCGCTACACTTGCAGCGTTTCAGTTTATCTGGGGGGGGGGGGGGGGTTCTGTAGAATGGGTATCAAGAGGTCGAATGTATCAGCCTCGCGTAGATGGCGGCCTATTGGTGCCCGATTTCAAAGTGAAGTGCCTTGCCTTCGTTCAGCGCGCGATCTTTCAGGGTCTCCAAGAGCAGCAGCATCCTGCTCAGGGTCTACTAACTTTTTTGTTAGGGCCCGACATTCGATTTTTTTTTTTTTTTTTTTTGTGCTGGCACACACACGCTCACGTTCCGAGTGCATGGCTCCCACCTGAAGGCATACGCTGTGGCAATGCGCAGTCTGCGAGCTTCTTTCCCGGGTGATGATGGAACATCATGGCCTGTGCGGCGCCTTTACATGGCACTTCTTGCGCTTGATCGGCCACCCCCGAACTCGACGCGTATACATAGCGTGGCGTACGACCACTGCTGGCTGGCTGGACGCACGCCGGGACTGTCTTCAGTGGCGCTTAGCGCATGACATCTTGCCGGTGCGTGAGCGTTTTTAGCGTTTTCGTGTAACGTCACCCGGCTGTCCCTTTTGCGAGTACAGGGAGTCAGCAGAGCATGCTGTTAGTTAGTTTGTTGCCGGGTGCCCTGTGGCATCGTGTTGCAGGCCTCTATAGCCTGACAGGTGTTGAGTGGAGCACCGTTCGTGGTCTGTACCCCCTCCCTGTCTCGCAGCGGGGTAGGCGGCATTTTGTGTTCTTGGTAGTCGAAATCAACTACCAAGTGTGGATTTCACGCTGTCGACGAGTGCACGCGCGGCAGAGCCACAGTGTGCCGGAGATGATTGAGCTAGTCAACGCCGGTATTCACAGAGTTCTTTGCAGGGAGCGAGCGGTGCTTGGAGCAGTTGAGCTTCACCGCCGCTGGATGACCTCTGACATTCTCTTCCGGGTGGACAATGGCAAGTTCCATTTTAACCTATGTGGTGTCCACATCCTCGTGTTGTTCTCCAAAACAGACACGTATAGCAATCTCTAAACAGCCTTAGTCGCTGGGCGAGAGTTGGTAATCAGAATGTTGTTCGAGTCTGTTTGAGATGCTGCAGGAAGCCGGCCTTCCATTTGATGCCAATACACTCTCCTTATACATATATGGCTGGCCTTCCACCATGATGTCAATACATATATATATATATATATATAAGTTCCAGAGCCTACCTCCGTAGGTAGTTCTCTTGCTTGATGACAATACACCCTTCTTGTGAGTCTACCTGCATAGGTAGCTCTCCCGCTTGATGACAATACGCTTCTTCTGGCAGTCGAAATCAACTACCAGGTGTGGATTTCTCGCTGCATTGCAGAACAAGGTGGCCGCGTCCGTACTGTAGCAGAAGTGCTACATCTTGTTCGAGCAGGGATTCGCCAAGCCCTTCGTAGAGAGAGATCTGTGCTGGCAGTTGTGCGCTTCGCAAGGCGATGGCAGACATCTTCGGTCCTCTTGGAAGATGATAGAGGTACGTATGTGCTTCACTGTTAGGCGGCCATGTGGATTGTGCCGTTGTCACGTTCGCAACTTTCCGCGAGTCTTCGATCGTTGCATGGTGACGTTCAGCACACATATTAATCTAGAGATCATATTGCTTTAGAGTTGGCATCTACGTAGTCCTAGCCTAGTCCGTGTGAAACGTTAGTGGGAACCAGCCTGTGTGGCTAGTCTTCCGCTCCGATGCCGATACATATTTCGTACCTGTGGTACTTTCTCCTGTGGTAGCTCTCCTGTGGTCGACCTTCCATTTTTATGCTAATACACTTGTAGTTTTCGTACTCGACATTCTGCTTGATGACAATACCGTCTCGTTGTTAGATGCCAATACAGCTCCAGTATGTAGGTGAGAGTTGCATTACGTGCATAAGGGCCTGCCTTCGTAGACAGTTTCCCTACTTGATGGCAATACACAAATCCCAATACTTACAAGATTTGCGCTTGTGCCATACTACAACTGGTAATACAAATACATGTGCATTCAGATCGCTTCAAGTCCCTTCGAATCCGCCTACGCGGTGGAGAGACGCAAAAGGGAGCTGGTTCTTCATACATGGATAAGGGCCGTTGCTAACGCGGCTCATGCTTGCGCTGCTGTCCCTGTGAACATTTTATCTTGAGATCATTATTGGTGACGGGGTATTTAATCTCTGCCTGTCCCGAGGGATGCTATGTACTAGCATGCAGAGTGGAGTTGCTATCCTCTCGTGCAAGGATCCGTCCAAGGATCCGTCCAGAAAACAAAGATCCGGATGCATACCGGCCTATAACTCTATTGGCATGCGACTACGAAATCCTGGCCAAGGCACATCTTTTACGTGTTTCACCGCACTTAGAAAAGATGCTATGCCCATGCCAGGCGTGTTCCGTCCCTGGCAGGTCGTCAGACTTCCACAGGATAGCGCTACGTGACGCCATCCATTGAATAATGTCTTCGACGCACTGCAGCAGTTGTGGCCTCCTTCGATCAGTCGAAGGCTAGCTGCTGGACTATCGTATCCGTTTGACGTCACGTGTCACGTGTCCGACAGGGATGCCCTCTCTCCCCCGCCTTGTATGCCATCAAACCTCTGCTCGACAGACTGTGTTCACACTCAGTTATTCTAAGGCTGCCTAATAGATGTCCACCGCCTGTGTTTGCGCACGCTGACGATGTCTCCGTCACACAACCGCGCGAGAGTTCCCTAGAGCCAGTGTTGAAAGCATTTGAAGACTATACGGTACAGTTCCTGGGGCAAGATTGAACAGATCCAAAAGTGTCGCTCTCTTTTTAAATGTTCAGCCAACCCGTGCTCCACCGTTGCAAATCCCTATAAAGCCTTAAGTTAAAATCCTAGGAGTAGTTTTTGACAGTGCAGGGGTCTCAGTTGTCAACTGGGCCCGAGTAATTGGCCGCTGTAGTGCTGTGCTGCGGCACCTGTGGTCGGCCGATTACTTTTCAGGCCCGACTGCTAGCAGCACGGTAGTACAGTCCGTTGTGGTTTTTAGCGGTTGCTTCGTCCCCACCAGTGGTAATACAAGCTGCTATCACACGACACGCGTACCGCTTTCTGTGGGGTGGATCCGTTGAATGGGTTTCTATGTAGTTTCAACTGCACGGGAGGCGACATCAGAGTGGGTTGGGAGCATCAGTCAGAAAAGTGCTTGGCACTTCAATCTCGAGTTCTCTTTGAGGCGCTCTTTGCGTCGGCACACCTGGCCTGCGCGTTAGTACAGTATTTTCTAGGATACGCCTCCAGGGGGTTCCAAAGAAGTCCCGAAATTCGTCCGAGGGAGGAAATACTCCCTGCTTATTTTGGTCCTTGTGTTGCTGTAGTGCGTCGCCTGCGCGTTCAAAACCCGTGTGAAGACATTTCCTTGTAGGACGTCTGTGATGTGGCCAGCAGCGCCAATGAAATCCTCCTGGCTGCGTATCACTACAAGCTATCTTGATGCACGGCGCGCTAGTCTCCAGTGGAAGCTGGCCCGTGGCGTCCTTCCACTTCGTGAACGTTTGCTCCGTTTTCGGATATGTCGTACGGAGAGTTGTCGTCTTGTGGCATGTCTGAGACTGCGGAACATTGTTTTTTGCGATGCCATGTTCCGCTTTTACTGTGGAACTTGGTGGCGCAAATATTTGGGCTCCCCGCAGTCGATTGGGCCACCGTAAGGTACCTGGAGCCGCTACAGGTCGTGCGCGCAGAGCCGAATCAGTTATCATTGTTGATTTCTGGAATAAACTTCTACTAAAACTAAATGAAAAGTATTCATAGGTTTGTTTCTTTTCGAGAAACTTTTTCCTCAAAGCAATCCTGCCTCAAAGCTTCTTGTCAATTCAGTCCCGCATCGCAGCCACTTTTTTTTTTCTTTATCACATTGCCGTCACCTCAAACAACTAACAAAAATATGTCTCAGCGAAGGAAAATACTTGCGTGTTTCCTAATTTCTTGCTTCATCGAAACCACATAGAGGCGCCAAAGCTTTTTTTTAAAAATACCTCTAAACTCGGAGATTAATCAAGAAAGAAAAAAGAAAGAAAAGCCAACGGGTGGCTAACAAATTCGTTCACACGACTCCGCTACCGAAGCAATAAACTGATAATATCAATATGTGCACAGCTCCTTCATCACACACAATCCGATCAAAGTTGGAGCTGTGTATCTTTTACAAGCAGGGCTGCGTCTCTTTAAGGAAAACCGGAATGAAAGAACCTCTTCTTTTGACTCTGGGCACGAAAAATGATAGCGAACTATCCAGGCAGGATGTTCCCGTTTCAAAAATGCTGCGTGTTTCTTACGTAAAGGTAGAAATCGGCTTATTCTTTTTCAAAAAGCCAAAAACATCGGTGACACGGTTGCTTTGAAGGGCCAGCGAAGCGTGAGGAACAGCGGGGCAGAATCAAAGAAAATTTCGTAAAATAAGCCGGTTATTATCCATTGAGCGGCTTTTGCATCAAGAGCGAATAAGTTTTCCTTTTCTTTTTTTTTAAACAACAGTAACAGGACACGATGATGAAAACATCTTTTGAATAATCGAGATCCCGTCGAAATGCTCGTTCTAAATAGCGGAACCGTATTGACGAACTATTTAGAGGAATGTGTGTACGCTTTGGAAGTGAAAGTTAAAGGCTTATTTTGGAGGATAATCGGGAAGCGTTTTCCATTCCAGAGTATTTCGGTATGATTTTCGAATAACAACTCGGAATAATTTGATATGTGATCTTGCGTAACAGGATGTGTAAATTATAGTATACGATTATATTGTTTACGAAAACGTCGTAAAAAAATATACGGCGTGGATTACTAGCGTTCTAGTCAAATGAAATCAACATTTTCAAAGCTAGCTGCATCAGTCGAAATTCAGCATATGCGGTTTTATTCGGAAATACGGGCTCGCTGGGTTGCTTTGGTCATGAAGGATAATCGTGTGCGGTGCAGTACGTTCCGTTAATGCAGCAGGTTGGTTATGTGCACCGTACAGCTCAACGTGAAAGCTGCAGGTAGTCGCAGAACTGAAAAAAAAAAGTGTTCCGTGTGAACTGTGTTCTTAGTGGCAGCTGTCACAGAGTTGTATTGCGTTCTCAAGGTGAACCAAAGCAGTCTAACGCAGGAGTCCTTTGTACGATATTCTTTTAACAAGTTCACCTGGAGCAACAATTATCGCAATACAATAGAAAAACATTTCAACAGTCGAGACAAATACTAGAAAACTATAAATTCAAGAACTAAGAAAACATTACATTTTAAAAATCAGTCTTCACGAAACATTCTTTATATATACACACAATTTTCACCGTACAGCATCTTTTTTTTTTTTCTTCTCCGATCACTTCCTCTAAAACTTCACCAGTCCGCACAATCAACTCAAACAAATTGACAGCTGTTTGACCATCTCATCCTACACCAACCAGTTATGATTTGCTCTACAATACTTGGCACAATAGAAGAAAGGATTCCACATTCAAAGTACTTTCCACTCGAGATAGAAACCAGCCTTCAGACCAGTTCGAAACTGCTGCCACCTTCGGCAGAGAGAAAAAATAAAATAAAAACTGAGCGAAAAAGGCTAAGAGTTCAGGTAACAGAATCAGGAAAAAGAAAAAAGAAAGAAACACAGGGCGAAAAAGGCTAAGGAGATCAGATAACAGAACCAGAAAAAGATGCAAGGAAGCTCCAGTTTCGGTGGGTTCCGTTAGTTCAGGTTGGGATATTTAAAAGAACAGCACAGACCCGAATCGTGGTTCTTAAGATAGCGTAAACTGCCGTTGGTGGCTGCGGACAGAGCGTGCGATTCATCACGTTCAGTTCAAGAACGTGCTTCCGACGCGAGATTTCGGGCATGGGTGGGCTTTGTCAGGTGCCTGAAAGAGATTCGGCCGCAGCCAAATATTGTACTAGACTCGCGCGTAAAGCGTATAGGCCGGAAGACTCTCGCAGGGAAAGCTATGCGCCGGAAATAATGCACGCTGTATAGAGTGTGCAAAGAAATGAGGTGGTGGTGTTCGAAATGCGAACGTAGCGGGTAGCTTTTAATAAATCAACTTTTAAAATGGAAAGTGTATTAAGTGTTCCTGTCAGGGCCAGTATCTGGTAAATCGTTTCCCGATACAAAAAAAAAAAAAAAAATACTGGTGCATCCATACTGGTTCTTCGTTTCTTTTCCGTTAGGGGTGTTGCTGTACCTTTTTTTTAAGTCATGTTTATAATATTCATTTTCTTCCACAGAGACTAACTTCATTGATTGGCTGGTACTTGAAGCTGTGGGGATTAGTCACTCGGTGGCATTTGTAGAAGCTAACAACTTTTTTCTTAGCTTCGGTGGTTTTGTTTGCGACCGATTGGTGCATCCAAAGATAGAGCAAAAATCCAATATCGTAGCATTTAACACTCATAAAGCCGGCACATACTGTAGACACAATACGGGCACCGCTTGTACCCTGTACCACAAGGTGGCCGACAATCCCAAGATGCAACCATGACGTGACGTTTTGTGACGTACGTGAATACGCCCTATAGGGCCGTCACGTGGTCTTTATTATATCATTGACAAAAAACCAACTTATTTTACAACTTTTTCCGCTTTCTTTCTTCTCTACTAGACCTGGAGTAGCTTGTCCAGCGGTGAGCGGGCTCACATCTCCATTTTTTTTTCTCCTACCATCATCATCATCAATATGATGACGTTTGGGGAGTTTCATCGCCAGGGGCAGACTCCGCCGCCATTGCCGGCGGTACAGTCAGCCGGCGGTAATGTGGTGAAATGGGAATGAATTGACATTTTCCCTGTATTTACCTGAGTGTATGCATTACACCGAATGCATGCATCTCTCAGGAAACCGAAGTGCTAATTATGAATAAGAGAGGGGGAAAATAGAAATACGAAAAAAAAAAAATCGGAGATTAGGGTATGTGTATCCTGTTTGCTGGGCCCAACAGATGTTATTATGGGTAGTGCAACATTTCCCACTTCTTCAACCATGCTAACATTGCCAGAATAAGGAGCATTACACTGCGCTGTGTATTCCACACTCAGTTGTCTCGCGACGTAAACCCCCAATGTGTACTCCAGGTGTTCAACCATGCAGCACTTCTCATACCCCTTTTTTTTTTTTTTTTTGAACATGTGCTTCAAATTGCACAACTGCCACTCAAGTAACTTTGCCACCAAATTAGTCAGTGACAAAAGGTATATACACTTTATCACAAATTTAATAACCTTGGCGGAAATGAGGAACTCTGAATTGCGGCAAGTTCCTGAGAGTTATGCGCCGACGTTTGCGACCACCTTCTTAACGCAATACGTATAAGCCTGTTCGTGGTTGAACCTAACATCCACATTTTCTCACTCAGACATCAGAGGAAGGCAGCAAAAAAGGTGACCCTATAGCAGCTATCTACGTCGCATCCACCCCACTTTCCACGAACACACTCAGAAGGCTGTTCTTTTTCACGGAGTGGCCTCCGTCGTAACCTAGTTAACGGGGCGTTGGGTGGTGCTTTTATGCCCCTGGATTAGCATCCTTAATTGACGGCTGGGGCACAGGCGCCTGCGAAGGCCCGGCACGAGGAACAACGGTATCGTTTTCTTTTGTTATATTTTTTTGTTTTTTTTTTCCTTCATGTGGCACCACGAAAGAGTGACACCTGTATAGTACATGTTCCAAGCACGCACGGCGATTTTGGTCCACTGGACTAGACATAATTTCTACCTTAGTACGATTGAATTATTTTCTGAGTGGGCGCAGAAGAAGAGCTAAAAAATTGATGCTGAAAGTGATGCGTAAAAGCAGAACTTCGCGGTTGCAGCATCTCGCAGAACGGTATGGTTGCATATCGTTATACACTGACGGTTGTCGTTATACCAGAACGATGCCTCGTTATACACGGAGCAATATTGTTATACCAGGAACATGTCGTGTGTTGGCAGTATTTATCCCTACTTCCACTGCGCTCTTTAAAATATCACTTCCGGCCGCATCTGTGTCGTCAAATGCGTCACACTCAGCGGGATGACGTGGCGGATCATTCGGTCGGTTGGCGATGATCATGCGTCTGGATGATTCCTTTGCTTTGTGTTCCCTGGGATGCGATTCATCACGGTAGTGGAAGGCAAGAAAAAAAGTTCAAGGTTCACCAGTATTGCAAATGAAATTATTACTTTATCTCGCTCTATCCTTACATATCATATATGTGTTTTATTGTGGTTACCTCTTCTGTTTTGTTTTTTGTATTCAAAATTTTGTATTTTTGTATTTGTAACTGTATTCAAAGCTCGGCCCAGTCATTTTTTCATGTGTTGACTGTCCTTTATCTATCTGTCTTCATGGATGACGAGCGATGAGATAGCCACTCTGACTTCGTCGTGACTTACGTCCCCATTTTTTTCCTTCCTCTATCACATTACATCACATCACATCACATCACGAGCGATAAGCGTGATCCCTTTATCAACACTAGATGGGTTGAACGCTCAAAAGCTAATCGACGAAAAAGTGGTGATTAGCGTTTTAATCGGCAAATTTCACTTCGTGACGAAGACATTCAGAGGTAACAATGAACTTCATGAGGGAAAACGTTACTTGGTGTGCTGTGTAGCGCTACTGCTCAAGGTAGTTATTTTTTATTTACATTATTTCATTTCCTAAGCCACGTTTTTTTTAACATACGGCCCATCCCTCTTCCTCATAATATCCTCGCCATTCTTCGCGGTTTGTGATGCATTTGCATTGTTTTTTTATATCAAAAACATAAAAGAGCAACGCAACCGCACCGCGCGAAAAAGATAAGAATATGTGAAACTTTATTTTCTCCCGAACACGACGTAGATAAAAATAGAGCACATTGATTCGCTTTCTTGACAGAATCTCATTCTCCTAACGGTACTACTTGACAGCATTCTCTCACTCTACCTGCAAACGCGATATGATTATCCTTCTCCCAATCCACTGATCAGACACCCTTCTTGTCTCTTGCAGGCGCGTCGCATTCTCCGCAAGCATTCCACATGTCACGGCGGTAAGTGCGGGAAAGGTTTTTGCTTTTTTAGACGACTCAGTGGCCTATACGAAGCCTTTAGAGACCAAAAGCAGCTCCGGCCACCGGTTGCGGTCTTCGATGTGCGGGGGAGTGGGGAGAGGCGTTACGCTCCATTAGGGCGAACAACATCCCGTCGGAATTCCGCTTCCTCTCACCGTAGGGGGGCGCCAGTGTTGCTTCCGAGGTTAAGGTGAATTTCCGCCTTTTGTTTTCGACAGCCCTTGACATGTTACGTATCATTGGCTTCGTGCTGTCCGCAGGAAGGAAATACGAAAGCAAGGCACGTCCAGCATGCGTGCCCTGTGAACCGGGGAGTAGGTCTCAAATGTTTATATTTTTCGACTCTGGTACTCGGATAAGGTGGCAGATAACGCTAGACATTGAACAGGGGGTGTTGGTCGTTTAATGATGACTATAGCGACCGTGGTATCATTGGGATCTGTTATTGGTATGGATTCTCGTTTACGGCGATTAAATATTTTCCTCCGTGTTACGAGGTAGGGCCTGTTATCTCATGACGTTATAAGCCAATTCATACTGCAACGTAATTTGACTGCCGCGTTTCAGGAGGTCTCAAGAATTATAGTCGCCGAATGCGAGAAACCATAGCTATGTGTGGAGGGTGTGCTCGTGTGTTTTGGGCAAACTTGAGTGGAACGCAGACAGCTGCGCATCATAAAAAAGTTTCAATGTTCTATTTAAAAAAAAAAAACGAAAGAAAATAAAGATGAAAATGTTCGTAGGTCCTATCTTTGTAGATGTTTTTTCCATATTTCATTATTCACTGCCAGTTCACTATCATACGCGAGAAATACGGCGCCCATCTCGAAATGTGTACTTGCCTGACTTACATGGAATGAGGCTTCACCCATCTCATTGGTGAAGCATCCCATGTAGTCGTCATCACCGATTTTTTGTTGTTGTTCTCTGCTTGCAAATGTATACATGGTTCGGTCAAGTGAAGCATGTCAAATTAAATTACCGGGAGAGCGCACTTGATTTTACTTCATAAATCAACTCAATTTTTGATTTCATTTTGCGCACATGTCGTAGATACACGTAGTTAATTACACGCTATAGCACGTTCTACGCGCAGGCGTCTTTTGAGCTTGCAGTAAATAAAATCTAGTTTACCCGTTACATTTCACCTTGTCGGGTGTTGATATAACATTCAGTGGCTTTTCATGCTATCAATCACACCTGAATAAAACCCACCCATTCCTCACATTCCTGACCCTTCCCTTCAGCAGCACTTCAAAACTCGCAACTTTTTCATCGCAACCATCCCGAACTCCTTATTAATCCCTTCGACAACCAGCGTTACCGCTTCGCTCCCAAGTATCACTCCGGCGTCATTCGTTTCTGACGTAGTCTCTCTCTCTCTCTCTCAATACAACAACAACAGCAACAACAACGCAAACCTAGGAGACGAAGCGGACAAATCTTTGCTGCGGAATTCCTTCTTCGAGGAGGAAGGGGAGAGGAGGGGAAGTAGAAACAAAATGGGAAGGAGAAGGACAATCATCCCTTGCATCCCCTTCTCCATCCTCATCCCGGTTTTACCTGCACAGGTGAAACAGTCACCTGTGCCCTCCCTCACCCGCTCGCCCCCATCCCTCTCGCGGATAAGTGAGGAACCAATGAGAATGGAGCTACCGCAGCGCCACCGCAGCGCTGCCCTGCCCCGATGAGAACGCGTCGGTGGGCGAAGGCATCTTGTGACGCCAGGCGTCGTGTTTGTCTCCGGTTTTTGCGGTCGTTTTGGACGTTTGAAGAGGCCCGCTGGACGTCCTGTTTGAAGTCGTGCGTTCTTTCCGCTACGCCTATCAGGTCTCTCGATGAACGACCAGACCATCTGGAAGGGTGGCCGTGGAGAACGCGGTCGACTGTTCGTTGTCGTAGAAACCTGATTGGAGTAAGCTGGATGCTTCGGCGTTTGGAAACGGATGAGACAGCTCTCGCTTGGAGAGAGAAATCGGCGCTTGACGGTACGTGGATCTTTCTCTGTGCAGTGGTGAATATATTGTAGGCATAGATCTTGTGAAGTTTGTTTTTGATGAAGTTGGGCATCGGGACGAATAGCGACGCCGGGCGAGCGCTGCGATCACATGAGGTTTTCGCTTGAAGAATTCGCGGAGAAAAATATTCGATCGCTTCTGAAAGCTTGTATCACGTTGCTCCCCTTATTTAAGGCTCAATGGCGGTTCCTCTGCAACTTGTTTCGTTTGGATAGGATTTGGTAGTGAGTCTCCTAAATGTTCTGAATCTGTTTGAATACGTACAAGTTGTACGATAGTGCAAGGACGTTATAAGGGATACTTGCAGTGGCTTTTTCTTGAACGCGTTAGATGCCACAGCTGGCAGAGGAAGAGAAGGTGGTCTAGACAGTTATGGGAATGGTATTGCGTTTATGAACTCCTCGTGGAATTGCCACGGACCACTGTCGCATTAGCGTAGGCCCGTTTAAGAACGTTCGTCTATAACTCATACTTATTTTGGACATCTTAAATGTTCCTTTTAGTTATTTCCCCGTTAGACGTAAACATCATCTTAAGTACTTGACGGATCTGCGATTTTAGGTTATATTTCAATTTAGCATTTCAAAATTTGCCTGGTTATCCTTGTTTAAACTAGTTTACCTCAGTTGCCTGTGCTTGGCCTCAGTATAACAAGCGTAGCTATTATCGGAGGCATAAAAAAGTGTTCAACATAGAGGGCGCTGCATGCAGTGTCCCGCATCAATATATACCTGTTCGAGCTGTCTATTAGATATGCATCACCACTGACCGTTCTGAGCTGACATTAAATACTTTTACGTCCGTGGGTGGTATATACTAGTACGCCTTTTGGAGCAAGTACACTATATTCCGACAACATTTTCATGCTACAGTCGTACTACATCGCTCTACGCGCTTGTCGTGGTTATGACGACGTGTACTGCTATCCCCACCAGATACTTTTTCTGTTCTTCTCTTCAGATGGATAATTTCTAATACTTAGCTTCATATATTTTACCTGACCTAATAGCTATCTATGAAATTAATCTTACTGGCTTTAACGACCTGCTATCGAAAATTGCACTACTAGTGTGTGTTCTTTCATTGGTAAACATTCAATAACGCAGCTGCTACCGTTTTTATAAGAGGCCTTTAAGGATACTGCCTCTATGCCTCCGCTAGTTGCAGGCACTTTAAGCACCGTTCATCTTCGGATGAGCACGCCTCCCGACAAAGCTGCTTAGCCACAGTGCATTAAACTGCGGGGGCACACCGACGGTTTACCTCGACGAATTTTCGTCTCCGCCAAACATTCTTTGCGGGTTTCCGCGTAGGGATGAAATCCATAAGGCTCTTCAGGATTAGAGTCCCGACGGCGCTAAACACCTACCGTCACTCCAAGGAAGCGCTTTAGATTCCTAGAGAGCTATACGCCATACCGCCGTATAGTTTCTGTCTTTCTTTCAAGCGAATTCTGTCCTCACGTTCGTTGTTGCGAGATGGATGGAGTACCCGGAAACGTAAGGCGATTGGAGTTAGCTCCCATTTTATTATTATTATTATTATGAGTTAAGAGTTGTTAGCCATAATCGAAGGCTTGCTACTCTTCCAGAAAAAAAAAATAAAAACAGACGCACAGACATACTTGCATCCCTTCACTGGCGCTCCTCATCTGACCGTTGCATATGGTCTAATGGTTTAAAATAAGTTCCAGATTGTGTTCCTAGCACACTACGATACGCTATAAGAAAGAAAAAGGATTAACTTCAGTCCTTTTTGGGTCTAAATACGTCGCCACGACCGTTAGTTTCTCTCGGGAGTATTTATGCGAAGTTTAGGGACTATTTGCTGTGTTAGAGACTAAGTTTCAGAGCCAAGGGACTGAAATGGGAAGTAATTGCTACGTATGGGAGGAGATGTTGTACTCTCTTCCAAATTCCCAAATACCCATTTTTCGGTAGAGTGTAGTTATCGGATGCACTAGGCGAACTCGTGAAGTATACTTAACTCTTCTCTCTGTTATTTGAATGCGCTTTGTGACGTACAAATGTTCCGGATTATACAGGATATTAGGAAGTAATCTAGCTCGCTTACTATAGGCAGTAACACAGAGCAACACTTTGTAGTTCACCTAGTCTCCGCGTTCGCGTGATCTGCATCCACACCAGCACTTCCAGAAATAAGTGTATCCGCATCGGCGAGGTTGAGTATATCCGCCGACCTCCAAAGTTGTCGCGTGTTGAGTGAGGCCAGGAGACAATTGTATTCGTAGGGAAGGATCCGCCAAAGGAAAGTTACCTCCAAGGCGGAAAAACTCTTTAGGCATTAATATGCCATCTACCTACTTCCAGTAACTTAGCAGCTCACTTCAGAGAATGCAGCGAATGACACATGATTTTGGATTCTCTTATATCGAATAGTGGCGCAGATATACGCGCGCTCCGCGGAGACGTGCGGTTTTATCCTCGTTTTGATTGATTGATTGATATAAAAAATATGGAGATGTGAGAGCCGACAAAGGCGGGTGAGGCTACTCCGGAACTCGTGTATAGAAAAGAAAGTAGAAAGACCAACCTCAAGACGCATTAAAAAATGAGAAAAGCCTAACTAACGAAAAAAAAGAAAAAGAACAAACGGGGTCCGCGTTTTATTCAAACTTGTCAGACTCAGTTGTCTCGCGACGTAAACACCCAATTATTAATCAAACTTGTCAGCTTGAAACCGCAAATCAGGATCGCAGACAGCTGTACCTACGGGACACTTGGAGGCAATATCAATGCTTCCTCGATTCTGACATCTTGCGAGATAACACTATCTCACGAAGACGAGGCTGTGTATCTACCGTTACAGTGATACCAAGGCGGAATTGTCCACGAGCATCGTATCATTTTAAAGATTAATACATTTACGCGAATAATAATAAACTAATAAATAAGACTAATTAAAACTGAATAGTTTACTCTTTGCCAGTCTCTCGCAAATACTACACAACTTTATTTGCCGAGAATGCATGCATACGGATGAAGAACTGGTCCTATAAAACAACGCCGTTCTCAATGCGTACAGTTTTGTACAGAACAAGACGTTGTTTACGGATAAATTAGATTGCCCAGCACTCCGGTCCCGTAATTACCACCCTCTTCCTATACATCGCATAAACCGTTCTTCCCAAGGCAGAAACCTTCCAATCGCCGCCAAGAGGCGTCAATTCATCACGGCAAACAGACGTTCCAAAACCGTTTCCTTTCAAAGTTGCACGCCATCAAAAAGGGCCGTTTTCCGCTAATGAAATTGATTACACGTGCCCATTCATTGCCACAACCCCTTCGAAGAGAAGAATTATTCCGAGCCCGTAATCATCGATTATCCGAGCGTGTAATTCCGTGCCCATCTCGATCTTTCCTCGTCCCTGCTAAGCACTTCCATAATTTCCGCTTCAAGACCAGCCCAGCCCAAAAGCACGCCATTGTTGTCATTTACGGCGGGCTCTACGAGCAATGCCTTTCTTTGATAAAAAAAAAAAAAATGAAAGCAATGAGCGTTAAGTTTGTTTCGGTCGGTTGGGTGGTGCCATCCTCGGAAGGATTCGAACCTAGAAACTGATGATGAGCGAGTGGACGCGTTACCAGCTGGGTCGAAGGGTATTAGAGACGAGCCCCTCTCGTGTGGACTCCCGAGCCTTCGACATCGCGAAACTGTTGTAGGTCCTCCGTCGTCCCACGAGGTGCTGAGGGCACTTGAAGACTTTCTACATACAACCGGGTTTATTGACATTCTATGACTCGCTGAATGTGTGCTGTGTGTGCACCCAGCGATTCGGACATTTTACACTCACTTGATCGAAACTTTTGAACTACATGTACTACACTCCATTGTCACCTCTGTTCTTCTCTGGTAATCATCTCTTTGTTTTCTCATCATCGCCTTATGTGTTTGTTCTTTTTGTGTGTTGTAGCTGTACTGGGGTAGCCAGTTCGAATTCGTCGAAGTTCACATCCCCCCCTTTTTTTTTTCTTTATCACATCACATCGCGTTACCAGCTGATCAAAGGCTCTCAGCGCCCTCGAGTCTTCTTTCGGAAACGGGCCCTGCGCAAAGACCTCTCTAACGCATCCACAGAGCACATGGGACTACTGTCTCAGTTCATCATCGTTCATCCTTTACTTACTTAACCTCCAACCCTTCATCACCCCTGTCCCTTCATCCCACAATGGCTAAGGTCGCTGGCTATGCCGTAGGCAATAACGACGATCCAATTTCGCCATCACCCACCGTCTACATTTAGTGTGTTAAGCTTGCAAAGAAAAGGAAACGGATGAACAGAAAGACAAAAACGGAGACAGACAGGCACACAAGAAGAAAAAAAACAGAAAAAAAAAAACAAGAAGCTACGTAAATTATATAAATCTGACTATCTGGAACTGATCGCACCTACCATCTGCGACTGCAGACTAAACTGCGGTTCCCAACGCAGTGTCAAACCTCATCACACATATATACTGACTCCACGTGTGAACCAATTTAAGAGCTATTCCCATTCCAACCCGATTATTACCCTTCCTTCCCATTTACACGTTTCTTATTCCAAATCTGGCAAGAATCACAGTCCCATGCTCCCGCTTTCTTTTCTTTTTCTTTCTTTTTTTTTTATCATTCGCCCGCCAAACCCCAGCACGGCTTTCCCTTCAAGACCTAATGCCGCCGTTGCTGAGCAAGATTCCGCGGTATAACGGCACCGTCTGAAAGGGCTTGGCTTCCACTCTGCACGCACATCCATTGCCCCGGAGCATAACAATATGGAACAGGCGGGCACGTTCGTGAAGAGAAAAATAAAAAGAAAGAAAGAAGAGAACAAGCGGATAAGGAAAAAAAAAAGGAACAAATAACGAGAGAAAATCCGCAGTAAGATGATTACCGAAAACGAATATGGCTTCTCCTTTGTTGCATCACGAGAGCCCTTCACTTTGGCCTTTTATTCTTTAAACACATTCCTTCCTTTTTTTCTTCCTCTTCTTCTTTCTACGAGAGCTGAAAAAAATTAGTTTACTTTCCCACCGATGTTTGTACGCATTTTTTTTTCCTCCTTCGTTCGTACATCGAAATACAACCGAGACATTCGTTCTTCAAATCAATCTCGAAATGTTATTCTTTCTTTTTTTTTTTTGCACTGGTCTGAGGGAGGAAAAAAAAACGACATTGTACATTTTCAAGCCGAAAGAGGAATAAAAATAATTGAAAAGCCGATAAAACCGACAAGGGATGACTGAGCGAAATTGAAAATTTGTTTCTGAAAAAATTTGCTACCGTCTCGGCTCACGCGAATATCTTGAATGCCCGCGTATTCAAATCGAGTTTTTAAGAGACACGACCAGCCCGGCCGGACCGTACCTTGCTGTTGCGCATTTTATACAGCGACTCGTACTTTATCATTGTCTCTCTTTTTGTGCCTGAACAAGCGTTCGATAAAGGAAACCTCCGATAAGGTACATGGTCCGATACTTCTATGGCATCTAGGCGGAAATATAAGAGGTTTCCATTTTCCGAGCTCCTTCCCGGATTCGCAGTACAAGACTGACGCACATCTTCAAGATCGAACAAAGTAAAAAGAAAAAGTAAAAGTGCACGAGAATCATGGCTCTTTTAGAGATACGTGGATATTCTTCCTCAAGTGGATTTGCACGAAATATGTTTTGGGTATTCCTGTTTTGTTTGTATCTCCATCCCCGCTTTCAGAAACCCATGTATTATCATGGTTGCCATTTCATACCAACGTTCGTTGTTTGTCTATTGTAGTTTATTGTTTTCGATATATATATATATATATATATATATATATATATATAAAGAAAATTTATTACATCAGCCTGATGATATGTACAGCGTAAGCAGTGAATAACAGTGGTATATACAGTGAAACCAGTTAGTAACAGAGAATGAATAACAGTGGTGTATACAGAGAAACCAGTTAATAACATACAATGAATAACAGTGGTAGATAAAAAGAGACAGCGAAGAACTGTGCATACAATGGAACAGTGAAGAGCATTACATACAATGAACCTGTGAAACTATGATCAAGAAAACCTGTACAGTGCTAAAATCGTGAAGAGACAGAACTATAAGAAGGAAAGATAAGACCAGCTTTCATTTGGTGTTTTAACACTGTGTGGAGGTGACTGGCAAGACGACTCAACAGTACGATATATGCGCGTATAACATACACAGTCATTCGATATACCTGTGCCTTCGTACTTACGTCCTTCAGCGAATAGTGCTCTGGTATACTTCGTCATACATGCATTGCCTCTAAGTAACAAATTACTAAAGGAAACGTAAATATAGAGGCGATCGCTGTGTTAACCTGTACGTAATCCATGATTGCGCAACACTTAAAATGTTTTGACACACACACAAAAAAAAAAAAAAAAAAAACAAGACGAAGAAAAACGTGAAAGAAGGGTAACCAATATCGAGTACCGAGTTTAACGTGTGCGTCTCTGAGATTCTCAGCCAGCAAAATAGATTTTTCTTCACTCTGGTTCTTCTCATCACTTCGTAGCCCGGGGCTCGTTTCATTCATTCACGATATGCGGCATTTCTTCCTTGCGATATTGCGAATCGTTTGCGGCGAATTGTTTTTCATATATTAAAGTGCTCCGTGCGCTTTACGTTGCTGTGCAGCCTCATGTATCACTCTCGTTCGGTGTAAGAGCGTTCCTATTACAGGCGGCGATTTGTACAATCGACTGACTGTTTATAGACTGACTGACTGAAAATTTGTTTCACGGCTTTTCTTATCCTGACCTACACTTCATAGCTTTGGTTTGTTATAGGTTGGCACTTTTATAGTGTACCTTGGGATAAGCGTCGACCCGTTGCGAATTAGCCCCAAGAATATGATAGAAAAATTGGGAATTGGTGGAACTTAATCTCACCACAGGCTGTGCATTCTCAGATTTCACTTGCGTTTTTCGGGAGTCTTCATAAATAAATGTCGCCACTGCTCCCCGTGAGGTTAGCCCTGGACGCAGACTAATCCCTCTGTCTTCTGCTCTTTTCTGCTTTCCTCTCCCCATCTGTCCCCCTCCATGCAGCGCTCGTTGCTCCTACAGTTGCCACGCATTTCTATAGCGATAAGCTGCTGGTTCCGCACTCATAAAGCTACAATCTCATATTATTTTTATCATATATCATATCATCAATCATATTCTTTTTAAATCCAATCCAATCCAACTGAGTTCCAGCAAGGAACTTGAAACATAAAATAGGGGAGCTCTCAGGGGAGATCTCTCCGTTGGAGAAGTCCGCGAGGTTCTGGCGTACAATTCACTTTGGTGGCCTTTAATTTAAGTTGTTAATTTTATGTTATTAGCTCAAATAATTG
Organism: Ornithodoros turicata; assembly: GCF_037126465.1. Taxonomy (NCBI): domain Eukaryota; kingdom Metazoa; phylum Arthropoda; class Arachnida; order Ixodida; family Argasidae; genus Ornithodoros; species Ornithodoros turicata. The sequence continues at coordinate 78,476,749 of NC_088205.1, forward strand.
AAAATCATTAATAGTTACAACTGGGTTCATTCCATTAATAATGCGGCCCTACACAAAAACGTAACGTCCGAAAACGTTAGTGACATTTCTTAATGGGGTTGAGACAGGTCATCCCGGGTTGTCTCAGATAAACGTCAAAGACTGTTCTTTGCAGCGTTGTGAATCTGCGTTCAAAGTTTCACAGCGAAGGGAGTAATAGATGTGGAGAAAATGGGCGCCGCGAATACCGAAACTCTTGCAGCTATGACGTCACAGCCCTCGCCGCCTCCAGTGCGACAGAGCATGAGAAGTCACGTGCTTACGGCTGCCAATGGGAATGGGTGCACCTCTGAGCTCTTGAGACGTCTGCGCTTCACTGGGGAGTGTGTTCGAGGGCTAGTACCTCGCTAAGTACGGCACGAAGAATAGTGATTCTTTTTTTTTCTTCAGTATTCTGACATGCTGTACAATGCGTCCATGATGTAATGAACCACATTCGACAAAGTGTCCCAACCTCTTTAAGTGTCTTAAAGTGCAGAGTCTTAAAGGGCCTTCCTTGAAGACTTAAATTCTACGTCGAAAATCCCTTCTGGTTTTCACGTATCGTTCGACTGTTGTCGCTGAAGCTAGCTGTTCGTGTGATGTGTTCGTGAACTCGCACGACACGTGTTAACTTTTTAAGGTTGCGTAATGCACGGATTACTGGATGGAGAAATAGGTAGCTCCACAAATGCGGATGCGTCTACTTGATAATGTTTAAAGCTGAATGTTCAGCGACCGCTTGGGACTGAAGGAGGAATGAAGGACAAAAATTGGAATGTCACGAAGAAATAACGTAAAAAGAAAAAAAAAAAGAAAGATAAAGAAAGAGCGAACCGACTGTCGCACGAGTGGCTATGAAGCGACGAAACCGGATAAGTTCTTCTTTTCCTTCATCGAGGTCCCTACGCCTGGGAAGAGCGGATTACTGTCAATTCCGAGTCAATGGACGAGTCACAGCCGCGGGAGTACCACACCAGGATATTGCACATAACTTCTTAGCTGTCTAACTTTATGATAAACTTTATGTGGAAAATGGAATAACGAGACGCCACACAGTGTGGTCCCAAGTCCTACGGTGTCCAGAAGGGTCAGAAGAGCTTTTAGGGAAGAGCGTTGGTGAGCTGAATTTGGCCATGGATCAAGCAATTTTGACAAAGAGATGGTGCGAGAGTCCAGCTGATTGAGACAGGAAAGGTTGGTAGTGTGGGCAATAAAGAAGAAAGTGATCTTCCACATCACCGCAGTGACGACATCTGGGAGCGTCAGCTTGTCTCGAGCGATAACATCGCTGAGCTGTATAGATGTACGCATACAGAGTTTCACAAGTAGAGTTCTACAGTAGGCTACAAACCCTTATTTTGGTGCAATTAGATTTCACTGCGGATTTAACTGTGCACCGTTGTGTAGGTAAACACAGCATTCTTCCGCATCCAAGTGTACGTATCCTGAACTGTACACGTATTCTTTCGACGCTTTGTCACACCTTCAGTTTTGTGTCTTATGCGCGTGCAGTATCTATATAGTATGCAGTAATGTGATAAACGTAATGGTTTTTCCGACAGAGAGACAACCATTCCAGCCCATAGGTAGTTCTCTCGCTTGATGACAATACACACACGGGCGTCGTACACTGTTAAAACAGAACTTCACCGCATAGCACGCTCCTAGCCAACCGTCATTCCAAATGATATCATTCTGTGCATTGATTTGTTGAAAATGAGAGGAGGTGCCTATCTGGGACAGATTATCTTGTCCCAGATTGGCGCCTCCCCCCTGTTTTCAACAAATCATGACACAGAATGATACCATTCGGTATGATGGTTGGTCAGGAGCGTGCTATGTGGTGAAGTTCTGTTTTAACAGTGTACAGTACACTTTCGCGAATGATGACGCCCATAGAAAGACACCTGACTCGCAATCTTCGGATGTCCGTATATACGGTATGCCGCGGTGCCTTTATTGCGTATGTCCACAATAATTACCCCGCACACTAGCGTCGGAACGTTGCTCTCGCACTTTTATCGAACGATATTGACAGAATCATTTCAATGGCCGCGTCTCGCAAACTGGTCCATGGGTCTCTCGCACCTTTCGAAGCATGCCGAGTTTGGTGTACTGTTAGGATTACCTGCTGCGGTGGAACTGTAAGCCTTTGGAGCGTGCCTGCCGCCTTCCGACACATACGACGATTTTTCCGAGTTCACTCTAAGCCTAATTAGGATGCGTAATTGAAGCAGGAGGAAAGGGCACTTACCTGCGATGAATACTCGCCGTCCATGATCTCATTTGAGAGGAGCAGGTAGTGGTGGACGGAGGAGCTTGGCATGGTGGACAATTCCTCTGTGTGTGTCAACAGGCACGCAGGTTCAGGTGTGTTCTGCGTTGTCCGCAACGCCCAGTTTCCTCCTAATTTTCTGAAGTACGGATTACAAAAGACTGCCACAAGTATCATGCGTCATGTGTACCTGTGTCTTAGTTTCAATGAGTGCTTGAGTAACTATAATCTTCACCATGTCTGGGCTTTCCACCGGCACATTAGATCTGGATGTTCTTCTAGGGCCCTGGAACAATCCAGCATCCCAACGCTTTGCGGTAAACGCCCGGATACGATTCCTGAGAGACACGGGCTGGGGGGGGGGGGGATATGTTTAATGCAAGGTGAGAAAAAAGAGAAGGGAAAGGTTAGCCACGGTGTGGGCTTGCTATTCCCTAATGCTTTCAAGCAAACAAAAGAAGACACAAACAGCGGCTGGGTTGCTCGACTTTGACTGCGTCTCGACGTTGACTGTCACTCTGTGACAGTCTCTTTGACAGTGACTACCCCAGTGACCCCAGTAACGCACACGTTTCAGTGTGTACCCCCTGCAGCCACAACAAATGAATGCAGAGTAGCAGGTCCTCGTAGCTGTGACCAACCTCTCCGCGTATTTTAAAAGGGCACTGAGGCGACCCCTCAGCATGTTTCATTTTTCGCTATGGTGTGTTCTGCTACGAATAAAATGAGCTCCTGCGAAACAACGACGAATGTATAGGCGACTTACAGAGCGCCCCCTCTCGTGAAAAGAGCGCATCGCAGAACGAGGACACCTCGTGACGTACTGTGATCCCGGGGCACGTGACGCGTGACGTACAGCGGCGCAGTTGAAACGTGTGTAAGCGGCGCGTGAGCTGAGAAGAAAGAAATAAAGAAAAAAAAAAAAAGAAAGGCACGGGGACCATTCCACGTCACGCGAGAATCGTGTCGGCCGGCCGCGACTGCTTTCTTCGCGTCTTTTTGTAAATTCAATTGCGCAGCTATAATACGCCGCAGAGCTAAAATACCTCGTGACCTCGAGCCACGCGAAATGTCACCTCACTGCTCCCTTAACTCTACATATCCCCCGCTCCTCTGGACTATAACCTATCATTCTATTTCTCACTCCGTCTGATTTGAATCTCTGTGTTCGAATCGTCATTTGCGCAGGCAAGAAACAGAGCTGTACTGAACACATGATCACCAAGAATCGCAATCTAAGAACAAAACGCCTTCTGTTTTCTTTTAATTTATCAAAGAGCAAAACACTTTCATTCTTCCTATTCTCATTTCAAAAAGCAGCGTGCATTCATCAAACGGGGCACAGCAAACAAACTAACGACAGGCATGAATATGAAGTGAGTATGTCGAGTTCTATGTAATTGAATGCATAGCAAGCTAGGAACGAATGAAATGGTGTTGGAGGACACGCCGTATTGAATGGATTTTCCAATAGCAGCATCAGATATGACTGAGCCTTCCATTGCATAAGGCATGAGTTTGGAATTTCGGAAGACACATTCTGTAGCTACTTCGAGCCGCTCTCCGCAAGTGCTGCGCACAATTGAATGACTGTGAACGGTCATAGCGGATCCCTCGTCTGACCAGACGAGCTCAGCGTAACCGCAGCGTTACAATACACGTTGTGGTGTGTGCAGTATCAGCAGGCAAAGTGTAACGACAGCGAGACGTAGCGTAGTTTTTAACGGATAGATTTTGTTATGTTATAGTCTAGATTTCTTAAAAGCGACGGCTTTATATAGGTGCAGCCACTGTGTATAGGTGCGTCCGTGGAGCAACGTGAAACGATGTAACAGCGTCACCAGCACGCATGATGGCCAAGCTTTGCTTGCTGTACGCTGAAATCGTATAACCATCGCAGCAACAATAAAAAAAAAAATTATACGATTTCAGAAAATGTTAAAAGGCTCGCAATTAAAATTTAATAGCGTTTCAATAAGTGTTTCGCAAAAAAATTACCCCCCAACGACGGCCCTATAAATCTGTCTCATTTAAACGCGTTCGGCAATGTGGCGAAAGATGCAGCCCTTTTTTTTTTAACTTTTTCCTTTTTTTTTCTTCAAATGAGGTAATTCGTTATTAGTGTTCGTTGTCCACCTGAAAGTCATTTAACGTGCACGAAAATCTCGATCACCGCGCAGCTTTACCTTTGCCACTGAAGAGGAAGCGTACCCTGCTTCCTTGTATACTCAGAGTTCATCTTCCTCAACATGGCGGCGTCCAATAAATAAAGGGTGAAGTGTAACTTTGGATAGGCTGTAATACTACCGAACTGTATTTCGACTGGGGATTATTGGCCGTACACCTCAAAGAGTGGGAGGTGCTCCAGGTAGACAGGTCCTATCAGCGATCAGATTCACAGACTTATACGCGGCTGTGGGAGGGTGCGCAGATCAGGGACCTCTCGGGCGTGCTAGAGGTCGGCCACAGTTATCGTTCTTGTGCGATAGCGCACGTTATTTGTCGCACAATAGGCCGCAAACAAGAATTGAAAAATTTAACGATACGGGTCTTTCACTGCTCAATCGCAAGCTGAATCACCTGCAGGCTCAACTGCCGGTGTACTTAAGTGGCACAGGGTAACTTGCTCAGGTACGCTTTCATCTGCAGAGTAAAGAGTCTTTTAAATAAGAGCAATTACCTTATGCAACGGCCGCTGCAACCAAAGTGGCTTTCTAGCGCGCTGAAAATTACTCGCCAGAGACGAAAATACCCGCAGTTTCTCATACCTCCTACGTTTACTGAATTCATTTTGTCTCCTATACTGGATGGTCATTTTAAAACCAAACTGAATAGGAAGCGAATACGAAGCTGTTAACTTATATTGCGGAGGCTCAAGGAACGATTAAGGCAAACACAACGGTTAGGTAAGCGTCACCAAAGCCCAAGCAACGATTCGAAAGACGCCATTACACGGAAAGTCAGCGAATGCGAGGTATAGGACTTGAACGAGAGCTAGGTGTGGGTTCAAATCCCTCCACCGGCAGTCGGTGACTTTTCCTCGACTGCCGTCTTTCACGAAGCGAACGGTTTCGTAACCGAACCGAATACAGTGAACCCTCGTTATTATGACCATGATCGTTCCCGAAAATTTTGGTCATAATGCGGAATTGTCATATTAACGGGGGGGATTCTCAGAGGTTTCACTTAATTGTTCCCCAGGAGTATGGTCGTAAAGCGCGTATGTCAGATTATCGGGGGTCATATTAACGAGGGTTCACTTACATATATACATCACATAATCGAATGCACAATAAGTGCATATACGACGCTCTCGCGGCGTTTCAGCGCTTTTCCGCGTGCACCTTCGGAGCTATCCGAATATATTGTTCGAAAAATACCTTCCTTCAATTCGGAATTCGTATTCAATGCACAATTATTCTCCTCGGCATTCCCAAAAAATACGAATGTTCGCAAAACAATAATACGAGTTCTTAAAGCAACTATCGCACTCCAATTTCAGCTATCTCGTATCACTCGGTAGAGCACTCCATTACTCACGGAACGTGAGCCGTAACAGGATTTGCCTTTCGAACAGCAGGTACTGAATATGCCCTCGTGGAAGAGTTTTCTGCTCATACATGAGCGCTATTGTTGATCAACAATGAACGGTTCGTGCATCGAGATATACGCTTATTATTCGAACAAAGCATGGATTAATGGAGTATAGGCATATTTTAGAATGGTTCCCTGGAACTATAGCTACGCTATTGTCCTTGCTTACGCTTTATTTTGTTACCAGTGCCTTTGTATTGCAAATTCCCAACAGCCCAACAGCAGTGCGAGCCCAACTCTCGAAACTTTAACGTTAAACATCGTAACAGCGCATGCAACATGGACGAAACGAGAACGGAGACACATGATTCGCTGCACTCGCAACTTGAGAAGTTTTAATTTCACATGACGCATGTTTACAAAGGTAATACAATTCCTTCTCTCCACTTCTTCCTCTAGATAACAAAGCTATAAGGAAGCGATGACAAATATTCAATCTCTTCGGGCAGCAACAAGATAGACGGCCTGCTGATAGTTATCTGAGGCTCTTTGTATAAGGTATAGGCTTCTAAAAGTGCGTCATGCGAAATTTAAACTCCTCAAGCTGCGAGTTCAGCGAATTGTGCGTCTCCGTTCTCCTTTTTGTCGTTGTCTCGTGCGCTGCTACGACGTTCTGTCTTAGTACGTACTAACTCAACTCAACCGAGAACTGTTCTCTCGAAACTCTCTCTCGAATTTAATGTGATATTAACTGTTCCCGCAACCACGTTTCTCGACTTCTGGGTATCTTTTTCACACTCCGTGACATTGATCTGTTGACCGTCTCTTTCGCGCAGCCTGTATTGCCACTCTCCTCACTGTGATGCTAACTTTCTATACGGTGTGTCCGAGTCGTTTACATTACAGCAATATCCAATTCGTTACATTCGAACGAAAGCGCTGTCGTTCGAGACATGGTATAGCGGCATCAACACCCAACTTAACTCGGCCACCAGACAGCTGTAAGTGTTAGCTGTATGTCATTGCAGCTGTAAGTCATTAGAGTGTTTTAGTGCATCGTATACGCTATCGCCAGTGCGTACGTATAAAGGGCGAAACGCATTGGACGTTTTCTCAGCGTCGAAGCGTCGCGCCCGTCATGGCCTCACACACGCGGCGAAGAAACGCCAGCGAGGCGACCACCCGAAACGCATGGGACGCCTACGGAGCGAGTGACGCGCTCCACTGTTGCTATATTCGTCGACCACAAATATCTGTTAGAACGCGCCGATGCTCTTCTTTCCTACGGTTCCTGGGTTCCTTCATTCCAGATACCATGTTCACGTAAATTTAGAGTGATGGATAATGTCCCGAAAATTTATGCGAGCTGCTCACACGCAACCTTGTCTGACGCACGACGGCCATGGTTCTGCCTATAGTTCTCGGAAAACGCGCCCAGACGCGCGCGAATATCTGTATTGGACAGATTCCGGCGTACACCCTCCGCGCGCGCGTTGGAAAACTGGTTTTTACGAGGTCACACGCACGCCGAGCGCGCGCGCGTGACCTGGAAACGTCGGGAAAACGCTCCATGCGTTTAGGCCTTTCTGCGCACTGCGCGAAGCTCTCCTTATGTTTCGCGCGTGCGCAGAAACACCAACGCTATCCGTTACGCACGCAAAGGCGGTAACGTACGGTCCACTAAACCTCCGGCTGCCAACCAGTACTGTGGCATTGCGTCGGACACATTTGCGCGGCAAGCACGCACATCTACACTTCACGACGTACACGACCTGGAAAGCTCCACTGTCCCAGAAATGCCGCATTCCGGCTGCAACCCGCGCTCACGGTCTCTTACCATGAGAAGGGAGCAAAGTGAAGTTGTGATGTGTGTGTATGTGTGTGCAGCGGTGCGACCGACTGCTCCAGCACTCAATACGCGGAGAGCGTCAACCATTACCGGCGACACGCAACAAACCACTAAACCAATCAATTTTTTCCGCATTAGCGACTGCGTGCAGCAGCGGGTACGGGGCAGGTAAACGTAGCACATCCTGTTCCTTGGGTAATATCGCGCACAGATCGACATGTGACAAGCAACTGCTATGAATAGGAAGGCGTCACGGATCACGGCCCTGACAGATCCGCGCCTGTGTATTTGCGTCGGCGCTGAGGCGCAAGGAAATGGCGCATATTTTTGCATAGCAAAACAGTGCGTATAGTGCGAGTTTCCGAGGACTCCCTTCTTGCGGACGGAGTTTTTTTTTTTTTTTTTTTTTTTGTTGTTGCTGTTGGTCGATGCCCCGAGTGAGTCCTTCTTTCCCTCGGGGCAAACGGTTGAACTGGAATAGCTGTGAAGGATCCTATGGTCTGTTTGCATTTTTGGGTCGCTGGTTTCTGCCGGTAGTATATGTGTTAGAGTCAGCACCAATGTACGCCTGGTAGCTATTCAGAATTGGAGGACGAATGGATTGGCTCGGGGAATTCTGGTTGGCAGCGCTAACCCGGACGGCAAAAGAAGCGTAAACACAAAGCGAGACGTGTGTCCCCAATATGTTTTTCTTGTAGTATCGAATATATATAATATCCGTGTTCCGAAGAGAACGTCGTATAGCACGGACGTCGTATAAGGATATACGGCTGAGGATCGCAGTACATTCAGCACACGCATAAATTTATACACGTCCTATAGTGCTAAAGTTTGCGGATAGCTTCATCTCTGTGCACACGAAAAAACGGAGAAGAAAACAATGCACGAAAACTATGCAATATTCGGCTAAGTAGGGCCGACAATGGCGACCCCCTTTACTAGCACCACCACCACCACCACCACATAGGGCCGACAAGAATTAATTACCGAATCCAATTGCATTTTCCGGTCAGGAATGCTGCCGATTAGACATCACCCGTGATAAATTGGATTAAAAGAGGTAAGAACTCCTATCTGCATGTATTTAGTTACGGGTTTAATAGATCTAATATTGTTCGATCGTCTACGTTTCGTAATTCTATTTACAATTTATTGTTCAATTCTTCTCTTTCATGACTTGTGCAGCGTCAATACAAAAACGCACTCTCTTTCGTAATCGGGCGAGATAGACGCACCGCCGTCCAGATACCTCTATCCATCGTTACGTCATCTGAAGAATTGTAGCACCCAATCAGACGCCGACGCGGAGGTACACATAACGTTCTGCTGTACCCTCTTCAAGATGAACTTCAACACATGGCACGCTCCTAGCCAACCATCATCCCGAATGACAACTTTCTCATCTCTGATTTGTTGAAAACTTGAGGCGTCGCCCATTTTGTAGATGTGCATAATAGACACATAATAGGCTCCGCCTCTCGTTATCAACAAATCATCGGCGAGAACGTTGTCATTCGGGAAGATGGTTGGCTAGGAGCGTGCTATGTGCTGAAGATACGCACCTATCAAATTCACCTATACAAGAGGTGTCACAGACAACTCGCTGAAGTCGTCGTTTGGAGCCGACATAGTCGGCGGGCTCGCTTGGTACAGTTCATAGCTCCTTTAAAACGCCAGAACCCGGTTGCCAACGCAGACAGTTTAAGGATCTTGCGTTGCTCTTGCTCTGCCTTAGCAGAGCTTATCAATTTAATGGACTCGATAACATTTACGTTAGAAACTCCGAAGGAACGTCTCAAGAGTTCGAACTTTACGTGGGAAGACGGAATTAAAACTTGTCATGAGCGTCATGAAAGGAAGCGTAAATGAAGTCCTCAACACGTAGAGAGTATACTCCATGGAGACCAAACATCATAACAACCCTGTAGCGATGTTGCAACGTAGATAAGCAGAGCAAAGAAATGCAGATTAAGCGGCACGAAGAACTCTCGCGAAAATATCTGTCCCTAAGCAAGGAACACACAGTTGCGGAGAGCGCTAATATTTTAGTCTCGCCAAACTCTACTTCGTATATATATATAGGCAGCAGAAAAATTTCCCAACGTGAGCGAGCGCCCACTAATTAACACGAACTAGGATTCCGAGTATCTAGACAGAAAAATGTTGGCGTTCGCGCCGACCAGAAAACCCGTGATCGGGACCCCAGGGAATTAAAGCGACGGGAGTTTCCTTCTTCTCGGTGGAATGCAGTTGGCGGTTATTGTACTAAGATCGATTTCTTCGCCGAGATGAGTTTGGTTTCATAATGCTTTCATCATGTATTTCTCTCTCTCTCCCTCTCTCTCATAATGCTCGGAGAAGAACGCGTCCGCTCCCGAAAGGCAGTGTCAACATGCGCGTGTCGTCATTCTTCTGGCTCACGCCACAGTATTGACTCACTGTCAATCGTACTCCACCGGGGAAAGAACACTGACTGACGTATTATTGGACAGCTGCTCGTTTAGTATCTATATTTTGCGTCCAAAATAGTACTGGAGTTGAAGTTAAATGCCACGACAGTCATAACAGTTGGTTATAATAATGATCGTAAAAAAACAAAAAAAAGACAATAAAAGAGAGAGAGAGAGAGATACCAGCTCCCGTGGCATAGTGGTTAGGACAATCGCTTTTCACGGAGAGACTGGGAGGTGACACGGGTTAGAATCCTGTCATCGGCTGTGCTGTCTGAGGTCTTCCCTGGGTTTTCCGAAGACTTTCCAGACGAATGTCGGCACAGTTCCCCCTGAAGTCGGCCCACACTCTTAAAAATGAACTGCACCACATAGCACGCTCCTAGCCAACCATCATCCCGAATGACAACGTTCTCGCCCCTGATTTGTTGAAAACGGGAGGAGGAGCCTATTTTGTGCCGTGCATAATGGAACAAAATAGGCTCCTCCTCCCGTTTTCAACAAATCAGGGGCGAGAACGTTGTCATTCGGGATGATGGTTGGCTAGGAGCGTGCTATGTGGTGAAGTTCATTTTTAAGAGTGCAGGACGCATGCTAACCCCTCCTTCCTGCTGTCCTCTCTCCATCTGCCCACATTTGTACGCCGCTCTTAGGCACAGTTGCTTCGCGGTGCTAACACGGAATTTTTAAAAAAAGTAAGAAAAAGAAATATGGAGATGTAGGCCTCACTTAGCGTGAAACCAGCTGCTCCAGAGCGAGCACGTAAAAGCACCAGGTGCAATAAGCTGTTCAAGTGTCCCCCTCCTCTGTGACGGTAAGAAAAGATAAAATGAACGTTGTGTCGTCCGTCAATGGAGAGATTCATAACCACGCAACACCTTTCGCGACATCAAAAGGTCTTCTATCGATCTGGTCCGGAGGGCTCTTCCGAGCGCCCGCCGGCTCCTATACGAAAACGATCGCATTCTATCGGAATATATGCTACGAATCTTCTCTCACGCCACAGGTTGAGCACATAGTACATTTGCGAATGGGGACATTCTCTCGGAGGTGGTAACCATTCTGGCCGTGTGTGACTATAGGGGTTGACGAAGAGGTTGCGAGTTGGAAGCCCGTTCGTCGAGGACGCCCGCAACGAGGTAGCAGGGTTATATTTGAGCCGAACTGAGTATACGCAGAGCCGTATATTAAAAGGGAGTCTGGCCATTGGGAGGAGTCACAAAAAGAGGCTCGACCTGTCAATCACAGTTTCGCTCCACTGATTGGTTTGCTTTTTAGCAAGGGGGTCGCCATGACACCTCACTGCCACCCAAAATGGCGACGAAAACAAACGCAGTGAAGCGAAGATTTCGGGACAAAAAAAATTTCACATACTGCTCTGATTTTACGCTGCAAATGTACATCCTCATATACGTTTCTCGGAAATCAGTTTCAACTGATGCTCACCCATCGATATCTATCCGAAAATAATACGCTTTGTCGCCGGTGTTAGGCCTAGTGAACACTGCGATCGCGGCGATCACAACGAAATAATAACAAAAAAACGGCACTGTGCAGTACAATCTTATATTTAATTGCTGGATTTCATGGATATAATCATTCTTGCCTTTTATATTCCAACTATTCATGTAGATTTGTTTAAAAATCATACCGGCGACAGAATGTGTCCAGCAGGTGGTTCTGCCGGAAGCGTTGCAATGACGGAAGCAGACGAAAAATTCCCGACGTGCCCCACGCACCTCAGGTGGCGTTCATCAAATTTGCACCAAAAATCCACTAGTTTAGAGGTATCCACTCCAATCCCATCCAATCCTCTTGCCACCCAAAATGGCGCTGCCCATGTTGGATAAGGGGACAAATAGTGAGGATAGGTTGATTGATAGCGTCCCATATTTCAACTCTCCAGTGGTCAGAAAGCTGAAAAAGTGGGTGGAGCTTCAGGTATAGGCATGACCCATTAATGGCCAGACTCCCTTTTAATATACGGCTCTGAGTATACGCCGCAAGTACCGCCGCGCCGTGGCCGTAGCGGACCAATTTCCAGAGGGAAATGAGACGTCACTGCTGCTTCCTGCGCGCTGCTACGTCACACTAATATGATTACGTCATGCCAGGAGATCGGGCGAGGCCTCCAAGCTCACTCCGCGTCGCTGCTACGTATTGAGGGCGCTTTTTTTTAAAACTTAAATTGCACAGTGACGAGACGCCGTTAGCCGAAAATATTTTTCATACGGCCTCCTGATCAGACATATACACGTTACCGTAAAAAAAAGAAAAAAGAAAAAGGAACTAAATACGTGCTGAAGACTTGGGAGGTGGGAGGGTTCGAATCGTTGTACCGGCTGTGCTGTCTATGGATGCCCATCATTTCTTTGGTAGGCTCTCATATGTTGGCACAATTCAAGTCGGCCAAGTATGGACATTAACCCTCCTATCTCATGTCTCTACATCGCTCATTGCCATGCCGAGTCGCCCTTAACGGTGCCAACATAAAACGAAGAAAAGGAAAGTTATGGTGAGGTAGGAGCCTGGTCGGTTTGTTTTTTCAGCCTTAAAAAGTATGTCAGCGTGCACGTGGTTGAATGCACCTGGACGCACCCTTGCTATGTTTCCTTTATCTGTCTTATCCTTCTTATCATTCCAGTAGCACACTTCCAGATGCGTGTTTCCACATCGTATTGCAACACACGATACACGACCATTATCGGACTACCGCAGTAAATCAAGCGAAAACCAACGCGCGCTAGTGGGCACGACGTCGTCGCATATGTAACGCAGCTCGAAGTGGATTAATCCTACGACGATCTGCCCGCTCCCGTTCTCGCACATATGATGAAAAATTGATTCTCCTGAGCAAACACTAGAGGAATCTGCCTTTGCTTCACACGCTTTTCAAAATCATAAATCTATCTTACTATGCCCTGCATAATCCATTAGGATATTTCGCCGAGAATAAGAGGTAGTGCGTTTTTTTTAATAATAATAATAAGAGAGAGAGAGAAAAAAAAACATCGTGTTTGTTTAATAAACCTCGCGGACAAAAGATTCTAATTGTCTCTCGCGCGCGGAAATTAGCTCGCGCGGAAAAGTTATCAAGACGTTGTGATGGTTCCAACCCTGTCTTTGTTGATATAGCATATGTCGAAGAGAATAGATGGCTTTGCTATGTTAGCCATGAGGGATGGCGGGAAGAATATGACTGTACTATAGGGACGACAGTACACACATTTTTTTTATTTCTTTATAAATTTATTTTTAGTTCTTACTAATTACCTTTTTTTTTTTCTAAGTATATACTCGGGGCCCATATTAAAATTTGTGAAACTTGTTTGTAGCGAAGGGGGTCGAGCAATAAAACAAACAACTTGATTGCGAGATGATGAATGGGGAGTTTCATCGCCAGGGGGCGACACTCTACCCAATTTCTGGTGGTGGTGCGGGGAATGAAATAATAATGCCCCTTCACAATAAGGATCGAAGTCCCATAGCATCCAGAAAGGTAAAGAGAGCTTTGAGGGCAGAGCGTTTGGTGGGCTGGATGTGGCCCGGAATCAAGCAATTTTGTGAGAGAGGGGTGGGGGTGGGGGAGGGTGAAAGTCGTTAAGTGATCCGGAGAGTACGGTTCCGGAAGGTGTGGGCAACGGATAAGAATGTGCTCTAGGTCTTCTACAGCACCGCAGTGACAACATTGGGGAGAGTCAACTTGTCCCAAGCGGTAACGCCACTGCGCTGTAAAAGCCACATCGAGGCGCATTCGATGAACTCATGCGGCATCTTGACGAGAGGTATGTCGGGGCATGCGGATCGAGATGCGGATATTCGAGGCATGTCAGCGGTCCATTGGCAGGAAGCGAGGGGAGTCACGAGGCGTCGAAGTACGGATCGACGATCTCCTCTCAGCAGCGCAATACGCGTCCGTCTCCGAGACGAGAGCGCTGCTTCTGCGGCGCTGTCGGCCTCTTCATTCCCTTCGACACCGCAATGGGCTGGAACCCACTGGAGAACCGGTCTGAGCCCTGCTTCGTAGACAATGTTGTAAGCCATTAACATATTCATCATCATCGGTGCGGATGACCCTCGGATACCAGAATATTCATTTGCTTGCAGCGCTGATGTGGAGTCAGTGAACGCGACCCATTCCCGCGGTGTAAAATCAACGATGTGCTGCAGAAAGAAAAGTATGGCATAAAGTTCCGCAGCTGTGGATGAGGTTTGATGCGAAAGTCGACGTCCTTCCACTACGCCTTCGGATGGGATGACGAACGACGAGGCGGACTTGCCATTTCGAGATGCGCCATCGGTGTATGCTGCGGCAGAGGTAGAAAACTTCGCGTCTACCAGAGCATAAAAATGGGCTCGAAGGACTTGAAGGGGAACCTGATCTCTTCGTTCCAGCAGGTTCGGAAGACGTACGAAGGTGGGTGGTACAGGCAGAGACCAGGAGACATCCGGCGGTGTGACGTCCTTAGCTATGAAGCCAGCGAGTGTCTGGCGCGTCCTCTGCGCTACTCGATGGAAATCACTTTCAGGACAGTATCGAATTTTCCTGAGGAGTGGGTGACGGAGAACGTGCGCACGCAAACGTAGGAAGTGTCGAGCCGTTTCACGCTCGCTGAGAACCCCCATCGGGAGTTCGCCAGCTTCAGCCAGGACTTCACCAGGACTTCACCAGGCCGTGTTTCAGCCATTCTGAAAACTCCAGGGCAGCGACGAGGGCTTCGGGCAAACAGGGTCTGAAGGGTATTTAATGACGTTGTGGAAATTCTGTGCAAGATTGGAAAGCCGTAAAGCACAGTCGCCCTCACCAAAGCCGCGTGAACGACTAGAAGGGAGCGCTGATCGCAGCCCCATCCTAAGCCAGAAAGATGTTGAATTGCAGGAGGCCATCGCTGCACTTTGGTTCCAAAGCGCGCTTAAAGTGGCGAGCCTAGCGCAGGTCCGAGTTCATGACCACACCAAGGAAGCGATGGGAACGTACAGGCTCGAGCTTCTTTGCACCAATCCAAAGAGGGAAACACGCTATGGAGTACGCTGCACTAAATCTCACTATTGAGGTCCAATACTTAGATCGTGCCAACTGTATGTAAGGGGCACTAAACAGGTATACAAGGTGCACTTTCTGCTAATGCATTGGGCTACGTTGACAGTGTTGAACGCTTTTCAAAAACTATTGGCTCAAAAAAAGTGAATAATAGAGAGTTTTAGTACATCGTACGCTATATCGCATTTGCGTACGTAACGGGCGGTTCTGCGCACACCCATAACAGAAACAGAGCTTCGCGCAGTGCGCTTGGCGTACGCAAAAGTGATAGCGTACGATGTACTAAGACTCTCTACTGGCTCTAAACAGATACAAGTGCGAGAATATGTAGAACGTGTTGGTGATAAACGCAAAGAAAACAACGCCCGTCCTCTGTCCGTCCGTGTTTTCTTTGAGTTTATCACCATGTAAACAGACACAATATTCACTGCACTTTTTCGTGCTCATGCCCCGCCCTGCGAAGCCCTGCCGACAATAGTCACACGTGGTGGTGGTGGTGGTGGTGGTGATGGTGATAGGGCTCGCCGTTGTCGGTCTCACAGAGGTGGGCAACGTCACGACTTACGCCCTGAAGGGAATGTGCGTCCTGGGCTGACTTCGAAAGGAACTGTGGCGACATATGTCCGAAAGCATCTAAGGAGAACCCAGGAAACACCTCAGACAGCATAGTCGGCACCGGGATTCGAACCTCTGTGCCTCCCAGTCTCGACATGACATGGCCAGCACGCCAACCACCGAACCACGGGAGCTGATGTAGCCACACGTCATTTTGACGTCACGCGCCATCAGCCAGTCAAAATACGAGACGCTTATGCAATGCTTTATTGTAGTATCGGGAACTGCGGTAAATTCTAAATATCTCTTCACTTGAAACGCACAAGGTGGCCAGTTCAAGCCGTGCCAGACGTCTGCGGTGTTCCATTTCATGTGCGCATTAAATCTTCAGGGCTATATTCCTCCGCGGTTTGTCACCGCGATGTTCCCAGGCTTCCCACGACCTGTTCTTGTCTCAACACGGCCCATCGTTGGCTAGGAGTCCGGAATCTATCCGACCTCCTGTGACTGGAATGCAGCTTTGCTACACGCGCGAGACGTGTGACGTAGTTGCCCTCCGAGAACGAAAGAGAGACACACGCGGATTATGCTCTTTGAATGCGATTACAGACAGTTTTATTAAGGGATAGCGTGATGGTTCTGCGCAACGCGCAAAGCCCTCTTTATGTTTTACGCATGCGCAGAAACGCCAACGCTATCCCTTATGTAGGCAAAGCCGTTGGCGTGCAATGCATTGAAGCTCTCTATTGTGTCTTGGTAAATACGCTCGGTACAAGTAAAGGAATTACATATTTGGATATTGGGAGCCACATTCGTTAATGGGACATGGTAATTAGGGAATGTTCGGGGAATTGTCCATTGCCCTTTGAATACTAAAGCTATAAGCACATATCATGTTTGTTTGTTTTCACTTCCCACTATTGTCTCTCTATTGTTGTTAATCTGGCGTGGTAAATACACTGGGAAGTCTACAATCAACAAATACCCGCATTTTTTAATCACTATATACGTAGTCATTACGGCCGAAATTTAGACAGAAAGGGGCCGGAGCCAACAAACCAACCAAGTTTCTATACAAGTGTTTGTTACATTAGCTTTCGCACTTCTTCCGAAATATATAGGCGCCAAATCCAATATATTCTTACTTTCTCATATTCATTTCGTAAGTGCGTAAATCAACTAGCGGTAAGACGTTAAAAAGAGAGGAAAAACGCTCCTACTTCAACTAGCTACACAACAAATAAACAAAGTTGCCGTTCAATAACTAACATTTGTCCTCGCGCCCTGGTTTATTTTTCTTTTCTTTTCTTTTATCTGCCCCATCCTTTATAATAACGTGGCTTTCCCACACGGACTGCTCCTTCGTCCTTCATAACGCTACGTACATCCAAAGTGGGATTCTCTCGGGATTTCATAACCACCTTTTATTGCACCAGATATACGGCTAGAGCGCCGTGACAGCCCCGATTCCCCCCCCCCCCCAATTTCCGGCTTCATTTCACTGGAAAACACTTTCGCACGCACGCACACACACACACACATACGCGCGCGCGCGAAGAGAAGAAAAGAAAATCGGATTTCTGTTTCCGAGAAAGGGAAAAAAGATAAAGAAATGGCCGTTCCCGAAATGAAGAAATCGAAAGAAACGGGCCGGAGAGAACGTCATAATCTGCGACGCAGCTGTTAGAAGTATATGGCTCTCCAGACAAGCAAATAAATATAGCTTGGCCTACTTCCGGTGACGAATCCATCCCCTTACTTCCGGCAGAGCCCTTCTCCATTGATGGACCATCGACTGCGTCCATCGAGCGCAGATATATAAAAACTGCGCAGAAGACAAGCGTAGAATGACCGCTAATATGTAGGTTTCGTACGAAACTGCGTACATTCAAAAGCAAAACCGAAACTGCTATTTTTGAAGCAGACGAAAAAGCTGCCGTTTTTGAAGCAGACGACGGGCATAGTTTCGTAAGTGAGCTGAAATTCCTTCTCCCTTCCTCACTGGAAACGAGAGAATCGGGAGCGTTATATAAGGTAACAATAGCCAGAGCCCAGATGGAAGTAAGGATACACATAAAATGGGACGGAAGGAGGATGAGATAATAAAAGTGGGAAAGAAAGAGCAGAAGCCCAGAAATGGCGCAGGTCTCGGTTGGTTGAGAGCGACGAAATTGCTTCATAAATTCCAGAGCCACAGCTACAGCGGCGAAAGCGTTCAAGACTCATCGCACTCTCTTAACTGAAATTGTCCATAAGATAAAGAGACACCGAAGGAGATTTAGAAAGACAAACACACACACACACAAAAATCGAAGTGTGTTCGTTCCCTCGGGGGAAAGCCTTGTGATCGAGTGCCTCGTGATTTAGTTTTAATTGTTTCGTCGTCTAAATGATGCTTGAAATGAAGAAGGAAGATGACAGCAATTCATACCGTTTTGGTCGGTAAGCCACGGCGACCCGTCATTTGCCACATAGTGCTTATTGTGCGTCATACCGAACTGTTTCTAGCGCATAAATCTACTCCGATTACCAGTTTATTATTTTACCGAACTGTTTTCCTCAGATGCTTTAAGCACGAATGTCGGCACAGTGTCCTGTGAAGTCGTCCCACGACGCAGCGCTTGGTAGCGTGTTCGTCGCGGGTTCGAACCCGGTCGAGGACGCCAGCAACTTGGTGGCGGGGTACAAGTTGCTTAAACACGTAATCTTCCGCGAGGGACGTTAAATACGGTGTGCCATGTGCAAGATTTCAGCGCACGTTAAAAAATCCTTATTATTAAATTATTATTATTATTGTATTAGATAATGCTTCCAATGTATGTTTAACCTTATAAACACAAGTAGTGTTTGTCGCTGCTGCCCGATCCCGCGTAACAAGCCTTCGGGCTTAGGTGGACCCGCCTGATATGTACTGACCACTTTCAGTTAATAAAGATTTGATTTGATTTGATTTGACTATTATTACTGTTATTACTATTATTATTATTATTATTATTATTTATTATTATTAATATTATTTTCCGCGCACCTATATCTCAGGTAATCTGTTGAGATCAACTTCTTTCTGAAACACTCTGCGAATACACTCCGTGACCACGCCATTTGATTCTGTGCTTCTACATGAGGTAAAGGAATGCCAGAATTTCCTACACACAAACACTACGACATCGTTGCTTTAGGTACGAATCTCTCTGGAACGGTTCTTATACTAATCGTTATTAGGTCACGTACATATGAGATAATCAGACGTCGTTTAGCCAGCCGTTCCTTAAGGTCGTGATTTCTTTTATTTTCTTTTTTTCTTGCATTCTTGTAGGTTCAGACCAGGAGACGCGAACGAAATTACTCCGTTTGGCAATCGCCGTACGAGAATGAGAAAGTCGCCACCCGAACTACACGAGCCAGCTTTTATGTGCACCGTTCTAACGGAGCATGTCGTAAAGAAATCGAGAATCCAAAGCCAATGGACATTTATGGGTTGTAGCATTGAAACTACGTTTTATATTTTTTCTTTCGTCTGTTTCTTTTTCTAAATTTTCTTACAGACATCAGATGCCACGTATCCCCCAAGAAAAAAAAACGGAGCAGTCGGAGTCGATAGCAGGGCTTCTCTGCAGCGCACTCGTGTTGTGAGGGAAAGTATGCTTGCAAAATACCGCTTTTTGTTTGAGGGATCATCCTGATGTGCCACGCTGCCTGTTTCTGAGACGTGAATTTATTTATTTATGCGAGTCGCGTCTCATTGTTCCGCGCGCTGCCTGTGGATGTTAAAACGAGTCAGAAACGCATTGTTGCCAGTCAAAAGAATGCGTAATCCAGCGAGAAAGAGAAGTTGACAGTTCGCGACAGCGAGCTCTTCCTTTCTCATCAGGCACCATGTAATGAAAATTGATGAGTTAGAGGAGCAAAGGTGCTGGGAGTAGATTTGGTACAACTGGAATTAATGTAATAAAGCGTAATTTATAAGTAAATATGTGATGCTTAAAGTGTGAAGCGGTCACTCAGCGTGCACACATTTTATGTAACGGTTGATTTTGCGAGTGAACCGTAAAAGTCGCTCGGTTCCGCTAGAGAAGAAACGCTGAAAACGGTGAGGAATATTTTGATCCGTGGCTTTGAAAGGATGCCTGAACGTCTTTCGAATGCTCGATGGTCAAGAAGCGTTTCCTGAGTCTCTGCGAAAAACGAATTTTTTTCTTTTGGAGCTGGCTCTGGGGGGATATATTGAAGGAAATATATTTTTTTATTGAAGACAGGATGACTGGACAAGTTTTTACTTGTTTCTCTGTAGGAAATTACGTATTCGACGAGGAAAAGATCAGCCATTAGTAGGCTCATGTTCGTGTAAATGTAGAAACATACAGTGTATCCTTGCTGAGAATAGATTATATATATATAGGAAAAAAGACACTAGAGACTGAAGTAGGGAGTGGGGGAAAGTTATTTATTAAACTGGCATTAAAACTAAGGATCTGGGAAAGTCTACGTTTCGGCGGAACGTAGACTTCCCCAGACCGTTAGTTTTAATGCCAGTTTAATAAATAACTTTCCCCCACTCCCTACTTCAGTCTCTAGTGTCTTTTTCCCCTGTCTATATACAACGTCCTGGTCGTTCGAACCTCCGTTTTGTAGCGTATATATATATATATATATATAATTTTTCGTAATGAAACCATTGCAGTATAGCCGAAGCAGTAAAGTGCCGAAGGACACTCCTTAGGAGGGCATCAGCAAACTCCTAAGGCAATGTCCTAATTCACTTTTTAGTTATAAAAGCTATAAGGTCGTCCCAATGAAAACATCTGGTTCCTTCGGTCACCTGATACCGTTGCCGTTTTCAGAACAAAAATGCGTTTGATAGATCGTCCGCAAAACATTCGCGAAGGAACATCGTTTTTTTTTTCTTTATTTTGTTCATTGTGCATCTTCAGAGATGCGTCTTCCCTTCACCCCCAATGAGAGAAGGTGAAGGAGCACAGTGCCGCCTGATGCGTCGAAGATGAGCTTCGACTTGCGGAAACAAAACGAAAAGAAATGTGTCGGGTGACGCTGTCCGAACTGCCCTGATCTTGGATTGTATTTTCTGTTTTCTGTTAATCTTTTTCCAGGACTCAAGAGGCGATAGTGTGCTCTTTCACATTGGGGGTGAAGGAAAGATGCGTCTCCGAAGATGCGCAATGAACAAAATAAAGAAAAATGGTGTTCCTTCACGAATTTTTTGATGATGATCTATCCAACGGATTTTTGTTTTGAAAACGGCAACGGTATCATGTGACCGAAGGGACCAGATGCTCTCATTGGGACGACCTTGTCGCTTTTATAATTAAAAATTTAATTAGTGAAAGTTAATTAGGACATGTGTGTTTGTTTGGTGTTTGCTGTTTGCTGTTTAGGTGTTTGCTGGTGCCCTCCTAAAGAGTGCCCTTCAGCATATGCTATATTGCAATTGATCTCATCTCGAAAAAAAGTGATATATATGTTTTTTTTTTAATCTGTTCGCAGTTAGCCGGGGCACACTGTATGTCTTTTTCGTTTTCTTTTTATGGAAGGAACAGCAAGTCGGCCTATGCCTGACTAACCCTTCCTCGCTTTTTTTTTTTCAATAAGCATATCCCTCCCTCCGGCATTTTCTTTGATGCTCCCAACTGATGTCAGCTTCAAATATATCGATTGCGCTCCGTCCATGATCGCACTACGACTGTTGGCTAGCCCGAATCAAAGAACGAAAAGTTTCGAGAAAAGATTTCTGTTCTTGACCTAAGCCTCTTCTGAGAGCAATACAGTCTACGTGCTTCGCACGTTCAAAGACGGTGTTCCGAATACTTCAGGAGCGGGAGTGGAGCGTATAATCTTGCGATCTGGATGCGGTTCAACAATCCCTCATCACGACCCGGCGGAGCCTTATCGGTTTCTCATCGCCAGACTAGCAGACGTTTGATGCGATCGATAGAGACGCGTATCTGAACGGTGCCCTTTTCCTTAACTACCATTCAAGTGCAGACGGGCGGAGAACGAAAGGGTAGATGAAATGCCAGCAGGGTCGTCCCTCGCTCCGTTGCCTAAACGAAGCACTTTCGCTGCACGACAACATGCGAATGGAGCCCGCTTTGTGCCGGACACGCAAAGCACTAAAAATTATTCCTGCATGCACGCGAGCGACATTCCCTCGGAATAGTGCTGCAGAAGATGCGAAAAACGTCGTAGTTTTTTTGCTGCCACGTAAACACGAGTACCCAACCGTCTTATTTTTCGTGCACTGCCAACCTTGGGAATATCCTGCTACGTAGTCATAACTAGGGCTCCCGGTCTTCGGTATTTACCGAAAAGCACCGATAGAACGTCCGCCGGTAAATTTTTTTACAAGTTCGGTAGACATAATTATTCACCGACTGTAGTCGAAATGCTGACTTCAAATGTCTTGATTCCATTTCTTGTCCCTTCGCTCCGAACTGGTTAGCAGCGGACGGTGGATGTGATGTCATTCTTGGAAGAACAGATATTTCGTGTGTAGCTTCTCACGGGGTCTTAATGTTGCCGATAGTCAGGATGCAGGCCAGTTACGAATACATCTGTATCATGAGAATAGGTCTGTTCGGTTAGGAAGTGCCCCAGCGTCAATCGTCTTCGGCGATTGGCTGACTTCTTGGCTGGCTGCTGCGATTGGCGAACTTTATATGTCTACGTGCGACGGAGTGAGAGGAGGCTTTAAGCAGGCCTTCGCTATCTAGGTGGCGTTGGCTCTTCTAACCATGGTGTATATCCTGCGGCTAGGCCGTAAGATATTCCGTAGCAGACGACAGGCCTGATGGTGTCGTCTGCTATGTGCGCACTACGTCATTGCCGATATTCCGTGCCTGCCGTGCGAAAGTTCATCATAAGACTCGGTGGAACTTCCGTCCCGCGGGCAGTGATATGGTTCTCTTCCACTGGAATATTCTGTGGGGATGTCGCCGATGTGAACACACGGAAAGAGACGTACACAGTGTGTCATTCCCAGTATCCCGCCATTGTGCGAGTACTAAACATAACAGACGGTGGAACTTCTCCTACCGGGCTATGTTTGTCTTTCCTTGCGGAAGAATATTCCGTGCGAATGTCACTCCTCGTGCAAATACGTTGTATGATGCTGTTCGTTCGGTATATTTTTCGCGAGCTTCCAATGCGTTCCTAGTCATATCGGCTTACATGGAAGTACCCGTGCTGATGCCGCGGCGAGACGCGTTCGCGGTGAAGTTGAGTCCATTACAAGCGCAGAGCGCTTACGAGTATGGCTTGTCAAATGCAGACACGTCGTTTCCATGTTAATGACACTCGTCAGTTTACGGAAGAAGCTCTTCATGCCAACATATTTTCGCGGTCCATCGAGCCGACGATGGACTCCGTCGTCGCGGAACATTTATTTCGCAGAGAAGTATCTGTCCTCGACCACCCGCGTCTTGACGTTGCACGAGCCATATCATTTTCGTTCAAGACTCTCCAAACGGTCCCATGCCTGGCTTTGGGCTACGCTACGCAAGGCTAGGCTGGGATACTCTATCCCTGTTATAGCAGGACAGAACTTGGGAATAATCCCTAATTATTAACTAACCACTAGTGAACGATGTATGTTTTCTTTCTTTCAGAGGAATAGCACATCATCCTTCCTATGTACCTTTCGTATAAACATATGCCCCTCTCATTCCGTATGAATGGTTTCGAGAAGGTAGACGGACGTAAAGCCTGCCCGTGCTACTATAACCAGAGACCAGGAGAACGGGGAGACTGGATACAGTATCCCTGTCTGGTGGTAGCTTCACAATAATGTTAAAGACCGGGTCCGATCTCACCACCCGCTTTCCTCTGAACTTTTTTTGCGTGTCTTCTTGCAGACCCTTTAGGCAGGCGGCGGTGCGGTTCCTCATGAAACCCAATACTCTTTGTTGTCATTTGTTTCTTTGTTGTCTCGTTGTCTTCATTGCTTCGCGACTGTATAAGACGGTCATAGCCACGGTTGCTTCGCGGTGCTTAGACATAATTAGTACGAGACATGGCAAGAACGAGGAAGGGAGCAATTGAAGCACAATTTAAAGAAGAACCATAAGGATCACGAGAAAGATAATTTAAATACATTTTAAATGAATTAAATTGATGCGACCTCTTTATGCCTTTTTGTATCTGTAATATTTTGCGTCGGTATACGAAAAAATGTTTTTTTTTTATAATATGAGTATGATAAACACAATGTAAAAAAAAAACTAAAAAATACATCTAATACAAAATACTTATTCTCGCACTCTGCTTGGTAATTTGTCGCTTGCCGTCGATGAGGCGAAGACTCACGAGAAGTAAAAAAAGAAAACAAAAAATATACTATACTATTCTATTCTATTGATACTATTCTATATATTCTAAGGGTCTATTCACACGATGTATCTTTAGTGGCGCGCAACTAGGATGCGCAGCTATGTTGAGCCGCGTGAGCGGGTTGCGCAAGCCGGTTGCTAGAGTTGCATCACGAATCGCCCTACGAGCAATTCTTCTCGCCACCTTTTCCAGGCGCAACCTGTCCATCACTTGACTCCTCCTCCGATGGCATCCAATCGCAATCGCAGTGGCTGTCTGTCGTGGCGTCACTTCCGCCGTCAATTCCGCAGCCCAGCCGGCGCGGGTTACGAAGACGACAGTAGCATCATGGAAGCTCCCCCCCCCCCCTGCCGCGGTTCATGGGCTAAATTTTGAACTTTTCGCTATCCCGTAACGCTTGCTAAACGCTCGTGCTCCCCGGTTGACGGCCAATGCGCGTGCCGGAATGAGCGCGCAAATTTTGAAAAATAGCTATAACGATCGCTATGTGCACATCAAGATTGAGCCCCATGTAAAATATATCTCGAGAGTGTGTTCTTGAATACGCCGTTGCAAACTGCCAACCGTATTTTCGGTTCGCGCTCTCGTACGATTGGACGAAAACGATGACGATGACATTTTCTCGCGCCATCTGACGAGTTGGTTTAACACTACGATGCGGCGAGTTGTTCACAGTTGGATTTTTTTTTTTAGTTCCGTGTTATCGCCGCGAAGCAACTGTGGCTGCGAGAGGCGTACAGATGTGGACAGATGGAGAGAGGACAGCAGGAAGGAGTGGGGGACAGGGGAGGTTAGTATGCGCCCTGGGCCGACTTCAGGGGGAACTGCGCCGACATTCGTCTTGAAAGTCTTCAGAAAACCCAGGAAAAACATCAGACAGCGCAGCCGATGGTAGGATTCGAACCCACAACCTCCCAGTCTGCAGCACGACCTTGGCTATACCACCAACGAGCTGGACGCCGCTGGTCCTCCACGCTGTGAAAGGAACCTACTCGCTGCAAGTTCAGTTGCGTGCAAGCGTTGTTGGAACGACGTTGCAGCAGACATTGCATCGCGTGAAATCGGCCCTAAGCGTTAATCTACCGCCAGCCCCCGCTTCTTCCTAATCATTTTTTGTTTCCCGAAACAACTCGCGTCCTAAGCCTCCAAAACTCCATTTTCCCTCTTGCACTCTTACTTCCGGCGGAATCCAGCACTTCCGTCGACCTCGCCGCGTCACAGCGGCAGGCAGTGTATTCAAAACTGTCCCCCCCCCTCCCCCTGCGTAGGCCCCCCTTCTCTGAATGAACGAGCAACAAGCGCATCTCGTGTACCGCAACCCTCGCGCAGACGACGAGTCATTTATCACCCGTAAATAAAACACGGGATCCTGCGGAATATCTAGGTGGCCGCGACTTGCGCCTAAATATTTCACGCCCCCTTTTCCCGGGATGCCTACCTTCTGGTTGCTTTATAATTTATATACCTTCCCTCCATAACTTTCTCTCTCTCCTCTCTCTCCTTCCATTACAATCTTCTCCTTTCCTCCAATGGGTACCGCCGCTGGCTTTCTTTCCTTTTTTCCGACCACTTTCTTTACCCTTTTTTCTTCCCCTCGTTTTCTTTTTTCTTTTTGTTCCTTTACATTTCTCTCTTTTTAATCTGCCTAATGTCAACACTGATAATGTCAACGGTCTCTCCCTCTCTTTTATTCTTCTCTTGGAAACCATTCTGGCGGTCCGGAATTGAAAGGAAAGATACAACCATTGTTGGCCGCCGAAAGAATGTGTGATCGATTTTCAGAATGCACTCCAGAAGAAAAAAGAAAAAATTATGATAGAACGAAATGGTCAAAGACACTAAAATGAAAATGTAAAAGTAGCCAAGTTTTCTTTTTTTGTGTGTGTTTTTTTAAGCGAGAAAATAATGAATATTTGACGGGATTGTAAATTTTAGGAGTGCTGTTTTCTGACTCGGTTATATTACATCGAACGTAAACGGTGGAGATGATGTCCCCTGCATTTGGTACTTCTCGTAGCTTTCTTCTTTAGATAGAGACGCGTAGATAGAGGCTCCAAATGGTTCTTTTCATCTTATGCGGTAGAGAATCGATTTTTGATCCTCGAAAGTACGTGTTTCTTAAACTTGTAACTTCTGACAGGTGTCTGAAGGATACGTCGTGCAGAGTAGTGCGATTTCAAAGCTCCTGAGTGCTTGCGAAAAATAGGAAACAAAGCTCAGTGAATGGAGGATCCACCTCATGAGAGTCACAGTCCATGCTAACATCTGGGAGGTGGAGTGTTCGAATCCCGCAGCACGACGTAATGGTTCAGAGATTCCCTGGGTGTTCCGGTGAACGTTTGTGCCTGCTATCTTCACCGTTCCCCTTGAAGTCTCATACTAATCGCCGTGTCGCGCCTTACTCCCTGTTTCCACCCGTCCGCATCTGTAAACCGCTGGAAGCCTCAGTTGATTCGCGGTGTTAGCACATTTTTTTTCTCTAGTGAACCTGTTGATTGTTGACTAGTGTTGTGTCGATGCAAGGACGAGAAGGAGGATGGACAGATGCGAACAAGGAAGTACCTCGCGCAGAGCGGACCGGAACATTCGCGTCATTCGGTTTCGGGCATTAGTCCAGGACAGTTGTTTCTGATGTCAATAAAGACATAAAAACTAGAATGCAATGCAGATGCCTATGTGTGGTTGCCTATTATGAGCAGCCTCACTAACGAACCTTTCCGTATTCGCACAATATTCAACAACACGGTTTACTGATGAGATATGGGTTATGAACTAAACGCAGCTATACAACCACCCCAGCTCACCAAATGCATAAGCCCACATGCACTGGGGTAGAATCCCCGGAGCCTCATCGGGAAAACACATCGTTGCTCATAATCTAATTGTTGTGGTTGTTTGAAGTAAAACTAAAGTACAAAATGGGAAGCGTAAAAGCAAAATGAACGCGATGTCACAGTGCTGCCGTCGCAAATGGCTGTCCTGCGAACAGGGCGGCACAAGAGGATAGTCTAAGAACAGAAATATATGTTGCTGACAAAGTCAGCTTCCGGGCATCACATTAGACCCCACCTCACTTCCTTTAGTGACAATGCTGAAAATCACCCCGCGAAACAAAACATACACTGTCATCAAGCCCTCCTTCTGTCACCTCCACAATACCTTTAACTCTCGAATGAGTCGAACCGGTTCCAACCGTCCTTGTTACGAGTCGTCTTTCGAATCCAACTAAGGCACGCGCACACGCAAGAAAAAAAATAAAAATAAAAAGTAAGAGAAAAGAAACACGGCGTTTTATTGGAAGGAAGCTTCGGTGACGTGTGACAGGTTAAGCGAGAACGCTGTTCTCAAACGCCGAGTTTATTCCGACAGCCGAAAGAAAACGGAAGGAGATGGAGGAGGAAATTCGGGTTTTGTCCCGTGACGCTACGCCGCAGTCGGACTGAAATGGCACTAAGTAGGAAGAGTGAGAAAGCTGAGATCGATTAGCTACATCCCATGCGTGACGTCATTGATCAATAGAAAGGCTTTTTTATTATTGTTGTTGTTGTTTCTTATTGACGACTGCGTGCTTTTCTCAGGTTCCTGCTCGGTATTTAGGTGTGTATTCCCCTTCATTGGGTCTCGGAGGATGGAGAAAGGTTGAATGGAGTATGGCGCTCTTTGAGGGAACCGCAAGGATGCAATGGTGCGAGTGCTTTGAGTGTGAAGGGTATGCCCGTTTGAACTTTCAATGTGTTAGCGTTGCATATAGGGCTGTCCAAGTAAACGGTGCAGATTAAACTGTGCTGCCAGCCTAGCGGCGCGCGGATTTTAGTATGGGCGTCCTTTTCAAAAGCGGCCATATACTGGATTGGATTGGATAGGAAAAGAAAGAAAAATATGGAGAGGTTAGTCCCGACCCAGTCAGAACTGGCTACTCCAAAACGCGTTTGCGGGTGAGAAAAAAAAAAGGAACAGAACAAACAAAGAAATAACCAAAAACAGGAAACAGGAAAGGGGTATAGGGGGTGTAGCAGGATAAAGCATAAAGGAAAATGGGGAGAAAAGAAAGGGGGCACCGAGAGACAGAGAGAGAAATACATGATGACGATGATATGGGGATGACTTCCGCTCATTGAGCAGAATGCTACCCCATTGCGCCGAGAAACACTCACTGCACAATGTCAGATACAGTGCGAACACAATGTCACCGAAGTTGTCACAGAGTGTCAAGCAAGTTCGAAGCCATACTGGCCATATGCCGTTTAATGTATCTTGCTTCATTTCGCAATCATTTTTTGTCGTCGTAATAAGAATCAATAATATCAGATAAGTATCGAACGCATGACGGTCCCCGTGTAACCAACACTGGGTCCTAAGAGTTTCCTGTGTCGGCTATATTTTCCATAATGCATTTCTTTATGACACAGTAAAAGGTAGAAGAACATAAAGGCGGGTCGTTTCTGATGTTATCGAGGGAGAAGCGCGATGTTAGTTCTTCCCGTGACGTCACTGGCATTGAAGTCGACGCGGGTTCAGCGAGAAAGTGCTAACCATGCAGAGCAGAAAACTAACTAGCTAAAGTAACCAGCTATTTATAAAGCAGCTAGTTACTTCGTAATACTTAGTTCTAGTAAATCATCTTATATTTTTTTTTCCTTAACTGGGTTAACTTCCTTTTTGTGTTTCCTTAACTTGGGGAAACCTGATGAAACTTTTGCTCAAATTGCCCCTCACCGTAAGAGATCAAGTCGCTCCTTTAAACGGTTAATTGAATAGCTCACATAAACGTAAAAGGAAATATCCACAGCCATTAAGCATTCCTGCGGTAATGACTCCATACATTTATTCACAATCGTCCGAAACAAATTCCATCGCAGCTTAATCAGCGAATCTCTAAACGATTAATCGCACCGAGCAGTCTTCACTGGACCCGGATTGGACGTGATGAGGTCTGAGTAATGAGGCAAATTAATGAATAGTCGTTTGTATCACATTTTAAGTACAACCATGGCGCTGGTACAACTCAATAGGTGTGATTGATTGTATAGCGCTTGGTGCCTACATGCCCACGAATTTAATACGGTGTCCTAGGGGTTCAAATTTACTTATTTTTTTAGCTTTGAGTTGTACACTAAGTTGATGACTTAGAAGAGTTGAAGGGCAGCTAGCAGCAGATGACTGGGTTACCTAGGCACATGTCTGCAAGTGATTACGGTGCAGTTCACTGCTAGCGTCTCACACTGAGGTGGAAATGCACTCGGGAGCGTGTTCCGTAAACTTTCGTCCAGCACTGTATATATTAAATACGTATTAAACTTAGAAAGCTTATTATTTAATATTCATTATTTTAATAATAAAAATAATAATAATAAATTTATTTTTCCCATACTATGTACAATTTCGAAATACAGCAGGCTCGTCTAAGCCGAAAGGCTTGTGACACTGGGCCTGTGGCAGTCTAGCGACATTCACGGGAGGTTCAAACAGGCAATAAAGGAAACAATTCACTTCATACACTACTCGCAATAATACAGCTTACGTAACTGCTTTTTCAGCCTGAACTTTGAATCGATTAGCAAAAAGTCGGGAGAGAGCTGGTTAAACAGACGTGGAACGTAACACATTCTTCGGCAAAATCCAACCGTTCTACAGCTACAGTGTTTGACTGTTCTACAGCTATCGTTGACTTGGCTCGCTCTATAACTGCTCTGATATTTATTTATTTGAGTACCCCTTAGAGATCCCTAACCACTTACCTATGTGGATCAATATCAAACGTATCCGCTTGCTGCTCTCAAGGATGCTGGTTGGAACCTGGGCGACGACGCTAGCAACTTATTATTGTTAATAATAATAATAATAATAATAATTGAGAGTAGATCTACACGCAAGGCGAGTCCGTACTTTCTGCACGTGTCGCAGGGTAGGGTTCCGGCTAATTTCGACCGGCCAACGAAAGTAATCCAACGGCCAACGTTCTTTAAAGTACGCCGTAAATCTCCGGCTTACGGTGCTTTATTATATGGTGCCTGGAAGCAATGCCTACCTCCCCTACATCGCTACCGTCCTCAACCGCGACCTAACCCAGCGACTTGTTGACGCGGCGCACGTTGCTTGTGCGCTTTGTCCTTCGTTCTCTGTCCCTTTGTCCTTCGTGTAGAACGTGAAATAAGGTCTGCCGTGCGCATAGATATCAGCTCACTTTAACCAGTCTTGAGGTTCGAAAAATTAATCCACGGACCTCTGTCGCAACATAAAAGCCTGACAACATAAAAGCCTAATTTATTATTACTCGTATCACTATTATAATAACGTAATTATCACTTTCGTCTATAACCGCCTGCGCATGCACGTGCATAACTTTTTTTGACTGAACTTTGACGCATCGCGCACGTGTCAAGAACAAAACCGAGAGCTTACAACCACTCAGAAACGAGACTTCAGGGAAAGGAGGACACCGCATCCATTTTTGCCACCTATACAATCCACTTTTCTAGCAACCCATCCCTTACACGAGAAGCAAAGTACAAACTTCGCCGAAAACCCCCCTCCCCACAACAACAAGAACGTTCTTTATCCCTCCATATGCCTTCCTTCTCAGTAGCCGAAGTTGTTGTGAAGAACAACTCATAAGATATTTCTCTCCGCGCAATCCTCTTCACACATCCACGAAATGCGGCCGGGGGTTTTCGACAGCCCGCTGAGATTTGGTGAAGAAACACAAGGAGATTCCGCGTAGTAGGCGAAAAGCTGAGCCAGGTGCTGGTTTTCCGGGCGGAGTAGGCGCTCATAGATTTTCATGTGTTTCCACCGCCACCATTGACAGCAGGGCCTCGCTATATTCCGCTCTAATGTTTCCCACAGGATCGAGGAATGTAGTGTATATGGAAGTGTCAGTTTCAGTTGGAAAGGGCCGTTGCCCATGGTGAAAGAGGAAGAAAAGGGCGGAATTATAGTGTATTGCGAGGATAAGCTAGTACATGGGTTTTTTGTGGTTGAAGATGGAGGGCACTATAGTACGATAAGGGTATGGATTGGGCTTTTGTTAGAGACCGACTGTCGGGGGGTACAACAAGGGTCGCGATTTTTTCTCGCGTTTACTGTTTCTTTGTCTCGTCGTGACTACGTGTCCTATGTTAAGGACAGACCAGGAAATGACTTTTTTCCGCCTTGTCCTGGAATTGTCCTGCACTTCTTTGGCACCAACTTAATGATCGCTTTCTATTCGAAGACATTTGATTTGATTTGATTTGATTTGATTTGTAAAAGAAAACAAATGGAGATGTTAGTCTTGAGCCACTCGGGGCTGGCTACTCCAGGACGCGTCACTAGTTGAGTTTGAGTTTGATTATCACGTCGCGTCATATCGCGTCACTAGTGTTTCGTTGTTTTAGTGGTTTATGTGTAACATGTTTATTGCATCTTTTGAAATGTACAATACGTTGTTTCCTACATCTCTATTTAAATATGTGAGGGAGAATTATTTTGCTTATTACTAGAGACATTGAGAATTAATATACAGGGACGACACGACACGGGGTTCGAAAAATGCCCTTTGCGTTTCAGCGTGTGTCGTACCGTCTCTGTATTTTGGTCATCAAACTCAGTGGTTCTTCTACTAATAGGCATATTTTAGCCACTGGCCACCATCATTACATTTTTATCAATTATTTTGCTGTTCGACGCCGTAGACTGTGTGTCACTGTAAAGCGTGCTTTCGCCACATAAAGCGCCTTTCTGAGGTGAAGCCAACTTTACAAAACTCCAGCAGAACGCATCGGTGGCTGCACCTTCGTCAACAGCTCGTACATAACCGCGTCCCTATTGGCGATCGCATCGCTAAAGGTATTTTCCACCTGTTTTCAGCCCAGGTTAAGAAACGTCCAGCTCTCACGCGTCGCATTTCCGACTCGTTATATCGAGCCAAAGCGTCAGACACGACTTGGTTTCATTAAACACCTCTCGCGGACACACCGAATACAATGCCGCTAACGAGCTAGATAAAATAAAGGACAACTATAAGAATCCCTTGCGTTCCACACGCAGCGGAGGGAAGGCGGAATTCTATACGCATGAGGTGAGGTGAACGCGGCCACCAATTCCATTCGGGACCGCGTCACGTTTGGGCAGTGTCCATGCATCGGTGCGCTTCTCTGCCTCTTTAGCTGTACCGCAGCATATGGTTACACCTTTACTTATTTTCCATAGGCATGATCGTCACGTAGACGCGAGGAAAAAGGGAAGACACGTGGTATTTGTTTTTGATCATTTCGCGTGTCTGAATATGGGCAATGAAGGGAATGGAAACAACTCAGGGAAAAGAGGTGCTGACACCAGGAATCGAACCTGGGTCTTCTGATTTCCGGTCAGATATGCTAACCGCTACACCACACCAGCACGCCGTTTCCCTTGAGCCATTGAGTGCCTCAAGTACGTCCTGGCGTCAGCACCTCTTTTCCCTGAGTTGTTTCCATTCGTTAATTTCTGGGCGTTTGAGGCTTACTTGTCTGTGCCGTCCCTAATTGTTGGTCTGCCTCGGCCAAATCTCGTTGTTTACAATGAAGGGAAGTATGGGATGGTTTCTTGGCGCCGTTGAATAACGGAACGCAAAGCGTACTGCACGAACTGGCTCTGACAACCTGAGTCTTCCGTACGATATTCCCGACGAATGTCGGCGCAGTTCCTCGTGAAGTCGGCCAATGACGCATAGTAATCCCTGCTGTCTTCTCTCCATCTGTCGGCGTCTGTACTGCGGTTTACAGCTATGGTTGCTTGGCGGCAATGACACGGTTTCAAAAGATTACACGTGTCGGCATGAATTTGCGGGCAGAAAGTTCGGGAGCCAGAGACGAGGCTGTCACCAGGCAAAGCATTAGTTTTTGCACCGGACTTCTTGTTTTAGGAAAAGCCAGATCTAGAACAACAACAACAACAACAACAACTTTATTTTATGATTAGGGAGTTTCATCACCAGGGGGCGATACTCTACCTCATTGCTGGCAGTGATGTGGGAGCCAGCTCTAGAGAATTAAGAAGCTGTTTACGCTTTGGTATGGTGGTAACCAGGGTCGCGGAATGGGATCATCCATTCCATTCCAATTCCATTCCGAGGAATGGAGGTTTGTAATAATTCCACTCCTTTCAATTCCTCGGAATGAAAAGGTATGGCCAATTCCCACTCCTGGAATGGCTTGGCAACCCCATTCCATTCCTTTAATTCCATCAATAATAAAAAAAAGGGACAGGTAACCTTGTGCTGGGTAGCCCAGCAGTGCTAGAGGAGAGGTACCCATTACCCAACACGGAAAAAGCACAAAGATAAGGTTATTTCACCCTTGACCGTGTGGCACCCAGACCAGTCCATTCCAATTCCATTCCTTCTGCGAAAAAAAAATGCCTAATTCCATTCCCATTCCATTCCTAAGACAGTTTCCGCCACTCCATTCCAATTCCATTCCGGCTTTCTGATAAATCTGGAATCATTCCGGAATCATTCCAACTCCGGAATGGCAACTCCGCAACCATGGTGGCAACGAGATTTGACGAAGCGCGCACTCCTACAAAGGCAGACAAAGCATCACCAGTTTTGAGTTTGCTCTCTACAGCTCTACAGCTCTACAGTGTCGCCTGCAGTCGATCACGGCCGCACCACTCACATTGGCAACCATTCTCGGCCTTGGGTCTAACCAGATTGACCATCGTCAAGTTCTTGAGTATTTCAAGATTTTTCTCCGGGACACTGGTCTCCTCTCTACCCTATGATCTGCCTGCGTACCTGTGCGCTGTGTGTGTATTTTTGTGTGCTGTGGTTTTGCCTACCGCTCTGATGTCATACTGACTCCACTGACTATCCCTATTTAGCATCGTTCATCACCTCATCATCAGGACACATCACATCCTGCCCCATTGTGCCTTGGGGTAGTGGGCCGCACCTTAAGTGGCGAATTTCCCCATTCATTATCATTAACTTATTTGTTGTTGTTGTTTGAGTTTGACTGACAACAACGACAACAAATAAGTTAATGATAATGAATGGGGAAATTCGCCACGAGAGTTTCATTGACGAATGTGTAGCGATCTACTAGTTTCCAACGTGAATGATTATAAATGTGTGACCGGTTTATACTATTGAGCTCTGGCATCAGCGAAACATTTAAAAAATAATTATAAGCAACGGCGTCGTCGAAACTACAAACGTGACAATGCGCTACCCGGCCTTTCACCGGTATACATGTACACTTTCGCGCACTTGGAAATCACACAGTACTCACCCCTAGCCAGATTCATTTCTTGACCTCCAATTTTCCATCGCCTTTACGTACAAAGCAGTGATGTGTACACAACTGAGAAGGACAATGCGTAAGAAAACACGCGTCCGTTTAACGGGTGATTAGCCGCCGTGGTATAGAGTCGCCGTCTATTTTTGGTGCAACCCAGTAGCGGATGAAATCGTGTAAGGGGCATTGACGCAGTCGACGACGCAACCCGAGGTACCACTAATTAAGTGGTGAATACGTTCCGCCCCCCTCCCCTTGCATGTCATCAACTTTTCCTGCGCCATCCAACGGGAGATATTGTGTTCAGCGGGTGTAATCTTTCCACCGGTGAATGAAGACGGGAACGAACGCGAGGGGAGTGCTGCGGTCCCGGCTGAGCTCCTTTTTGGGGAGCCTTAATTTACGTACGTTAGGGAGGATGTCTTACTACGGCACATTTTTTTGCAGCAAAATTCTTTCGCTGTATTTCTTTTAAAATAGGGACGCACGTGAAACTCTGCAGCGCATAGATCGCGCAGTGACGATTTTTTTTAGAAGCAGAGGATAGATGTATATTAACTGTATATACTCAACAGACAGTCTTTTTGAAATAGTATAATTTTTCGTAATAAAATAAATATATTTTTTGTAAAAATATAAAAAATAATAATAAAGAATTTTATCTGCGAAATTGTTTACTTTCTTCAGTTTCATTTTTAATTTTTTTTGTGGTAGCTACGCAATTTCGCAAACTCATTCTGACGATGTCGTAGCCCTGTCACGTGGTGTATCACGTGGCCCCGTAAAGTCACGGACGGACCTACATTGTGATTGGACCTATAAAGCCATCGCTTTCAAACGAAAGAGAGATATAAAAGTTCGTGCCCTATATACACTATATACCGAAGCCAAATAAAGCCAAAGCCAAATCAAGTTGTTGTTTGTATATATACACTACGTCTCTCAAGCAAGAAAAGATAGTACCTTACCTATGCTCGTTTTGCTCCGACAGAGTGGGAAAAGAGAAAAGACCGCCTGCATAAATTCCGATCCACCTCGCTTAATGTTCACTGTAAAACGGCAATCGTGGTTCCGATTGCGCCACAAAGACACTCTCTCATGGCCCCGAAATGGTGCACAAAATGAGCCACCATACAAACGGTAGATTGGCCCCGACGTAAATTGGTGCAGTTGCCCGAGCAGAAATCAATACGAGACACGGCGCATTAGCCGCACGGGGGGCGTTCCCGTGCACGCCTCGGCGATGTAAGAAGCTGACGTCCAAATCCCTGTTTCGCAGTGCATATTAATCCACGGAAGAGACAGCGACAGCGAACACGTCTGTCTTTCCTCTTTTTGAGTCGTGTCTCGCAGGTTGGTTTTCCCGTGTATAGGTACGTTTGGGTACGACTGTTTTCCACTGTTTCCATCAATAAAAGAAAAAGGACCGGTAACCTTGTGCTGGGTAGCCCAGCACTGCTAGAGGAGAAGTACCCATTACCTTCTTGCCTTCCTTCCTTCTTTCCGTATTCGTCTTCTTTCCGGCTATACTAACCCCTGCTCACATGCTTTCACTATCCTTAGCTGTCTCTTTTCTATCTGAGGCCCAGGCCTGCGATACCTTGTGTGGTGTGGGCCTGGGTCTCTTTCTCCCTTCTCTCTCTTCTCTTTCTGAAAGTAATGTTTTCCACTGTTTGTGCTATGGCAATATTATGATGCTTCATACCGGCGCTTCGAACTGGCTCAGCTGTTTTGTCGTTTTTGTACTTTTCGTATCTATAAGCGTCGTCGAAACAACGAAAAGTGGGCGAGACATCACCCTTTCTTGTTTCACTGACAGACAGACGAACATGAAGTGTATGTATCAGCCTCGTCACTGCGGCCGTAGGAGGCTACACTCCGAAGAAAACGGGAGTAATTCTAAGCCTTTGGAGTCACTAGGTGCATTTTTAGCGCCGCGAAGCGACTGGGGTTATGAGCGTAAACAGATGGGGGGGATAGGGGGACTAGTATGCGTCCTGTGCCGTCTTCAACGGGAACTGTGACGACATTCGTTTGGAAAGTCTGCCGTTAAACCCAGGGAAAACCTCAGACAGTATAGTCAGTGGTAGGATTCTAACCCAGTCTTCAGCACGGCCTTGGCTATCACCAATGTGCGGAAGCTTTCACCCGATAATCGTTTTCGGCACTAAACGCACGCGACTAAATGAGTGACACCGAATCGGTATTGCATTTAGCGCTGTATCCTCGCGGTCCTGCGCACATAATCTATGCTCATAGATGAAGACACTTTGACTTTCAATTGAATCGATACGTCGAGTTATAAGAGAATTCAATTGAATCGATATTCAAAAAGGGAATTGTTGATGTAATGGGTGATTTGAGCATTTAGTGTCCACAATGTTTCTTTAGTTATACTGTATAATGTCCATTGTTTGATTGTTTGTTGCTGTTGATATAAGTATTTTTGCACTTTGCCTATAACTTGTGTTTTGTACGTTGCTACTATGCAACCCACGACTCCGTCATGTTATGCCTACGGGCCTTTGATGTATAATAAATAAATTAATAAATAGATTAATAAAATCGTGCGACGCGCATAAGTTACAACAAGGATATATATATACAGTGAACCCTCGTTAATATGACCCCCGATAATCTGACATACGCGCTTTACGACCATACTCCTCGGGAACAATGCAGTGAAAACTCTGCAAATCCCTCCCGTTTATATGACAATTCCGCATTATGACCAAAATTTTCGGGAACGACCACGGTCGTAATAACGAGGGTTCACTGTATAGGACGCATATATATAGGAATATAGGATAAATATAGAATAGGAATATAGGATAAATATAGAATAAAGGATAGATATAGTAAACACAAAGCATCGTGTTTACTCTGCATTGAGAAACTTGCTTAATTACATTGCATTGTCCCGTTGCGTTGCCGCATATATGTATTCCCGCATATGTTTACGTAGCCTGTTGCATTTTGCGGGGCCATCGGCGAAGCTAATTGTGTATCTTCAGTGCTGAACAGGCGAATTTCAGAGTCAGGGAGCAGGAACAGGGAGTAATTGCGATCTAGGGAACTGGAAGCTTCAATTGATCCACGACTTACTCCTTCCCCTCTTAAAGGGTAGGATGCCTTTCCGAAAGAACAAGAAAGAAGTTGAAGTAGATGCGCTCTCTACTTGCCCTAAGCCTAAAGTCGTCCGCTCTATCTCGGATGAACAATAAATTGAGGTCGAAGCAGACCTGTCGTGCAGCATACTGATAAGGTTTCTTTCGCGATGCGGATGTGTTCTCTGTGCGTTCTTTGCCTCTGGATTACAGGGCGAGGATGTCTTTCCACCTCTTGTCCCCTCATCTAAGGAGGAGGAGATGCGATGTCCCTGTGAGCGGCAGAACGGATATACTTCTTTTTTTTTAATTTGGATGTTATCATTGGCCGTTTTTGTTTATTCTAACAAGGGCATTTCACGAAACGAAGAGCATACGTAAATCCCTGTTTGGGAGGCAAATCTATCTTCTGATTTATAACATTCCCATTTCATTTTTCTTATTTTCGCTCGATTCAATTCTGACTTGTAAGACTCCATTCATTGCTTGCAGACGACACGCACTCTTGCTTTACAAAACTTTTGGCACAGCTTCCGAAAAAAAAGAAAAAAGAAAGAAAACAAAGTTAGAAATCTGCGGGCGTTTTTGATGTTGTTGTTGTTATTATTTAATACGCGGGGAAGATATGCCTATGTCTCTAGACGCATTTCCCCTGTTAGTCTTCGTATATACCTCTCTGTATAACCCTTTTCTTTCATGTCATAATTACCAAAAAAGTAACATCGAGCTGCATTACGGCTTTGAACCGACCGTATAGTCGACCTCGTCCAAAGAAATGTGTCAGCGTCCTCTGAATTCACACCCTCCTTCATCACGAGAACCACATCGAAGGAACATACGTGAAACGGCAAATAAGTGATGAAATCCATTCATTATTTCGTCTTTTTGGTAGAATATACATCTGACAACCTACATGCAGCGTTCGATTTTTCACCTTTAACAATGCCCTTTCACTTCCTTTTCTTCGCCATTTC
Organism: Ornithodoros turicata; assembly: GCF_037126465.1. Classification (NCBI taxonomy): domain Eukaryota; kingdom Metazoa; phylum Arthropoda; class Arachnida; order Ixodida; family Argasidae; genus Ornithodoros; species Ornithodoros turicata. The sequence continues at coordinate 78,515,157 of NC_088205.1, forward strand.
TGAAACCTCCTCATAGAAGCGTGCCGTCGCATCGTGCGCATAAAAGATCCCAAATTGCTCGATCCTTCTCCATCTTTCGAACGTGTGCTCGTTATGGTCGCGAGGAAGCAGAAAGCGCCGTAAGCTTCCACGATCTCAGACGGGAAGCTTTCTTATTTCTTACCTCTGTCTCCCTCGACGAAGAATCGGTACAAGATATACTACGATTATCGGCGGCATGTGGTTACCTAAAACCTCTTCCAAACCAAGCGGCACGACAAATGACGATCCCCCGGGAGATTGTGGCTGTAGCTAAGCAACCGAAAAGAGACGACGACGACGACTTCGTTCTTTACGTTGATTGTCGCTAGCTGGTGTCTTTGCGGGGGGAATCTCGTATCTGTAATCCGGAGTCAAAATTTGGAAGAAGATTGCGGGGATGAAATGGCTTCTTCTGTTTCTTTCGTTTTTTCTTTTTTTGTGGAGTTCAACACCGAGAATGCTTCCCATTCGGAGCTTTTCGACCTCTCTACGCCATGCCCGTTTACCTTCGCTCGCCTGCCTGACGACATAATTGCATTGAGAGTGCTCTCAGTAATGCGCGCCGTTAGATGCCACCCATTCGATGCCATATAAAGGCCCTATAAAAAAATAAATAAAGTGTTACGACACACAAATGTGCTCGTGGGAGTGGTTAGAAAGTTGCTTTCAAAACTGTCGTCTCTGTCGCTTCCATTCTGCGCTTATGGGGCTCTTCTATTTTCCTTTTTGTGTGTGTGTTTTTTTTTTTTTTACAGCGGTAGCTGTTAACGGGAATGTACCGGAAAATCGCCGTGGTTAATAATAATGAATAATGGTAGCGTGACGTTACACGTAATGTTTGTTTGCCCAGTGTGGCGACATGTTGCACGTGCCGGAGGGTAGAGTCACTAAATAAGCTACGCTTCAGAGTAGCGACACTGAGCCGCCATGTTGTTTCGGATGACCTCCAGCCCCACCTCTATTTTGGCAGTAGAAATAGATGAAGGTGAAGTTCAGCAGTGGAAGAAGACGACACTTCGAAGAGCGCTAAATGGATGGCGCTGGAGGTCATCCGAAACAACATGGCGGCACAGTGTCGCTACTCTGAAGCGTAGCTTATTTAGTGACTCTACCGGAGGGTAAGGACTGCGGATAATTTTGGCCAACTGGGGTTCTTTTGACGCGCGCCGGAGAAATCTCTGACACACGGTGCTGGAAGCAATATTTGCCTCCCAATGGGATCGAACCCGGATTGCTGTGGTTGTATCACAAAACCCTCCGCCTCTGCCCCTTATACTTTCGGCTTGCCGTCTATCTATTTGCCGCCGGTGTGCTGCCCATGCCCAAGCATTTAGATCTCGGGCCGCCGCCTACGGCAGTCACGTGCAGTCGCTCGACCCCTCGGTTGCCTTCTTCATTGCGTGTCGCTGCAGTCGTCAGGAGGAATCACTGCTGCACCGCCTCCGTCTCAACGTTGCCCGCACCCCGTTGCTTCTTTACAAAATGGGTCCAATCCAGCTCCTCCTTTGTGTTCCACAGCTGTGGCGATGGGGCCGACTTTCCTCATTATCTTCTGCACTGCCAGGGGGCAGCACCTTCCCCAACGGCGTGCGCTCCGTCGCCGTCTAATCCAGCTTGGGTGCGACACAACGTCTATGGCCACCCTCCTCGGTCCCGTCCCTCGGCCTACCCCCCAGTGGGCCGTCACCACAGTCCTGCTCCGCTTCCTGAAAGACTCGGGCCCTGCGTCTGCCCTCTGACTGGGCTTTCTTGCGCCATGTCGTGCCTGTGCAGCACTAACTGTTTCTCTTTCTTTTTTTTTTCCCTTTCTTCTTCTTTCTTTTTGTTTATTTTGAGTTTTTCTTTTTTTGGAATACCAAGCCGGCATTAGCCTGACTGACATTTCCATTTTTCTTTCTTTTCATTCTATTAAGCGTATCCCCCTCCGCCTCTTCTCTCTTCTTCTTCTTCTTCTGTCTGTTGACTGTCGGTTTCGGTGATGCAAAAGAAGTTAAAGTAATCTAAAGCTAATAAAAGCAGTTTTGACATACTCAGAGATGGGTACGTTGTCCCGAAAAGTGTCCTGCTTTTGTCCCGACTTTAGTAATCTTTTTGTCCCGCTAATCCCAGCTCTACACCTCACCACTCACTTCACAGATCACAAGGCGGTACTCGTCACTCTAAAGTAGTTGCGCATATATCAGTGCCGTATATGAAAGTATCAACATCCACACACAACAGCTACCGCTGAAATCCGCGTTTACACAATCATAACCGCCCAGTTCTCTTTTTCTTTTCTTTTTCTTTTTTTTTTTTTTGCGATACAGATTTTATTTATTGTTCGGCCTTATTTTTGTTTAATATCGCATGAGAAACACATTTCTCTCACACCGCTGACATGAGGACAACTATTAGGATCTTCTTCTTTTTGACGAACCATTTTTGGAGAAACTCTTTTTGCAATGCAAGTACATTTTTATGTATGTGAAATCCTTCCACTTTTTCTTTTAACTCGCATTGTTGCAGTGGTGACTACACAGCAGTCCCAGTACCACATTCAAAGTCTTGCGATCACGTGTTGGTGTCCACGTCACGTGGTGTTACGCGGCCCCAAAAAGTCACCGACCGACCTATACACGGTGGTTTGCTCTATAAAGCTATCGATTTAAAGACGGAAGTGCTAGATCGCAACAACAACAATAACAACTTTATTTCAAGATGATTAATGAGGAATTTCAACGCAAGGGGGCGACATGCTTTCGAAATGTTTGCATCGATTCTTCCAGCCTTCGACATCATTCGCATTTTTTATGTCTCCTCGCGACACATAAAAAATTCGTTAAAATTCGAACCGTTTCCATTCTTAGTAATGTACTACAAGATACGAAGGCAGAAAAAATAGGCGATGTCAAGTCGCCAGTGGTGAGTAAATCAAAGAGTGATATTAAATGGTAGGAGCAACTTATTTATTTACACATGGTAAACAAGAGTTTCGTGCACGAGACTGCACTTCTTCAGGTTACAAAAATATGAACCAAATTTTCATCATGATATTCTTATTTTTGTAACCTGTAGAAGTGCAGTCTCGTGAACGAAAGTCTTGTTTACCATGTGTAAATGAATAAGTTGCTGCTGCCGTTTAATATCACTCTTTAATGTACTAAAGTAACTTCCCTACCGTTAAGACTAACTACGGGAAACTAACTTTTTTTGTTTCGTAGTGTAAATGAATGGAACAGCATACCACCAAACATAAAAAGCGTCAAAAATTTTTCTGAATTTAAAAAACTAGCGAAATATTTTTTGCTGTCAAAAATGCATAAAGGTTAATTTAACTATATATTACATGTGATAATATTACTGATTTGGGGCACAAAGATGTGCAGCTGTGTCTAGTGCGTGCCTTCTATTACATGTGTATTTTTGTGCATTGTTTTTCATCTTTGCATTGTTTTCATGTATTATGTTTTTATGTATTTCGTGTATTATGCTCGTGTATTGTTTTTACCTTTGCATTTTTTCATGGCTCTAATCTTTGTATGTCACACGGAAGACCCTTTAACCGGGATACTTTTCCCTCTGGGTCTTCCATCTGTATAAACTGTACTGTTCATTAAGCATTGTAAAGTTTAAATAAATTCAATTCAATTCAATTGCAAGTCATATTGCCCAAAAGCCTCGCCTTCTAGTCACTCTAACGGAACCAAAAATTCCAGAATCGATCCAACACTAGCCACACTATGCACATGTGATACCTCTTACGGGATATAGTCTGTCTTCCTCCTACCATCTGCCATGTAAGACCCGACAGATACAAATAAGAGAACGCCATTCACCCCTGGTGGCTGTCTTCTATATATTATTTCCCAAGCGAGTGTCTAGCTCCCGCTCCCACAGAGCAACTGCCGGGGCAGCGATATATCCCTAACCTAGTTTATCTCCACGGTATGCTTCTTTTCATCTCTGATCTAATTACTACACAGACGCTTCTTTCTTTTCTTTTTTTTTTCTCCCTTCTCCTGCCTTTGTTTCGGGCTTGGCCGAATGCAAAGTTGTTACCTGCTTGCATACGTCGGCCACTAGGAGCGCGACTGTGCGGGTTGCCGACCACCAGATCGATAGTATAGCTGAAGAGGAGTAGTGCCCACTTGTTAGGACGTTCCTTCGCCAATTTCAACGACCATGTGTCCGTATACTCCTCGTCCAGTCAATGGTAGCGTCCGAAAGCCTCTCTGAGGACCTATTCTTGAGAGGCCGAGAGAGAGCGAGCACGTCGAAGTGCAGGGTGAGAGGCCCGTGTACGAAAAGGGGAGGAAGCATTTGAAAGACTGAGAGAGGCTGGAATCTGTTATGGTTTCGAAGATAGATATCCCGTTTTAAGATAGTGAACGAGGATTGATGATCGCAGTGTTTCCTTAGAGCACGTTAGTGATTGGATGGGAGAAAGATTAGTTCTTAAAACCAGCAGTTTTTTTTTTTTTTTTTCACTTGGTTTTGGGGTTCGTGTGGGGTACCCGAGGAGTGGGCCTGTGGGTACGGACACTCCAACCCAGGTGACAAAATTATTGATGAAATTATGCGTGCATGTGGAAGTTCTTCCCTGATGAACATAGCAGGAGCATGGCTGTTGCTTGTATGTTTATATTTTTATATATTGTACTGTTACTGTTACCAATATTTTTACTTTTTGTCGTCCTTTTTGCAATATGTACTGCTTTGGAATATCTTTCCATTCTTTGCAATCACACACGTTCCCTCGTGCAGTTATCGATGCTACCACCGGCCGTTAAGAGGTTCGTATTACGCGCCTCATGTTCACCTACACTCTTAAAAATGAACTTCACCACATAGCACGCTCCTAGCCAACCATCACCCCGAATGACAACGTTCTCGCCCTAGATTTGTTGAAAACGGGAGGAGGAGCCTATTTTGTGCCCATTATGCACGGCACAAAATAGGCTCCTCCTCCCGTTTTCAACAAATCAGTGGCGAGAACGCTGTCATTCGGGATGGTGGTTGGCTAGAAGCGTGCTATGTGGTGAAGTTCATTTTTAAGAGTGTACGCTTAGACGCCGGAGTGTACTCTTTCTTTTTACCCTGTCCCCCCTGCCCTTTGTGTATTAAAGCTTCATTGCTGGTTCGTGAGTCTATCTGTTCATCTCGTCCTGTGTTCGTCCTGTGTTTTTCCCCTCAAACTCAAGGCATTGTTAATATCAATTCTTCCCTGAGTATGAATAGCATTCGACTAAACAGGTGATGTTACTGTCTAAAATAGAATTTATGTATATACTTCTCACAGCAGGCTACCTTACGTGTAATGTTGGCTCACAACGCATGCAGTATTACACTAATAAAGGAATATACAGCGCACCCAATTAATTAATTAGTCTGATCTGTAGTCTGATTCGATCTATCTCATTATACTAATCAGCGAGCTTTTAAAATATGCTAGGTGTCAAGGTGTTAATCGAACACACGACCAAGGTATTTCCAACAAGGTATGCTTCGTACGACCTTTTTTTCTCATTTTTTTTCTTTCTTTCCTAAAAAAAGCCCGCGAGAGACGAAAATACAAAGAGGAAAAAAAAATAGATGAAAAGAAAACTCTGCCATCGGGTGCGTTCTTACAGCTTATTGTTGCGTGTCATTTGGGACAACCTGTGGGCGTTTGAAGTTGGACACCGCGCCTGGTCAAGCGCACATGCTTTTTTTTTTGTCTGCCAACAGTACACCTTTTCTCAGTTCTAAGAACCTGCAGATTCTGAGACCTTATCATCATCATCTCTCGAACGTCACGTCCTTTGAACTGACAAACTTATGATAACTTTACTAAACCTCACAACTTTCCACACCTCACTTCGCTCCCTCAAAACACGCTACGACTAACACTCGCTGAACGCTACGTCACGTCACGTCTCGTCCATCGTCTGCGCTCACTCAACTTGAGCGCAGACGTCGCATGTTGTCGCGTGAAGCATTCCGCTCGAGGCGCCACACCCGACAGTTCGCGCCTCTTCGCGGAGTGTTTCGCAATTTGCTTGACACCGTCAAGCAGCGAAGCATGAATTATAGGCAGCGTCATTTCATGGGATTCAAACTTTTACGCGGATGAAGCACTTCATCTGCTCGCTCTGCTCGCGCGTTGCTTTGACAGGATGTCAACTAACCATCACATCCGTTGTTTCGCATCCTGCTTATGAATTATATTACGCTGCGTTTCTTTTTGTCTGCGACATACTGTTCCGTGTGATGGTGATGATGATGTGATAAAGAAAAAGATGGGGACGTCAGGTCGCGACGAAGTCGGACTGGCTATACCCCAGGACGCTTACACGCCGAAAATTCAAACAGATGAACGAGTTAAAGTCATGGAGTTCAACATGTAGTCCAAAAGTTTCAACCAAGTGAGTGTAAAATGTCGGAATCGCCGGGGGCACACACAGCACACATTCAGCGAGTCATAGAATGTCCATAAGCCCGGTTGTACGTAGAAAATCTTCAAGTGCCCTCAGCGCGCCTTATCGGGCGACTGAGGACTTAACCGTTTCGCGATATCAAAGGCTCGGTAGTCCACACGAGACAGGCTCTCCTCTAAAACCCTTCGAGTATTAACGTATTTCCGACACCTGAGAAGGATGTGTTCTAAGTACTCTAAAACGCCACACTCACTGCAGTTCGGAGAGTCACGCCGTCCCAGAAGGAAGGTGGTACCCGAAAGCGTAACTCTGGACCGGCCTCGTAAAGAAGCGAGTCCCGAGCAGATCCTGTTAGCCAGGAGGTGCTGCGCATATGTTGCTTGAGCGCGTTCAGCACTCGCCCCGCGCCACTCTTGGTGAAATAAATGGGCATCAGTTGGACTCGCCTGAGTTGAAGAGCCCGGCGTGCAGCAGCGTCCGCAGCCTCGTTGCATGCAATACCACAGTGACTAGGGATCCACTGCAATTGGATGTCATGACCTTCTAAAACTGCGGCATGGTATGTGCGCAAGACATCTTGTACGGCTGATGCCAGAGATCCCGTAGTGAACCTGGAAGCCAGAGTCTGTAACACACACTTTGAGTCGCTATAGATGATCCAGCGAGCGACTGAAGATCGGGAGTCGATAAAACTTGGTGCCAAGGAGACCCCATGAATTTCAGCTGCCGAAGCAGAGGTGACGTGAGACAGCCGCGCTCCGCTTTCGATATTCGCCTCCGGGATAACAAACGCACACGACGACCCGGATGATGTCGTAGATGATATCCGTGAAAATCTGTATTCTGCCTGCGGTTTTGTTTAATAACTCAAGACTGAAGTGGCGGACAACATCCGTTGGTATATCCTTCTTTGCTGGAAGTCCAGGCACATCAATTTTTACGTCAGGAGGATGTAGAGCCCGTGTTGGGATATCTGGTAATGCATGTGGCTTGTGCTTCGGAGTAAGACCACGTTGTGTCTGGATAGCTCGGGTGAAAGAAGAGTGGTAACATCTCATAATGGTTCGAAGCTGAGGATGCGATGGATTGGATTAGTCCATGGCGGAACGTTTCCTGCATCCTGAGAGCTGATACAGGTGGTTCCCGTGCTTCTGCCATGGCTAAGGCGTTTGACGTCGCTCGAGGAAGGCCAAGACAGAGCTTAATGCCCTTTGGTAGGATGGACTCTAAGACTTCCTCTGTAGTAAAAGGAAGGTTGTGAAGCAGGGGAATGTAATGAGCTACCATCTGTCTTATTAAGACATTGGTGATGCTGAACATTGCCTGCGGAGACGTGCCCTACCGGGAACCGCATAAGTAACGAAGAACATTAAGACGACTCTCAGCTCTTACTTTTAGATAGCGCACCTCCGCTACCCACGATAAACTCCGGTCGAGAGTAATGCCGAGAAAGTGGTTATGTGATACACGACGCAGTTCCATGAGAGTCTTTTCTTCCCAATTTGTTGGGTGTGAAGAAAAATCATACAAGTAGACTTTAACTATTTTTTTTAATATTACACTTTAACATGCTGTATATTAACGAAAACATTTACAGTTTGAAGATATATAAAAAAATATTTTTCCAGGTTCACTACCGTGGATTGCGTTGTGCTGTCCAAAAATAGGGTTGTATGGTTGACTTTGCCGCAGTAAATCGTGAAACAACAACAACAACAAATAAATCGTGTCTATATGACATGGGGCGATTCACCGCTTGAGAGCAGTACACTACCCCATTACCGTGAAGCAGCCTGTACAGCCGCGTCTTTTCAATATTCTTTGTTCTGTTTCTAAGAACCACAAAAATGTCTGTTCTTCTAATTATATGATGCATAAAAATCTTGATTATCTGATCTTGCGTTCCGTCAAGTCACGCGTGGGGCCCGCTATCAAAAAAAAAAAAAAAGAAGAAATCGAATACATTAAATGAATTAATGTTGCGTGATGGCATCCTGTAAAGAACACAAAGCAGGACCTTTTTTAGAGGCTTGATGAACGAGGAGGATGGAGGCAAAAAGAGAGAAAGAAAGAGATGAAGCGCAGTGTAATTAAACGAAGGCATAGAGACGCGTAGTTTACATACACATTAAAGCCCGTTCTCTGGGGACAGAGGCTGTGTTCGGTCGAAAGTAATTACTGCTTCATAGGCCGGTCACCGGGCTAACAACCTGACAATGATTGATTAATCACTGGTTAAATGCCGTACAGTTTCCTTCTGAAAGGAGCCCGACACCCAATCAATTGTCTTTCCAGCTCTATTTTACGCCAAACCTTCATACGGACGTCCTTCGTCTTCGACGAACTCTCGCGACGCTCCGGCAGCGTCGACATATGCAAATGGCGTATGATTACGTATAACGAAGCGGCATCCATGTACGGAATACGACACTGTGATATGTCGTCTGTGCACTAATGATGTTGTAGAATCAGCCTCGGCGTGCGTGTAGTGTATTCGCTTTCATCGTCGACTGATACAGTACTAGTTTACGCCTGGCGGTACATTACGATGGGGCGCGTGTGCAAAACACTGAATAAAGACTGCTGTGTAAGCGCACGACGTCATAGCTTGGTGACCAGCCACTACCGTACGATTACGCAAGGAATCGGAAATCATCTGCGAACAAAAAACATCCCTGAACCACGGGCTAGCCGACGACGGCGATATTGAATGCGGAGACAGTATATAACGCCAAAACGATATAATAAAATTTATATACGTTTCAGAATCACATTGTATCGTGTGGTGACGGGTTTGAAATTGTGGGATCAATCATTGAAGCGGCGAGTTGCAGACAGCAGTGGACGGCTTTATAGCAGACGACAACGAAGCTGTCGTCTGCTCCATGCGAACAAAGGGTCTGAACAGACTCTTTGTGTGTGGGTGTCACACCACTGATTGGAACCTAGTTGACGAGTTGACGTCCACTTCCTTTGTACAGCGTCTTTACTGACATCTCTCACTCTGCCCGTGAGTGATTCGAAACCTCCTCAATATTTTCTCACGTGAAACCTTTCCATCCAAACACACAAAACCTTCATCACATTTTTCTGTAACAGGATTCCCAAAATCTTTTCAAGAACATTCCCTCAAGGCAAACGACTGGAAACTTGAAACCTCTGACTCCTACAGCTGACAGGCCTTTGCACGTTATCTCGAAAAAAAACCCTCCGGACTTAGCTCAACCGCAAACAAACTGTACATTCCGATGCTACATTCAATCCAGCTAATCGCACAGCACCAATCGGAATTGCGTCTAAAGTTTTCAGAAACGGCACGTACGTGTGACGGGCGCACAAAAGCCGCGTCACCAACGGTGCTCTGCCCGATCTCAAACGGAGACAAGCACCCGGATGAACAGCGTAGGCGGAAGTTCCGGAAGGCATAAGCCGTCGAGGCCAAAAGCATTGTCATTGACTCCCCTTATCGCTACGCCGGTGACAGGCGGCCCCAAGCGATCCCACACCAGGACAACCGCGGCTTGGCACAGCCATCGATCTCCGCGAGAGCAGCCCTCAGTGCGGTGAGAGTAGCGACAACCATGCGAGGAACACTCCGCCATGCCGTGGCGTTTTTCGGTGCGTGATCTCCGGGGAGGCGCAGTCAAAACGCAATAAAATGGGACTGTCACGGTTCCGCCGTTTAGCGAATGATGTGCTCCGCGCACGTCGGCTGGATTTACGTTTGTCGAGAACTGCCTGCTTGTTAGAGGACTTTCTACGGTGCACTTTATTCTCATTTAGCTACGTAGAGCTAACTGCCCTAGTCGTTCTCGCTCCCGGCGATGTTTTCTTGGTGAGGTTTATCGTTATTCTTGCCGGGGTTGTTTGCACGCTTTTTGCCAGATGAGATATGTTTTTTTTTTGTTTAAAGTGTCTGGTGTGAGGGTGCACTGTAAGATAGGTTGGGTGTTGTGCGGGGTGTTCTGTTCCCGAAATATCTGCTTGCCAATATTGGCGGCATGTTATTCAAGCAGGACCGTGCGCCTTGTGCTGAGGTAATAGGGAACCGTGCCGACGTCTCCGGTAGAACAACCGTGTAACGTTGTAGTGGATGAGGCGTTACACATAGGGCAAACGCCTCACAACGGCCAATTGCATACTTCCATAGGTGGGAAGGTATGGGTTCGAATCCCATTGCTGATGCTTTTTCTTCAACTGTCATCACATCAATTCAACCGTGTAGGTGCTGCGCACAGAATACAGAAGTGGTATCACCATTTGGAAATAAATGTCCCAATACCTACTGCTCGCAATCAACGTTCTTTTCTTTGCTTAAACCTCGGATGCTTCAAAGCCTTCGTGTTGCGGAGGCCTTGTATACGGTCGACATGCATCGTCCGGACTTACACGTACCTAATACACCTACTAACCTACCTACACCTACCAATACACCTACTAACCCATACACTAATACCTACATCAGATCGTGAGGGTGCAAAGGCATTTCCCTTTGCCGAAAGAAAATGACCCATCCGCACCAGCATCAGACTTGTTACAGCGCAATATTTTGGTTCACGTCCACCTTATGAAGTCTCGCCCATGGCTTGGTCGAAATCGTGGTGGCTGACAACGTATCGCTATCCTGTTTCTGGAGAACTAGACGCCCTACGGCACGATTTTGTCGAGAGTGCCAGCAGAACTGCCCATACGTGCGACTCAGTTTTTTCAACGCGTCGGAGCTTGAGCTGTCGAACGTATTCAGTCCTCCCCGCGACAGTCGTACATTATTCATAACTCGCTGCTGAATCGCGTACAAGGTTGGAAGCACGGAACTATATTATTTTCTGTCGTTGGAAGTTTATGGAAGTTCGGGCAGCCGCAGATAGCGGATGTCTGCAACAGCGTACCACTGTAGGGCAAATACTGAAATTCGCTTTACACTTCCCCTGCAGTGCAAGCCAACGGGGGCCTGTTCCGTTTGCACGTTCGCGGTCTCATAGGACAGCTTGTCTTTTCTTCCTTTTTTTCTTTTTTTGCGTGTGTGTTCAGGCGCACGGAGGACGTGTTTAAAATTAGGCTTCAAAATGTGTGCGTGCGCGTGTTCGCTATTTATGATGACCTCCACCCCGCCTCGGGCTTTGTGACATGGTGATCATCTCCTGACTTTTGTAGTCACAAGGCATGTAGCATATTAATGTTGGGCACAGACCGTAATTTATTGTCCTATTATAAGTCCAGATACCCAATTGCCATTCAAATGTTTGCTTTTGCGCCATTAAAACTCAAATCATCATCAGCACCAGCTACCATTGACAACCCAGAATTATTATGTTGCCTTCATGGACAACATCAGTACATATTTCTCACCATCTCAAACGAATGCTGTCACACCTTGCAGTCCCTATGCAGCCGTCTATTACCAGCTTCCTTGACCTCGTATTATTTGCCGACAATCAACCTCGATGAATTAAACGTAATCATGGATGCGCAAAGAAACTAAAAAAGAAGAAAACAAAATCTTCGTTGTCGTGTACGCGAACATGGATCATGGATACGTACCAACCGGGACAAATATCGCATAAACTGAAAACAAACTCGAAACCACCTCATTAACATTACACGTAATGCAATGCAGCCTCCTTGTAGTGACCGCGCCACAGCCTCGCTTCTTCTAGCTCCCCTGGCGGTGATAAAGAAATCACTCCCACGGCATAACAAGAAAGAAACACACATCAGTAATGGGGGGAACCCTCTGCATATGCGAGGAAGGCAAGGGGAAGGTGATTTCTCCGGGGACGGCTCCATTCCGTGTCATGTCATGTAGGTTAGGATGTCCCCTAATGCGTCTCCTCTGAGGGAACAGAATGGGTCATATGCAGTAGTCATTTCCCCGAATTGACGTCCCACTTCGTCGGTACCGTCCAGAAAGGGTTCTCATGTAGAACCGGCACTACATATATATTTTTTTTTCGTAAAATTTGAGGGAAATACTGTTGCGTGCTTTATGTGGAATATGAAGCCAATAAATGTAAGTGAGGCAAAGTTGGTATTGAACGGAAAGGAGAGGAACTTTGCGATAACTTGTCAAAGCAATCGGTTCATACCCGGGAGAGTTCGTTCTGTGTACACCCTAAAAACAGAACTTCACCGCATAGCACGCTGTGCGCCAACCATTGCCAAGAATGATAGGGTTGTCGCTTCTGATTCGAAAACGGGGGGGGGGGCGTACGCCCCCCTCTGTCTTCCAATCACCAGCGTTAACACTATCATTCGTGGCAATGGTTGGCGCGCAGCGTGCTATGCGGTGAAGCTCTGTTTTTAGAGTGTAGGGATAACTTGATGCGTCGAGAAAAGTAATCGGAACCAGTCATTGAACAGCGGGCAGCACCGTGCGCAGTCCTGTCCAATAGGCGCGTTCCTATATTGCTTATCTGGACGCATCGAGTTAACACTACACTGAACGAACGCCTCCCTGATCTATCTATCAGGATCTTTTCGTGAATCATTTTTCGTCATGCTTATCAGTACGAAATAATACGTAGCATAATACTCTGTCTCAAAGCGTTAGGGAGTTTTAGTGCATCGGAAGCATTCTACGTAAACGATACGATAATGAAAGCTGTCAAATCAAAGACCAGAGACGTGATGTCAGCCCCTTCGAAGATATCAGGCCACTTGTTTGTCATATTTTCGGAAACGTTATCGTGAGTGCACTCTTAAAAATGAGTTTCACCGCATAGCACGCTCCTAGCCAACCATAATCTCGAATGATATCGTTATCTGCCCTGATTTGTTGAAAACCGGAGGCGTACGTCTTTTTTGTGACATTTATGCTGTTCATAATTGTCACAAAAAAGGCGTACGCCTCCCGTTTTCAACAAATCAGGGCAGATAACGACATCATTCGAGATAATGGTTGGCTAGGAGCGTGCTATGCGGTGAAGTTCATTTTTAAGAGTGTACCTTCCGATGTACTAAAATTTGCTATTAGTTGCGGCGAACAACGATAGAACTTCTCTTCCTGACTTTACAAAACGAGTAACAGATTTTAGAGTGCGTTTCTTTCTAACTCTTTCTTTTGTACATCGTAGCTCTGGGGTTGTGTGTGCAATAAGTCCCTTCGTTGGGATCCGTTTCCAGTTTATGTGAGAAGATTAGCACAGATATGCGATGCTACCGCTGCAAAAAAGAAAATTTAAGAAACAACGAAACGTCGATATTAATAGATAGCCGAAACTGCAATCAGCAGCAATAACCGTTCGATATATCAGGGAAACTCTCTAAGATAGCAGCTCGAATAACGGTCACGTGACCACTTCAATTACTTTTCATTGTTTCGACCTGCATATAAGCTTTGGTGTCGAATTCCGACAGGTACTTGGATTTTAGACTTTCACATAGATTGCCGCTTAACACATGAAAGCATTCGCTTCGTGTCTCTGCACGCCGTGTTCCTTGGCAACGAAGCCGCGTTTCGTATTTTGCTTTGCCGTTCCCAAAACCGATTTCGTCCTCACTGGAATTAAAGCTGGTCTCCTTAACAGAAACGAGAGACGAGGAACAAAAAAAGAAAACAAAACAAAAAAACAAGGATGATGTCTTCAATTTCGGCTCTTTCAATTAAAATGGCTTCTGGCAGACAAAGGCGGGGATTACGTAAAACTTTTCCCGGTCACATTTACGTTGCGTCCATGCAGCCTACCATGCACAAAGAAAGACAAACTGCCGCCGGTATTTGATTGGTTGATTTTATCGGTATATTTTGAGCAGTTCTGTCGTGTCTGTTTTTTTTTTCTGTTTTTTTTTTCGCCCAGGCTTTTCTCCATAATATAGTTTTGTCGTCCTCAACCTTTCATAGCGAAATGCACGTATTCTGCGCAAGACATGCATTCGGGCAGGGTTTTTCTTTTCGGGGTTTTTCTTTCTTTTAACGTCTTTGAGTGACTCAGTGGCAGTATTTATATTGATTTCTATATGAAGAAACTGTGAAGTGCCCGGTGGTGAATTCTAGGAGGGAGGTGGATATGTTTAGGGGTTTAAAACAAAAGGAAAGGGAAAGATTAGCCATGCACGTAGCTTGCTATTCTCAAAAATAAAAAAAGAAGAAAACCAGAAACACAGAATGCTATGCAGAAATATAGACAAAGACAGCTCCTGTGCTACACTCTTAAAAATGAACTTCACCGCATAGCACGCTCCTAGTCAACCATAATCTCGAATGATATCGTTATCTGCCCTGATTTGTTGAAAACGGGAGGCGTACGCCTTTTTTGTGACACTTATGAACAGCATAAGCACACACAGCATAAGTGTCACAAAAAAGGCGTACGCCTCCCGTTTTCAACAAATCAGGGCAGATAACGATATCATTCGAGATTATGGTTGGCTAGGAGCGTGCTATGCGGTGAAGTTCATTTTTAAGAGTGTAGGCGCTGTACAGGCGTGCATCAGGCATCGAGATGTCACAGACAGTGTTCCCAAGAGTCCGGTTCAGGATAAATAGAAGTGTGCATATCGTAGTACATTGAACGCCAGTTTCCGTTTGGATTGATTCCAGGTACGCTGGAATCACAGTTTGGAGATGTTGATAGGCCTTGGGATCGTGAGGTCATTAACACCGGTCCAGCTGCTACGACTCTCACAAGCTTCCGGAGGGTTCACTCGGTTGAGAAAGAAAGTTAATGACGTTCGCTGCCCTGTGCTTGTATGGCTGCACACTACGAGGATCCGTGTGTATTCGTTTCTATGAAACTCAGGGTCCTTGTTACTATTAGAATCCATAATTTAATGTTTCATTGTGAAGGTATGGAAAATATGGTGCAGCTTATACCCTAAAGGACGGTCACCACCACACTAAAAACTGGCACTTCTTACCGTAAACAGCACCACTGAGCAATCCTCCTAGACGTACAAGTTCTCCTCCACCCGCAATCGCGCTTTGGAGTAGCCAGTCCTGACTGGGTCGGGACTGACGTCTCCATATTTTTCTTTCATTTCCAATTCCAATTCGTCCTATCATTTGCAGGGCTTGCCCAAGTTTTCTTTTTATTTTATTTTTTTACTTTTGTCTCAGTAAATGACCCTTGATCGTTCGATTGACGAAGGGGATTTATGCGACGGTCCAGTAGGCTGGAATAGCCTTGCAACCCAGATAGACGGTTCCTAAAAGGTTACCCGAAGGTGTTCTCCCAATGCATAACAAGTCGGAACATAAGTGCGGAGTTCAGCTGCACCTAACCGTTGGTGATTCACGAAAAATTCGTTCCCCGCTCAAAGAATTGCCAACCATTTCATTCCTATCTCACTGAGACAAAAATCCTCACGTAATGGGAGAGTGTACCGAAACTCCTGCGGTGAAACTCCTCATTGCCATCATTCTCATATATTTCTTGTTGTTTTCCTAAAAATCATTTTCCACATATGCACGCAAAAAAAAAAAAAAAAAAAGCTCCTAAGAGACCGTCTCTCGTTTCGACGAGGAAGCAAATACTCCTTTCTTCCCTAGTACAACTTGGCTGGACAAAGTGGCCCCTTTTTTCCCCTTTAGCGAACGCATCCGTAATAGCCCTCAATACTTGCGTTTCACGTTCCCAAAAACAAGGCGGTCCAATTTTCGAACCACGTTTCCGATTCTCTATGATTTTCCCTCTGACCCCCCCCTCCCTTGTTTCCCTATTTTGCTTTCTAACAAAGAGCCGTACCCGGTAACAGACGCGTGTTGTGCTTCAACTCTGGCCGGCGATATTGAAGAAATATGTCCGCCATGTTCCTTGCTCGCATATCAAGCTGCAAGGAGGCAGGCTGGCCACTCATATATTGCTTCACTGCTTCTTCCTTTCTCTCTCTCTCTTTTCATCCGCCTATTTTACTTCGCCCGCTGTTCGTCTACGGTATATTGTTACTTTTGACAGCCGTTACGGAACTGTTCTTTTCTCTTCTTACCGTTCTTGGTTTCTGTTTGTCGAGCGATGTTTTGGGATCACTTTTCTCGGGCGGACGACGTCGAAATCTAAACGCACGCCATCAAAGGGCGTGTACATGCAAATCTGGTACAGGGAGATGGCCTTATGCGCAGCGCGGAATGATTTATTGTAGCGTATAGCGGTGGATTGCAGTTCTCTATAGGGGTTGAAACGTACTTGAAACTTCGCGGTACCTTTCTTTCTTTTATGTTCGAGTAGCGGGGACAAACTCTGTGCAGATTTTTTTTTTAAGTGTTAGGTGTGCAACATGCAGTCTGGTTGTTGGTTAGTGATGTAGGGGAAAGGTCGGAAGGTGCTGGCGACTGTAATGGAGATAGTCTAAGCAGTGTTTATGTCTGTGTACTTTCAGAAACCGCTCGGCGTTGAGGATGCCTCATCGAGGAACTGGACCCGTTTTAAAGAGGTGATTTGCAGCAAAGTTACGAAGAGAATATATTCTGTGCCGAACTCATACATGGAGCAGTGCGATTTTTATTGTTATTAATAAAGACTACTGTACCCCTCCTGCTATGTCCATAAAGCCGTCTCCTTTTCTCCGTACCTTTAATGGGTAATTATGATACGTATTCAGTTAAGACCTTCCTCTGGGTGTGTTGGTACATATCGACTTCCTTGGTAGCGCTAAAATATATGGACGAAGACGAGCACATACCCACTAGGAAGGAACTGTTTTTTTTTTTGGGGGGGGGGGGTACTTTTAAATACCGGAATTCGTGTCAGCAAAAGAGTTGTTAAAAGTATAGCGCCTGTGTATGTGTTCGTCTGTGTATTTTAACGCTACCAAGGAAGGAAGGTAATACTATGTATGCAGCTTATGCCGCCTGTAGTATCAGGTATCGCATGGTCATCGCGGCAGGCACGTGAGCAAGGAGAATAAAGTCTAGGAACGAAGCAATGAGGCTGGGTGGTTCGCATACTCTGCCCTTACGAGGGTGATGTATCACCCGTGAACACGAGAAGCCTGAGGAGGGTACGGCACGAAACGGATAGGACTTAACTGCTATCACGTTCAGGCGGTGTAACCTTATACAACGTGGCAATTTTCTGAAGAAAACAAGAACGCGGCGTCGTACACGCAGGCTGTGAGGTATCCTTATGCCTCATCTGAATGCCTGGTGAATGTGGAGTATCCTTTCCCAGCTCACATAAAGTGCGAGAGGAAACTGCTCATTGAGACCTGGGATTTGCCTGAATCCTCATGACGTAGTTAGGAAAACATCTCAGCGCAAGAGAGCTCGAAGGGCCTACCGTTATTGCAGTGCAAGTTAAACAGATACATGATAACAAAATTGGTTTGCTTTTGGCGTGTATTGACGATCGGTTACGATGCCCTCCCCCCCTCCACCTCCCATCTCTTTCTCTCTCCCTCTCTCTCACACACTCTCTCACTCCGTCACACTCCATGTCATTTCCTGTAATGCAGAATTCCCGTAGACTGGAGCCTCCAACATACTTTATTAACCTGATTTACAGCTTGTTCCTTTCCTACAGACACTGTTCCGCATATCTGTGCTATGTCAGGTACATCAATCGAGCCAGTTTTACGTAGGAAACGAGAATAACCTTAAGCGGGGGTAATACAGGGTGTTCGAAATTAAGCTTTCACTAGCACTTTATAAATAAGCGAACAAAAGAAAACTGGTGCTATTTTTTCTGTGCCTTGAGTAAGAAACAGGTGCTACATAATTAGCAGCACCTGTTTCTTACACAAGTAGCGTAAAGTTATCATCCGGTTTCCTGTCATTCGCTTTGTTTGCGTAGCGCTCGTGAAAGCTTAACTTTGATCATCCTGCACTGTAAACTGGAAAACACCCTTATGGGTGTAAATGGCTTGTCTTATAACTGACACCCCTTTTTACACCATATGGTCTGGAACGCCCTTTTTAGAGGGTGTATTCTGTGTAAAACACCCTTTGAAAGGGTGCGTTTCCTTGAAAATGCCTTCTTTTGCACCCTTTAAACACCCTTTTACGAGGGTGTAAAATTGTTAAACACCCTCCTAAAAGGGTGTATAAAGGGTGCAAAAGACGGCATTTTCAAGGAAGAGCACCCTTTCAAAGGGTGTTTCACACAGGATGCACCCTCTAAAAAGTGTGTTCCAGACCACATGGTGTAAAAAGAGGTGTCACTTATAGGACAAGCCACTTACACCCATAAGGATGTTTTTCAGTTTACAGTGTGTATACGAAGTTGCATAACACGAATCCTGAACATATATCCCACCGAAGTCAGCAAAAAGACGCATACTTACCTTCTGATCCCATGCGATATCCTGCTGTTCACCTCGCCCACGTCGACACTCCGCTCAGAATCGCTTCGTGGTGCTAAGACTGAATTAGGAGCACAAGAAGTTGAAGAAGAAGGAGAAAGATGTTAACATTATCCTTCTTGTGACCAAGTTGTTCTTCCTCACTCGCGCTTCTTTAAGTGAGACTCAAAATTATGTTGTCCCCAAAAGAGCGTCACCCGAGAAGCCACAGGAGGAGGTATTTTCTTTGTTGAGGTTTTATATAAGCAACGCAGCACCTCGCGCTGAAAAAGGTGAGAGAGGCTCACGGCCCGATGCACTTCCAAGCATCATGGTAATTACTCGCTTTTGGCCCGTGCACTTTGTTATTCTAAGCTTCCTCGTTGGGGGGTTGTGCCATAGGGGAATAACTTAGAAAAGTCGGAGAAGAATCCTCGTGTCTTCTGCTGCGCATTCTTCATTTTGTTTCGAAACTAGAGTGCCAGGCATATCAATAGTTAGCAGCCTTAAATTAAAATGTGGAAGTTAGGAAAAACAAAGTGGTATATAAAGTGGGGTGCGCTGCGCTGAATGTGTTTATAAACTCTGTGGAAAGCAACTGCTCTTAGGCTGGAACACAGACAGACAGACAAATACACCAGCCTGAATGCCTCCTCTACTCCTGTACTTCTCTTGTACTCTTCAAGATAAAGATAAAAGAGATTTCAATGCACACATCAGAGACGCTATGTCGGGACTGAAAGGACAATGTCGAAGTCACGTGCTGGGTCAGGCACGCCTTGACATATGGCATTTTTTTGGCGACATATATGCCAGACAAACCAGAAAGCGTGTTGGTGATGTGATAAAGAAAAAAAATGTGGATGTGAGTCATGACAAAGTCGAACTGGCTACCCCAGGACGCTTAACGCACGCTTACAGAAAGCGTGAGAACATTCTCAGTGGCCCCATTCTCCAATTAGTACTCTAGTTCTCGTAATCAGAAGAGGAAAAATGAATAGAGGAAATAAAGGAACGATAAAGACTATAAAGAAGAAACGCTGGGCTCGAAGCCAACAGAAATCACAGTCGATCCACCAACTTCGTTTGTAATAAAAGCCGTACGAACGCCTGCAGCACTTGCAGGTGGTTCATCTCCAGGACAGGGACATAGGACCTTCATCAAAATGGAGGTGCGGTCCATGCTGATGTTACCGCCGACAGTACAGCAAGATGTGTTTTGTGCCTTCGCAAGACCCACACCTTCGGCAGTTAGGGGGTTCCGTAGTAGTTGTCTGCTGTAGGGCATATCTAATACCCCTGTCACACGGGCATTTTCGATCCTGCTCGACCTAACCTGCCTGAACACAATGCAGATCGGATGGTGCTACACGGCCGCTTCCAAGCAGGATCGAGCTTTGATCCTGCTTGACTCAAGACAGTTCCCATAACAGGATTGAGAATTTCAAGACAGCTCGACGGCCGCCATTTGCATCCTCGACCCCGGTGAACTGTCATAACTTAAGACGGACATGCGCGCGAAGCTACAAATGATGCTTACATCGGTATACGATAAATTGCCACTAATATCGCTGTTATATAGGAAACGCGAAATTAATGAGTTCGGTTTATTCATTTGCACAGGTCAACCATTCAATGCGCATTGAAAGTGGCCGTGTAGCAGCGTCAAAACTCGAGCGTGCTCGGGAAGTTCAATGCAGATCGGATTCGAGAAAGATCGAAATGCCCGTGTGACAGGGGTATAAGGCGAAGCCGGTGGAACAGCATGGTGAACATCCTCGGAACAGGAGCGGTAACCTAGGAGTCAACTTGGCGTCAACCTGTTGCAGAGGAGAGGACCGGGCCTCGGTAGCGCGCTATTGTCCCTTAGCCAATTGTTGACGCTCAGCGTCATACTTGTTGTAGTATAAGCGCCGAACAGGGCCTGTCTGAAGTGCTCTAGGCACCACAGCCTCGGCTATGCCATGGCTTGGTGTTCCAAAATCGCCTGGTATCTACAAGAAATGGAATAGGATGCTGGGCAATTCCACGATGCCAATGTCCATGGTCCATGGTCTAGTGCCGATGGCTAATTCCACGATGCCACTGATTATAGGGGTTGTACCGCGGTAAATTCCCGCAGGTCTAAGGGACTGTGATAGCCATACTCCACAACAACAAATCCGTAATGATGGCGTAGTGGGATGTTTCGCCGCTGAGGCGGCACCCTACCCATTGCTTGAGGGGGAGAAGATGATGAATGATGATGAATGTTCAGAGTTCGCGCAGCAGCCCTGTCGCTACTAAGAAGGTGACGAGGGCTTGAAGAGCTCGTAGCTGATGCGCTGGGTTGGTCGGAGGCCCAAGCAGTTGTGGAAGGGCAAGTGAGGGTGTCCCATTAGGTTCGAGTTGGCGCTGGAGGACGCGTCGCTCAGTGGATATACTGCTGACGATCTATGAGAATGTGCTGGACGGTACTTGGCGTGTTACAGCAAGGGCATAGCATTGTGTTACTGTAACCCAGCTTGTGGCGGGTGTATGGGGTGAATGCGACGTTTAAACGAAGTCGACGGACGATAGACGTAAGGATCCAACGAAGGGTTAACGGCATTATGAGGGACAGTGTGGGATATACTGAGTGGAGGAGGGATCCCTCCGGGATGTCTTGACTCCATTGACGGGCGGCCTTCGCTGATACAAGCGCCGACAGGTAAGACCGCCTATCCCCTTTTGACAATATGATGGAGATCGTATGTCGACGGCGGTGGGCTTCTACAGCTATTAAGTCTGCGTCTTCATTATGTGGCCCGGGATCCACTGTAAAACCAGTCGGTGACCCTGTTCATGTAGTCGCTTGTAAAGTATGTCAGTAGCGATTGATGCCAAGGAGCCTCGAATGCACCTGCTTTCAATACACGGTAGGGCTGCTTAAGAATCAGTATAGATCACCCACGAGCGGGGTTGAAAGTGACACTCCAATAGCTTTTTTTAAGAAAAAAAAAAGAGTACAGCGTAGAGCTCCGCACAGGTGGATGACGTGCGGTGCGAAAGCGTGTACCAACATGCCAGGGGACTCCTCTGGTTCGACGAAAGCGGAGGATGAACCTTCTTGAGTGGAAGACCCATCGGTGAAGACAGCAGAGTGATTCGTGTATACAGCGTCCGTCATTTCTATTGTCGCTTGCCTCAAAACAGATACTGGGACTTTCTTTTTCTCGTTCTTGATCCCGGGGTCAGAGGACGAGATTGCCGGTGCTGGGAGTGTCCGCGGAGGTAAGGAGGAAACTACATACTGCACTGTGAAACTAGGGAGGTGTTGATGCGCTTCACGGACACATACGGGCATTTTGCTGTTTCTTCGCTTATAGATCTTTCTGACCAGATGATGCCGGATAGTTTCTGTCTGACACAGGATCTCAATCGGGATCTCTTTCACTTCCGACATCAATATGCGTGTGTCAGTACAGCGCGGCCCTACTAAGCAAACCCGCAGACTACGTGCCAAGGTACACTCTCCACAGTGGCAAAAGTGACTTGGGAATACGTGTATGTTTTGGTGCACGGCTATACGCTATGGCAGGACGGCCTAGTGGAAAGTGGGATTAGCCCTCTTACATATAGCTTGAGCCCAGAGTTGGAGGCAACTCGTTACTGTAACTAAGTTCCTTTTTTTTTTTTTTTAGTAACTTGTAACTTGACTCGGTACTTTTGCGCCGTGGTGACTTTCAAAGGAACTCGTTCCTTTTTCGGGTAACTTTGCCAAAGTAACTTAAGTTAAGTTCCAAGTTACTGTTAACTCGCTTTTCACTCACGGCCACATATTTTCTTGCTTTCTCTCCGGTTCCTTTATGGCATTTTTTGCCATAAAACGTGATATTCAATCAATGACAGTATTTTATTCAGGAAATAAGAACCGCTGCCATTGAAATGAAGCTGAACCATTGTGCACTCACAGGGAGTAAGATGCAAAGCGTTCGGATAGACCTCTACCAGAGAAACGTCATCATGACATTGGTAGACAGACTGACACCGAAACAAATCGCAAGGAGAGGGCTGGGTTCCATGAACGTGCACCTGTTCGCCGCCTCCCATTGAAAGAAAAGTAGGACCGAGGGTCGCGTCCCTTTAAGGGACCATATCGTAATCCCCTCGAGACCGTGGCTTTCGGGCGCGACCTTGTTCACCTCTAGCTTCGAGCGTAGTTCAATTCTACCATTCAATTCTAGGTCTATTGTTGGACATAAAGGAAAACGATCTAATCGTGTTGCACTCCTCCGCAGGCAACTCAAGGTCTAACTGAACTGCTGCACCTACGTAATGCTATTTTGTGTCCGAAGTAACTTGGAAGTAACTCGTTCTTTTTTTTTAAGTAACTCAGTAACTGCAAGATACATTTCAGGCTGAAGAACTTCGTTATTAACTTAGTTACATTTTGCACACGGTAACTTGTAACGAGTTCTTTTTGACGGGTAACTTCCCAATCTATGCTTGAGCCACGTAGTGCCCGTGGTGTTGCGTAGGTCAGGCGTATGGTTGTTTAATTGGTATTTAAAGAAAAGAAGATATGGAGAGGTTTAGCCAGCCCCAGCTTGCTTAGGGTTGCGTTGTCGCTACCAGGTTTCTAGAGGATCTTTGTGCCACGAGTCACCTACGGAATGAAATCGCACAAATCACATCAGTGCAGGCGATGTGCATCGGTTGTGTAATTCGCGAGTCAACACAAGATCATAGTTACATGATATGACATTCTGCTGTGTGATATTCCGCAATCTCCATAAGCCTCCCAGAAACTCTGCTCACACTTGATATTTCTAACGTTTTGGTCTCAGGGTGGATCAAACACCCTGATCAGCCTTCTTCAACCAAAATATCACTTTTTTGTAGGTTTGTGTCATACTAATTTTTTTCCCGGTCCCGTAATAGAAACACGTTACCAGTCACTAAAATCGTTACTAAAATCGTATTCTGATCATCGAAGAAGGAAATGACTTTACTGTCTTCATCTGGGCGCTGTCAGAAAGTCCATTTTCATTAGCAGCTAGAAGCAGGCACATTGATGTGCGCGTGTAATTTGATTGAAGATGTGATATGAGGGTGACACTTCGCGTCGACCACTGACAGACATACATCGGTAACGGCCGTATTGACAGCCGTGATTTTATTTTACTGATCACTCTAACTGAAATGATTTGTCCTGACAGATGAACGGAGACTGAATTTAAACAAAATGAAGTAAACAGGAAGTAGTCAGACTTTGACATTATAGCGTTTGAATTTTAGAGTTATTAAATGGGAAAGTGTAACAGTAGAGGGGGGGGGGGGGGGAGCGTACCTGCATCACGAATAATTAAGCACAGGAAACAAGCTCGTTATTCGTTCAACTGTTGTCTATTATTTATTTATTTTTATTTTATTTATTTATTTTATTCAAGCCGTCGATCTCACCAACGTTTTCCCAGTGGCTTTCAATAAACCGGTCTTAGCGTTTCAAAGCGTCGAGGTTAGTGTAGTTTCCCTTTCTTTTATTAATAACGCGTCCTTGAGTAGCCAGTCCCGAGTGGCTCGAGACTACCATCTCCATTTTTTTCTTTTAAAATCAATCAATCACCCCCGCCTACTGAACCAACACTTACTAGATAACGGAAGGCCCTGCACTCCTTCAAGTACGTCACGTATCTGGTACGGCTGCCATACATTTTCAATGAGTCAGCATTTCTCTTCTTGACTCTTTTGGGTGACGTCACATCTGTCTACCGCCAACAGCCAACGCCTCCTAGATAGCAGAAGGCTTGCGCGCACGTGACCCGGCGTCACAGAGGAAAGCCTGCTGTGTATGCTGCTATGACGTCATCGAAAGAGCGAACTAGAGAAAAGCTCACGCAGGCGTTCATGCGTGACGTAGGGCGCATGCTTCTGCTATCTTGGAAGCGTTGCAACTGCCACGGTAGGACCAGATGCGTGACGTAAATTGAAAGAGTGCAGAGGCCCTGTGCTATCTAGAAGGTGTTGACTGAACCCGAGGTTGCCATGTTCGGTCTAATGACGCCGTCCCCTCGGTGTTGCGGTACAAGTTGCAAGGTAATTGAATACAGTTTCTGGAAATTTCAAGAGCATGTTAAAAGACTCTCAGGTGTGCAAAAATAAGTTGTGTCGCGAGGAAAAACCCGAATTGCGGATAACGAATTTGAATGATCGGACTGGTGACGTCCCAAGCAGCACAATGCACTGAAAGTCGAGTGCAATGGGGGTGGGCGGGTAGGTGGAAGGCCTTGAACAGACCCGTGAAGCTAAAGAACATCGATAGGACACATACCGTCCACCCCCATTGCACTCGACTTTCAGTACATTGTGCTGCTCTGGGTCTGTTTACATTGCCCGGAAGAGAGGGAAGATGCAGGCTTCCGCAGCATGTCTCTGACGCGTTGCCTCATGACGCGACAAGTTTTCAGATAAGAAAGAAATGTTCGTTGCCGTGGGTATGTTTCACGAATGATGGCAGCACACGTCGATCTTTTCCCCCGCCGCGATAAGATCTCGCCTTCGTCTGAAGATAAGCATTTGCTGTCCGGGCTGTTGCGCGGTCTGTAGTCGCGTCGTTACTGCGTTGGTGCCCAGAGAGTTGTCGAGAGACTGTGACCTTAACATAGATGAAGCCCAACGTCACTGGATTAGAGGTACAATGTGTCTAATGTTTTACCGTAAAATACACTATTTCGCTCGCCTAGCAAGATTGCAGCACACGTGCTTACCGTTTGCATTCGCACCAGTACATGTGCAATGGGGAACTTCGAACCCGATGTACTCATATAATGCCATTTCTTGGCTGTTCTTCGACGATGGCACGCGTGTCTTGGCCGACACGTCGGATGGAAGTGGCCTCGGCACTCGCATATCCGACGGTTAATGGTATCATTCAGTTATAGTGAAAGCAATTTCGTCTTATGTAACATCTAAGGAATTACTCGCGTCCGACGGTGCTCACAACGTCTGGGACAGTTACAAGCGATAGATAATGTGTTCTCTCACTGAATTTCACATTGGCAGCCACTGTATAGCAACTACAATAAAAGGTGTCGGCAAGGGTGTCGCGCCTTCTCCTCAGAATAACATCGCATGCGTCGTTAATATGCAGTGACGTCGCTAGCGTCGTTGAGGCTTGTGCAGTGACGTCATGTTTGGTCACGTGATATTGGAAAACATGTTGCGGTATGCATATAATTACAAAAGGAAATTGTAAAAAAAAAAAACACGCTGCTACCTGATTCGGCCCGCGGTAAGACACCCGCGACACATGTCGAGACTGGGAGGTACCCGGGTTCGAATCCCGGTGCCGGCTGTGCTGTCTGGGGTTTTTCCTGGGTTTTCCTCAGACGCTTTCAGACATATGTCGGCACAGTTCCCTTAGAAGTCGGCCCAGGACGCACATTCCCCCAGGGCGTGAGTCGTGACGTTGCCCACATACGTGAGGCCGACAACGGCAAGCCCTATCACCACCACCACCATGTTTACCCCATATCACGTGTCTCCAAGGTACGCAAAAGCTGCTCGTGACGTCATGTGCACAAGCCTCAATACCGCGCCTGATCTTTTCTTTGCGTACGCTAATAAAATTCTATACGGTGATTGATAATAACGTGACCTGTTGCGTAGTAGATATTCGTCAGCCTATTCCCATTATTGTGAACACTACGTCGTCTTCTGTAAAATCGAGAGACATCTACAGTGGCATTCCACCAGAACCCTCGACATCCCCAGGATCACATTGGTGGCAATGCAATCCATGGATTTTTATTATCACACACCTTAACAGAGACGCTGTCCCTTCCGCATGCTCACACCATCCACACCACCGACGTGGGCGAGTCAAGAGAATATAGCCACTCCTTGATTGAGTTCGAAACCTATAGCCGGCTGTGCTGCCTTTGAGGTTCTCCCTGGATTTGCCGGTGGACTTTCCGGACAGATGTGGACACAGTTGCTCTTGAAGTCGGCCCAGGACTCATGCTGTACCCCTCTGTCCCCCTTACTGCTGTATTCTGTCCATCTTCGTCCATACACCGCTTACAGCAACAGTTGCATCGCTGTGCGGAGAAGCAAATTTTTACAGAATGTCGACGCTGTAGGTTTATTTGAACACAACAAAACAAAAAAAAAAAGAAGAAAACATCCTGCGAACACCGATCCGATATTGCCATCGGCAAGGAGCCACAGAATGCTAAAATAAGGCGGTTGTTTACAAAGCAAAAAAATAAATAAAAACTGCAGCTGCCTCGTTTCTTTTGAATGTATGCGAGTGTGTGTATGAGAAAAACATGTTCCAGAGAACGTCAAGAGAGCGAGTATGTCATTTGCCATTATTCAAAATGCCATTATGTTTACTCCTGCGACGCGTGTACCATCACATGCCCCATTCATTCTCGCCGAAACACAAAAGGATAATGATTTCGACACATACAACCTGCTTCCATGGTTCGATTCCAAAGCGTGACCCATAAATATTTGAATCCACGAAGAGGAAATCCGAATGACCACTTCACAGGAAAGAACACAGTACAGAGCTCACGTTCACTGTGCGTGCGTGCTCATATTGATCCCAGCGACGTCGATGGGAGCCAGACTCATTTGCATGACTCAACTCCTTAAAAGGGGGCTCTTTTCTGTAACCTTCTTCTTCTTCGTCTTCGTCTTTTTTGTGCGTCGTAATGAAAATGACACGAGACAACCGTAGCGCTTCTTCCTTTTCGTTCTGTGCTATACCTAACGCGTCAAAATATCGCATGAAAAAGTCCTTCTAGTCCGAAATGAATATGATGGGGTCAAATCGTGTGTTATTTATCTCTAGGGGACCTTTGCCACTTCGGAGCAGTTTTGTCAATTTGGAATCGCGAGAAACTGAACAACAACAACATAGATGAATGGATGATGATGTGGGATGTGGGAGAAACTGAATTTTCTGAATTGAACTCCGAAACTTGCCAAGTCATCCTTTTTTCCTGATTTTTCGCGGGAAACAGAAAGAGCGTGTCACATTAACCCCCATCCCATTCCGGATTAAACGCCCTGAAACCGGACAAACAAAGCCGAACAACACTAACAGGTAAAGCGCACTAACAACAAATTTTATTAAACACGAGCGACGCGCTTAAAAACACAAATTCCTTTCCCTGACGGAAAGATCAAAGACGTCTGTGCTTGGTGTGTGTTGTTCGTCTAGTTTTACCGCTTTTAATCCGTGATGTCCCACCACCAGGCCCAACTTGACGTCTTGCCCATTCTATCGCCAAATACATTCCCCGCTACAATGTTAATAGCTGAAAAAAAAAAAAAAAAACTGCAAAAGCGGTCGTTTCGAGGCCCGCAAATTGTCTGCCGCTCTCACGTCTCTGAAAGAAGCGACGCAACCAGGCCACGGAAATGCTCCTTTCGTTTATTCCTTCTTCATGCTTCTGCCGATAACTGCAGCATGCTTACAACGCGAAGTTATCTCAAACAACAGCGAGTAAGGAAACAGCAAGAGGAAGGTCGCACCAGTTTTTTTCTTTTTTTTTCCCCGCCGCATCTTGCGTTAACTTGACGTATACCACCGAGCTCTGCCGACAGTTTGCGCTTCGAAACGCGAATCTTAGTCGGTTCTTTTGAATCGCGTGGTCTGTGTAGTGTTACGAACCACGTTCCCAAGCGGCACAACACCTTGGCCCAATATTGGTCCAATATTGGGTCAAGATTGGTCCAATATCGGGTCAAGATAAGGTCCAATATCGGTCGAATATCGAGCCAAGATGTTGTGATTGTAACTTCGTCTTCATTCTACTTCTATTTTAGTTTTCTTTTTAAATTTTGTGTTAGCGCCGTGAAGCAACTGCGGCTACGAGCGGCGTACAGATGTGGACAGATGGAGAGAGGACAGGAGGTAGGAATGGGGGGACAGGGTGTGTTAGTATGCGTCCTGGGCCGACTTCAGGGGGAACTGCGCCGACATTCGCCTGGAAAGTCTTCGGGAAAACCCAGGGAAAACCTACATCAAACAGCACAGTCGGTGGTATAGGATTCGAACCCACTACCTCCCAGTCTCCAGCACGACCTTGGCTACCACCAATGAGCGGGAGGGACGCCTTAAGCCTGCTCGGTTTCTACTTTAATGGTTTTATTTCGGCCAATAGAGACAAACCTAGAAATAGAAATAGAAAAAAAAAAAATGGAAACGTAGGTCGCACTGGTGCGACCAGCTGTTCCAGGACGCTTGACGGGTGAAAGCGCTGAACGATTTAAAAGATTAACCTGTCAAAAGCTGTCTCTTTCGTGTTCTAGTTTCGTGTTTTTTTTTTTTTTTTCTACGATACGACACCGTTTTGTAGTTTTGCGTGATATTTATTGAATCGCCTAGGGGGTGGTGGTGGTGGTGGGGGGAACAAGCAATGAGATGTTGTTTCAAAATATAATTATTTGTATTTGGCGTAAAGTCGATTCTTGGATATAGTTGTAAATATACGCTGGTATTTTTCCCCTTCGGGTATCCTTTAGCAATACGGATTATGTTAAAACTCAAATTCCGTCGTTAAATTTCGATGCTAAAGGAGTGATTCTATGCTAAAGCCTCGCTTACCTCCTGTGGAGAGCCCTTTCGGTGCAACATATCGGGACTGACGTTCGTTATTACTTGCATGATCTCCAGTATTGCAAGTCATCTTTCGACATGGAAAGAATATGTTATTATTGGCCTATTTTCTCCCGCACAGGAACCTACTTGTTTTCCGAGAGAAAGAACTCCCAAGATCGTACTAGTAAACATTTACTAACCTCAGTGATCCGATATTACGATTACAACCCTCTACATTCCACATTTGATTACACACGTTTACTTCCATGCGAGTGTGCGTTCTTTCTCTTTCTTTCTTTTTATTTTGTAAGTGTTTTTGTACTTTTTGTAAACTCTGTTTCCCTGTGTGTGTGGTCATATGAACGTGTATTAGGGCTTTTAAAGAAGCAAGTAGTAGTTACAATGGTACCAAAAAGAGCTGGGGGGGGGGGGCGCCCGGAGATCAGAGTTAGAACATAGTCCCATAAAGCCACTGCACTTAAACGCGCTTGGCACAATGCCAAAAATTCAGCCAATTTTTGTTTGTATATTTTTATCCATGCCACCTTTAACGAAACTTACATTGAATCCCGCTAGTCAATATTTTGTTTTTTCCCATTCATCATCACCACTCACCATCTTCTCCCCCATCAAGCAATGGGATAGGGTGCCGCCTCATCGGCGAAACGTCCCACTACATCATAATTACTTATTTGTTGTTGTTGTTGTTGTTTTCCCATTCGGCGTCTTATTTCGTAATCTTCATTGTCATCTCAGCCCCGAATTCCGCACGCGCGCACGAAGAATGTCGTCCCTTTCATCTTCACGAAAGAACGATATAGTACTTGAATCACAATTAGTCCCATCGTCCCGACAGATCTTCTGGTTGAACCCTCTCAATTCGCTTCTGTTTTACTGGTCCGTTTTTCTATATCTCGAAGAAGAACAAAGGAATCCAAAGAACTCTCAGCCTTTCGTGTTGTCCGTGATGCGTAAAGACAGACGTGCCTTTCCAGCTATCGTCTGCTCACTCAATAGCATGGCCTTTCACGGGAACACTGCTGCCATTTCTAACTCAATTAGAATATAAAGGTCCGCTTTGCTGTCTAGTTTTTATTCTTCCGCAATACTCAAAGAGTGAGTCTTGCGCAAACTGAGCGCTATATTGTTTGTTTTAGTTCCGCTAGGATCGAATCGCTTCCCTGTATGGCCGGAAGGGTGATACGGGTACGTGACCATGGGAGTTCCCAGAGAATGTAAGCGTGGTAGCCAGTAACTTGTAGGGCAGTGTTTTCCAAGGGTACTTTGTGCCCCGGTAGGTGTGTGTGTGTGGGGGGGGGGCTATATTTATTAGACCAAAAGGGAAAAAAAAAAAGGGGGAAAAGGTCAGCCAAACGTGACGTCGGCACCCGTAGGGTTTCGCGGACGCTCTGGCCTGGAAGTCCTTTAGTTTGCAGAAAATGATTTGAAGAAAACAAGTTCTGAATGTGCTTCGTCAGAAAAACAAGATGAAAACAAAGATGTTGAACAAACACTCGTTAATTCGCATTTCCAATGCGGGCAGCAAAAAAGCAAAAATCTGCTTGTTTTACAGCTGATGTTTCAACGCAATATTAGATATGCTAAGTAACTTTTACCTGCTCCATCTGAGCTGTAGACAGGTTTTTCAGCAACAGTTATAACTTTTTCTCTGTTTCTTCCACTTTTCTCAAACTCCTCTGGTGAAAATAAAGATTACATTGATCACGTATCATATACAAAGACAAAAAAAATTCCACGTCTATTGGGCTCGCCAAAAATTTTGCCTAAAAAGGTTAAAATGCTCATATAATTCACTAGTAAACAACAAGAATTAGCCGAGGCAGGCTACAAACATGGGGGAGGGGGGCAATCTATTTGTTTTGAGAAGAAAAGTCAGCCAAACATGGATGACACAAACACGTAAGCCTCCAACGCCCAGAATCAATGAAATCAAACAATTCAGGAAAAAGGATTCAGGATTCGAACCCAGACCCTCCTGATTCCCGTTCAAGGATGCTCCAGGGTCAGGAGGGTCCAGGTTGGAATCCTGGCGTCATCACCTTTTTCCTGAGTTTTTTTATTTCAATAATTCACTAGTGTGTTCTGTTCTGCGTTATCGTTTCCTGGTGTGGGGCACCACAAGCCAGGTTAATATAAATAGATTATCAGTCGTACAGAAGCGGACAGTTAGAATCATTGCTGGTGATGACGATATATTAGAGCTCTCTTTGACAGTCTCAATACACTTAAAGTTACAAATTTTTATACCTATTTTCTACTGATGACATAATTACAAGCTCTAAAACTGAATAACCTTTATTATGCTGTCATTATTTTCGTTGGAAAGTCACAGCCGATCCGACACAGCATACCCGACATACTGAGCGGTGGAAGATCTCCACATTTATAACTACTTATGGCAATTAGATGATATGTCGTATTCTTCTAAGGGTTTTAAATATTTATGATACTGGTGGTGTGAACGTAGATGATCTTTCGGTAACTGCATTGCGAGCGCTACTTGTTTAGAATTGTCTGTCTTGAGTGATGTTGATGTGATAAAGAAAAAAATGGGGATGTGAGTCACAACGAAGTCGAACTGGCTAGAGTGCTTGTCAGTTTTTTGTATGTAGTTAGCATTGCTAAGTAATTAGAACGCATCAAATCGCCATTAGTGAAAGCTCATGAAATCCTCGTCACCTTATCTCATGATACTGTCTGCACTCGAGTGTGATGTTCTGAGGATTGTGCCCTTGTCATTGGGCAATCATCACCGCTTTTTCGCCAACTTCCCCACACGAATACGTTTCTTCCCACATTTGGCAACAAATTATTTGATTTCATAAGTAAGAAATGTGCTAATTAATGTAACAATTTCTGATATACCCCCGATGTAGAGTTTGAAGCACCTTTTCTATCAATGAAAATTTTGTACTGTTTTGCCGATTGTACTGCTTTGTTTACATGTGGCGAGTGCTGTAGAACCGAATGAGTACCTATTTCACTGTCGTACTCTATTGGTGCTTAGAGGTGCTGCTGTCTTTACGGTGCGAAAGAGTAACGGGTGCGTGCGCAGGTTAAGATGTGTTAGTACCAGTACTCTAGCTGTTTATTACTAATCATTCCACTGTTCTTGCCCCATGGAGTTATGGTGTAAAGATAGATATATAAAAAAGAAAGCAGCCAGGTCCCTTACAGTGTTCTCTCATAAGTTTACGCTTACGGATGAAGGCAACGGATGATGCTTATGAAGGCTCGCCAGGGTGCTCGTCCGTACCTAACATCATAGGGTACGATACTACCATCATACGATGGTATAGATAGTTGGAGTGCATCGTGCGGCTATCGTCTTTGCGTACGTAGTGGATAGTCTTTGTGGTTCTGCGCATGCGCAAAACATAGAGAGAGCTTCGCGCATTGCGCAGAACCACCATGCTATCCCTTACGTACGCAAAGGCGATAACGTACGACGCACAAAAAATCTCTAGTATTCAATACGGTATGTATTATTCTATGCCTAGCTGTTGCCTTGTTCAGGACCACTTCGCAGACTTTGAGACGACGCACCGACTTCAAAGAAAATAAAGCTGTCTTAACGCAATATTCGGTTTATGTATACAGTGAACCCTCGTTATTATGACCATGGCCGTTCCCGAAAATTGTGGTCATAATGCGGAATTGTCATATTAACGGGTGGGAGAATTTGCAGAGGTTTCACAGCATTGTTCCCCCAAGAGTATATGGTCGTAAAGCGCGTATGTCAGATTATCGGGGGTCATATTAACGAGGTGGTGGTGGTGGTTGTGAAGGGGCTCGCCGTTGTCGGCCTCACCAAGGTGGCCAACGTCACGACTAACGCCCTGGGGGAATGTGCGTCCTGGGCCGACTTCTAAGGGAGGGTTCACGTATACCAAACATGCCCTTACATGCAGACCGATGAAAATGACGGGTGTTTTCTTCCTCTCTGCCTGTCAACGAACCTTGCAACCAATACGAACTTTCCCAAAAGCAAAATGCCTGCCCACACCACGTCGCCAGCGTTTTAATTATTCCTCCGCCGATTACGAGATTGGTAAGACTGTATAATCCATTGTGTACGGAACGAGCAGCAAAAGAGCTCGACCGGCTGCCGGCCTCCCAACTTGAAATGGAATCAGATTTCCCATCGAGAAGGGCCTTACGCATCGATTTACTCTTCAACGTGTTCCACATCACATGCGGTGTTAGAATTCCGTCTTGTTTTTCAAGTGTTGTTTATGCTGATGTCGATAAAGCTTTACGGCCCCTCCAGGCAGACCGATGTGGAAGAGTAAAAACTTTTCTCGAAGTGCTCTTCGATTTCAGTCTATTTGGGCTGAGCGAGCCCGAGCGACGCACGTGCATGGTGACCTCTGCACTTATTCGAATAATGGAGGGCTTAGAAGAGCTCCCCGTCTTGGTCTTGCTACGCCAAAAATTATTATACTTCGTGTATTTTTCTTTGTTTTGCTGCTTGCTCAACGTATCATGAAATGACTGTGTTGTTGTCGTTGAAGAAAAAATTTGAGGCTTGAACGAGGGGGCTTCTCTTCGAGGTACGTTTATGTTCAATGGCGTTCTGGGGATTTTCGTCAGAAGCCCTCGCGACGACTGGTATATCTCATTTCGCAATTAAAGACAACAGAAAGGACCATAATGGAAACAGTTAGCAAAATACCGAGGATAGAAAGAAATACGATGCATCTTTTGGGGCACTCTGCCAAATGCGTTGAGATGCTTTAGCTTTCAAGGCAGGGGAAAAGAATAGTGCAGAGACGGGACGAAGAAGATAGGGCCGTCTTCCAACACTGGTCTTAAATTGTTACAACACTGATTTCGGTGCTGTGGAAATTGATGTTCTGAGGCTGGAACACAGAAGAAAGGGCAACACAAGGCACAACCCTCAAGTGCCTAAGAACAATGAAAGAAGGAAGTCACTCGAACCCACATCTGCTGGAACGCCGATCCGGTGCTCTACCATTGAGCTAAGATAACAAACTTCCCCAAACGACTCCCAAGTGTGGGTTATATGGTGTCATTCTAACTTCTCCTTCCTCTTCTTCTGCTGCTTCTCTTTCTTGTCCTTTTCATTTTTCCTCTTCTCTTCATCATCATCATCATCATCTTCTTCCTTTTCTTCTCCTCCTCCTCCTCCTTCTTCTTCTTCGTTGCTTCTCTCCCCGCAACTGTGACGGACGGACGTACACGGCGGTCGACGTTAGGGGACCCCAAAAAAGCTATAGCTATTAACAATACCTTTAACCTTGACACGGGGCACAAATATACACACACGCACACATAAAAAGATAGTCGATACGCCAGAGGTAACATTTAATGGCGCAAGATACCGTGTATATCAGGTAACGTGATCTTGGAAAACAACCCTAAAAGGAAAGGGAAAAAAATCGGAAACTGCCCATAAATCCGTTAACGGTAAAGTTGCTGCGTAAAGGTTTGCTGCCTTACGTTATCTGTCCCTTTGCAGGGAAGTATCCCCCTTTGCAGAAATCCACTCTTCCTCCCCAGGTTACACTCCGCGGGATGTTCGCAATTCCCCATTTCGTCCACGCTCAAGATTTTAGCACGAATGTTTGAACGTCGAACCCCCATTCACCCAACCCCGAGAGATAGCCCCCTGACTTAACCTTGCAGAAGAAACCTTTTGTACGCGAAGCAATAGAACGGCGCTTTGACATCCCTTATCCCTTCTCAATGTACCGAACCTAAACAATTTCATTAGACACGTATCCCATCTGAGTTCCGGCACTTGTCAAGAAACGTGCCTTGGAACTAATAAAAGTGGCGCTTTCTTTGACATCTTTAATAACGCCACTCTTCCGCCTAACAAAAGGCGCAGAGCCGTTCTTGCATCTCATTCGGGAACCCTCGATATCCTATATCTCCCTTTCCAGCGCTTCCCACCCAAACCGAGCATGTTGAAAAGCAGCCACTTTCGAACGCAACGGTATTAAGGATCACCGGCTAATACCCTTAACAGGTCGGCCCAGTAGGTTCGATATTACAGCGCCCCCTCGGCTGCGTTCTGCGCACCTGCCTGCCTGCCTGCCTAAAAGGGCAACATTGTGCGCTGACGCTGAAGCCAATTAGCGTCTAACTGATCAAAAATGCGCGTTAATCGCTACAGACGCGCGCGGACGCAAATTCCTCGCCGAGTATTATGCTCGTATATCTAACATCTTTCTATCGTTTCCTCGTTTTTTTTTTCTTATAATCATACGGGCTGGTTTTTTTAATTAGTTTGCCGCTTGGATTAAGGGAAAATACTACCTATTCCTCTTCATAAGTTTCATCCGAGAGGTTTTTATTTTATAAGAGGAGAGAAAGGTTTGCTTTGGCTTAAAACTTAAAAGTAAGAGAAGAGAAAAGAAAAGAAAAACAGAAGAAGGGTGGAAAGTGGAGCTAGTGGCTTTCGCTGTTGGCCGGCGTGCTTGTTCTCTCATTATCTTGCTTCAAAGAGCGATTTGCACTGGTGGTTGGTTGCCTGTAGGAATATTGACTAGGGCGATGCTTCGTTGGCCGCTTTCGCCCTTGTTGGGAGTAGATTTTATTCTCGTTCTTTGCCGACATGGTTCAGCGGCGTTGATAAGCGCGCACCGGTTTTAGTCGTGTATCTTTTCTATTTCTCGCCCTCTCTTATTCTTTGTTCGCTTTAAAGCGCAAAAGCATTGTTTTAAGTTCTACAGGGTGTCCCAGAAAACGTGTCACTGAATTATAATAAAAAAACTACACCACCTAGAGTCATGCGGTCAATGGCATTTGTTCTTACTAGGTTTTTGCCACCTCCTCATGTGAATGTCGTGTAACGCAAGTTTAATTATGTAAATTTTTGCGAACTTAAGTCTGAAATTTGCCAAGTAAAGGTCACTTTTTTATCCCACCACAATGAAGAGCGTGCCGAATTCACTCAAATCCATGATAATTCACAGTGATATTCACGAGCTATCCCATCGGAAAAAATAGCCGAATATCATGCTTTTCGGAGCACCGGACCATAGCGCGCGATGACTTTTTGAGCGTAATCGCTCTCAGTGCGACGAAAGGAGGTTCCGAAGCCAGCCCACAGTGTGATAGTAGAAAAAGTAACTGTTCCTAAAATTGGGAGAGGGAAAGCATTATCCGAGCGAAAGTCGAACGTGATAAGCCGTGCCTGTTTTATCTCTTTCTGCGATGTCGGGGAGGGCTGGGTTTCCAACCTCCTTTCGTCGGACTGACAAAGATTGCGCTGAAAAATTCATCGTGCGCTATTCTGTGCGACCTCCGTAGAGCATGATGTTCGGGAATTTTTTTCGATGGGATAGCTCCTGAATATCCCTGTCAATTATCATTAATTTGACTAAATTAGACACGCTCTTCACATTGGTGGGGTAAAAAAGTGACCTTTACTAGGCAAATTTCCGACTTAAGCTCGCTAAAATTTACATAATTAAACTTACGTTACACGACATTCACATGAGGAGGTGGCAAAAACCCAGTAAGAACAAATGCCATTGACCGCATGACCCTAGGGGGTGTAGTTTTTTTATTATAATTCAATGACACGTTTTCTGGGACACCCTGTATACGGAGCGGATCTTTTCCGAGCTTTCATGGGACCTATGTGACCATAGAAGTAATAAATCCGGCTGGTGTCTACATCACCTTGGCAACATATCCCTGAGTTGCGATAAGTTGTTGAATACCCAGTTGAATAGTGCGCCTGAACGGTTCGTTGTGATGAGAAAAACAAGGTGCAGAGTCTCAAAAGCTCGGACTAGACAAGAAAACAAACTTTATAAAAGTGAAAAAAAAAACGTGAAATACAGGTGTACGGGCACGTATGCAATCCTTCATCCCAACGCCTACATCTGACGGTGACATATCATTGATCCTTTATCAACGTCACTTCCAATAGTTTTCGCACTTTCGTTTTGTCCCCTCCTTGGATGTGTTCGTCACTTAACAACGTGTGGCGTCAGCACAGCAACACGCCGTGTAATAAAAGGGGCAAGTATAGCCCAGCATGAGAGCGGCACTTACAGTTATAACGGGAGTTTATGGATTAAAATAACGTATTCCTCTTACACGCACACATTCCTTCTCACGCAGGTTTGTCTATGCACCGTGATGGGTGACCATTTTTTCGTTACAAAACCAACATTTATGACGCTCATTGTGAAGTGTTACGAAACACGATGAGGTATCTTGCGTAAGCTTAGCCTTTTCTCGTTCGTTACGCGGTAGCGTTGATTGGAACGTCGCTCCATCGTGCACTGAAGAACCCTGTCGCCACATTGTTGCCGGTTGTAACGTGTTTCACTTCGCCTCGCTAAGTCTTAATAATCCGTAAAGTACGTCTCGCGTCACTCGTGCCGCGTCCGGCAACTTCTTAATCTTTTAAGTGAACGCTTCAAAGATGTTATAAAATGGGATCCCTCACCTTCGGGGATGACGCCGTCATATGGGGTCACGTGGACTGGAGCTTCCACGTCGCTTCCAGTTTAAGGAGCCAAAAAGTGGTATATTAGTTTCGCGCGAGAGGACAAAAAGTTGGACACCATTGTCTTGTTACAATGAGTAACTGGTAGTAACTAAACTGCAAGTAACTTGGTACTGCACTCTAAGAAAAAAAAAGTAGAATTTTCTACCCATCTCGCTATATTGCAACCACATTTCTAGTAAAACCAATTTTACCTTTTTGGGTATAACTGCAGAGTAGAAACTGTCGTTCTACCAGCTTGGGTAGGGAATTCTACCTCTCTTTCTCTCTCTCTCTCTTAAAGCAAACGTGAGAGAGAGGAGCAAGGGAAAGGACACTTATACCCGCGGAGGGGAAGACGCGTACGGATTGGCCCGAAATGGTAGAAGTACCGTCGTTCTACCAGCTTGGGTACGAAATTCTACCTTTCTTTAATGCGTTAGCATTAGGAGTGTCAAAATGAAAAAAGCTGTATGTCCGTGTGTGAGAGGGTGAAGCCTCACCAAGACATCGGTATAAGTGGACATACAAAGGGATAGAAGAGGGTAAATGTAAATGGAGGCAAATGATTTGTAATTGAAGTGGTGTAAGGTAATTAAGAGTAAGAGTAATTGAAGGTAATTAGAGGTAATTAAAGGCAATTAAAACAAAGTTGTTGAAGGGTAGTGAATGTAAGATATAAGTAATTCAGAGAAAGATGAAATGAAATTGAAGAATACCGAAGGTAACCGCAGGTTATACCGGAGAGGTAATTAAAGGGGACTTAAGAGTAATTAAGGTAATTAAGGGAGTTTACCTCATGTAACCGCAGGTTACATGAGGTACAGGTATCCCATTTAAGGTAATTAAAGGGTAATTACGGGGTAATTGAATGTAGTTGAAGCTAATTAAAGGTTAATGAAATGGACATACATATAGTAATTGAAAGTGTCAAACCGGAAATCAAGCATTGACTGGAGGTGGACAACCGGAAGTCAGGTTAGACCGGAAGTGGAAAACCGGAAGTCGAGTTGAACCGGAAATGCATACCGGCAGTCAACTATAGACGGGATGTGAACAACCGGAAGTCGGGTTTAGACTGGAGGTGAAAAACTGGAAGTTGTGTTTAAATCGGAAGTGGATACCCGGAAGTCAACTATGGACCGGAAAAGGTGGTTCATGCTAACGCATTTATCGCCTAACCGCCTAAATCGCCAGTGAAGTTTTTTCTTAGAGTGTGTAATTAGTCACGTTTTGCAGTGACTAGTTACTTCTTGAACTTATTTCTTTCCTCTTGCAGTAACTTGTTACTTTTCTACAAAAATAACTTGTAACTAACTAGGTCAAATTAACTGTAAAGTGTAACTGTAACTAATTTATTCAGGCATTGCAATACTTCCCGCGCCTGAGTCCTCTGCCGTTTTTCCCAATCAGGAATTCCACGAATTTCTTCGTCTTATGCACAGCCAGGATGGCCTCTGAATAACTCCAATCTCCGTGCTATTACGGCCCATGCGTAATCCTCTGTTTACAGCACGGTAGAGAGAGAGAGAGAGAGAGAGACATGATGACGATGATATGGGGATGACTATGGTAGAACTATGCTTGGACCGTGCTAGTTTTTGAAAATTGCATTGATTCGCCTTTTCTTCTTTTTTTTTGAAGCTAACTCTAAATTATCTAAGATGGGTAGAAATCCAGCGAACCAAGTTAGAACTAAATTAACTAAGTTACTTTAACGTGGTAACTGCAGCTGTGGCTACATAAAATTTCAAACGAAGTAATTAACTGTAACTAACTCAGTGCTTAGTTAGTCGGTTAGCGCAGCTTTAGTCAACAATTTTTGCAGGTTAACTGTACCTTAGTTTTTTATTTTTTAAGTTACTTATGATTGGTTACAATGTCGAATATTTTTGCAGTAACGAATTGCTATGACAGGCGTTGCCTAGGAAGATGCGGACATGTCTCCCCACCGCGGGACATGTCGCAAAAGGAGCGCGCGAAAGTTACCTGCCATAGTGGCTACCCAGCAGTTGTTCCATCCACTGGACTACGTAGAAGGGTCTTGTCTTCCTTTTTGATGTGCAAGGTGAACCCATAAGCCTATGACAATGAAAAGATGGCTACGAAGCAAGCGAGCTGGTGAAGTTGATGCATAATGTAAAACCCCGAGACCAGAGAACACGAAGGGACAGACACAACATGAAGACGACACGAGACTTCGTGTTGTGTCTGTCCCTTCGTGTTCCCTAAGTCTCAGGGTCTTACATTATGCACCATAAGCCTAAGAAGCGTTTTTTTTTTCTTTTTTCTTTATTCACATCACATCACATCTGCAGGAAAGGCAACAACGACAATAAATGAATAGATAGTGACAATGACGTGAGTCCCTACACCTCTTCAAGGAGGCTAATGTGAGAAGATGAATTAAAGGGGGTATATTTATTAGAACAGAGAAAAAAAAGGACGGGACAGCCAAACCAAGGCCATGGTCAGGTCGCAGGGGTGCTCATTGGGCCAAGGGCTTTTGACAAGCTGAATGGTCTGTGGTCCAGGAACTCAATTTGGCGTTAAAGCTCCCATCGTTCGCACGTATACTGGTTGCAGACCTAGATGCTGTGGTGAATCGTAGCTGTAGTATGACATGCTGGGCACAGCATCATGTTACCGTGACCCAGCCTACACCGGAACACAGGGTTGACGGCGACTTTGAGTCGTAAACGCCGCGTAAGTGATGTGAAGCTGCGGTGGAAGCCACCTGGCACCCTGAATGACAATATCAGGTCCAGTGCATAGTGGTCACTGAGTAATGCCATGGCACCATTACTGGCGGGCCAAGGGTGACACCAACGCAGACAAATAGGATCGAGTATCCCTGTTGGCGGTTATGATGGGCACAGTTGTAGCAGTTATGATGGGCCAGATCTGCCACATCATTGCCTTGAATTCTAATGTGGTCCGTGACCAACCGTAGGGTCAACCGCTGTCCCTCTTCCCCCAGAGTCTGGAGCACCATGAGAATACCCACCACCATCGGAGTCAAACAGCCGTAAATGCCCATGTTTAATGTGTATTGTTGGGCTGACCTTTGTGCATCATGCAATGTGCGCGCTGACCTGCACAACCTACTTATAGACTGCCCTGACTACCAGCCGGGGAGCGCGAGATCTCGCAGCACGGAATGCATGCAATAGACCACCGCCCCTTTACCATAGGCAAGGTGCTGGGCCCATGGTCCAGTAGCGATTATATGCACAACGGTGCACCGGGCAAGTTGGTATGAATGCATCGAGGTAAGTTAGCACTTCAAACGAGGACAAACAGGTGAGTGTTTGTCCTCTTTGGAGTGGTTGTCGTCTCCCCTGTCTGTCCTCGTTTGAAATGCTAGTTTACCTCGATGCGTTCATATGCACCAAGGTCTCCGTCACCTTTGGGATTTCCTCTCATCACCAGGCCTCTCCACCCTGCTTTGATCACCTGAATCCTCATCTCCATCATCATCATCTCTCACTATCTACAAATGGCACTGGGGCAGTGACCAGCCTGCTGACCGCCATCAGCCCTATCTCCTAATCGTCTCTTTATGTGTAGGGCTGATATTGAGTCGGTGTTCGGTCGGTGTCGGATGAGTGAGGACGGTAGTCCAAAGCAGACTTTAGGAACAACAAGATGGCACACAGCTCGAAGGCACAGCAGATGGCACACAGCAGAGGTAGAAAGAAATGCAAAAATGTGCACATTATGCGCATGTCTCCGTCATTTGTCCTGCAGAAAGGACTTCTTAATCTAGAATTTCGCTACGCTTTCTGTTGAAGTTATATCTTTTCAACTGTTTCTTGTAGTCTGTATTTTTCCGGTCTCCAAGTACAGGAGTAGTGTGTCCCGTTAGTCTCGTCGAGACTAAGATCTCCACATTTTCATTTTCGTTCTCATCTCATCCGCACAGATCGCACTTGTCTCGCGACGTAAGGCCCCGAATTATTATATTATTTAATCCGCGCACTATTATCGACAAATACCTTCTGAGGAATTTGGCATCGCCCAAACCTCCTTCCCCTTCAATCAGCACTAAGGGGTTACGTTCGTATAACAGTACGCAACCGCGAGATATGAAACGTTATCTTATCCTTCGTCGCATCTCTCACGCCCTCTTCCTGCTTGGGGAGTTACTTAATCCCTTTGCACAAAATACCATCCCACGACGCATCCAAGCTAAGTATGCATGCTTCCGCGCATCCATTTCATGCAACGTAACCCCGCGCAAACCCATCAGAGCCCATTTTCCCTCGCTTACTCTTCATTCATTGTAATGTCCATTACGCTTCGCATCCCAGGCACAAAAGAATGAGAGATAAATAAACGGAAAAGAGAGGAAGCATCAGAAAAGGAATCCGAACTTCCCCCAACATCACATTTCAATACCTCTCGTTTCAATTTCGGCGCTATGAATAGGCAGAGATACAAACTCGTTACCGTGAAGAGTCAACCGCATTCAAGGCAGTGCAACAGATCGCTCTCTCAAATGATGGAGGAGAGAGAGAGAGGGTTTTCCTTTTCGCCCTTTTATTTTTTCTTCGTCTCTCTTTTTCTGTGGATCTCGCGGAGACAGGATGCCCAGGAATTTGACGCCGCAAAACTGCCGTTGTGTGTGTGTGTGTGGGTCTGGTCCGACATTGAATGGTGCATTCGAAAGGCTCGAGTTTCCGAGCCTGAAAATGCGCCTTCGAAACAGGAGTTCAAAGCAGCTCCGTGGGTCTCGGATGCGCAGGAGTGTCCGCTTCGTTCTCGGAATTTTGTCTGTTAACGTCTGTTAAAAGCCCATTCTTTTTTTCGTTTTTTTGAGAGAGAGAGAGAGAGAGACGAATGTCGAAAAGATTTTTCAGGAAAGACTCCTTTCATCAACTAATGCGTTTCAAGTGCAGGAATATGCAGTGAGATGAAATGTGACCAACAGTGCGTAACTGCATGAGACGCGAGTTCGAGGTACGTACTGGAAATTTGAAGGTTGAAACGAAAGCAGCCTGGACAGTTACTGCTGTGGTTGCCTCGTTGAACGAGCAAAGAGAGTGAGCTTAAAGTAGCACAGAAGTCATTTTACAGCGCGCTGACCCCCCACTGACCAGCGAACCAGAACGCGTGGGCTCTGTAACGTCATCGGTGACGTGGCATCATGCTTCTCCTCCTCGTTATACCCGGAGTGGCCAGTTAAGGGCGAACGCACGGGGCTATGTTTGTGTGAGTTTTTTTTTTTTTTTCTTTTTGTTTTCTGGGAAACAATTTGGACACATCAAAACCTTTCGTGCTATTCGGTGAATTGACACACACAAATTCGTCAGACGTCTTAATCTAAAAATTTTTGGATTGTCCTCTGTACTTCTTTAAGCCATGCAAGTGGGGGAAAGAGGGGATGACGATGACGATGACGATTGACGCTGAAGCCCGAGCTTGCGCGAACACGGACGGACAAAAGACAAACACCTGTAGTGTATTCCGTGATCTACCGAGTCCCTGCTTCGCTTTTCGCCGACTCGAGCTTTCTTATTTATATCATATAGTATCGATATAATCATTTATAATCAGCGTTATAAATCATTGGAATGCACACGGTTTGGAATGCGCTCGCAGGAAGACGTACGTACGTACGACGTCAGATGTACAGAAATGTGGGCGTGGCCCTGGCACGTGAGAGTTCCCCGAGAACTACGTCATTGTGACGTGATCTGCCTACTGGTGGGCAAAACAAACACACGTGATTATATGCGCCAGCACACGCGAATAGTTCTACGTGCGACCGACTCCCACCACTGTGACGCTTCAGTCGCTGCAATGTTTACGTGACACGGGGAGGTCTTGAGAGAGAAGGCGCTGACAACGTCACCAAGAGGTCACGCGAGGCGATGATGAGATTCTCCGGTTGCTCCTCCCCGTACTTGGCTGGCCCGCTGTCGTCCGTCACGACAAAGTGCGAACAACTCTGAAACTATGTCGATTTCTTGGCGAAAGAGCTCGCGGGAGAGTTGTTTGGAGTCAAAGGGCTCCTGCCAAAAATATTTATTTCAACGATGTCAGGGACCGAGCTTTCCCTTTTCGACCATGGACAAAAAACAATTCGTAAAATAATGGCAGTGTAGAGGTTTTAGGGTAGTTGAAGGTATTATCGTATTTGAATTACCAGATTAGTGACATGGAAATAGAATGTGCTAAATTCAACCAATGGAAGGTGTCTGTTGGGAATTAACTCAAGAGAAAGGTGCTCACGAACCTAGACCCTCGTCAATGTTTGTTGCCTGCCTCGGCTAATTTTCTCATTGTTTATATTGGAAACTGTTGGAAACTTCAGGTGGGTTAAATAGGAAGCACAAGGGTTGCACTCTTCTGAAGCACATGATGCAGTGTTACATTTAAGTGCAAAAACAATGGGGCAGATATTAAGAACTGCGCTCAGTTGTGGACTCTGCTGGAGAAAAAAAAAAAGGAATCTGTAAGGCAATAGGAAAACAACCATGAGCTTTTTCGTGACTCATCTAATCAGTCCACAAAAGAAGAAGAAAGCCAAGCCATCCATAACTTCGGTTGACGATGATGGGGGTAATAGAAAAAGTACGCAGGTGTAGGGGTCTGCAGGTGCGTACCTGTAATGTCATGCAAACGATCCTGAAACACCGCAGAAACTCTGTGGAGGCCATTATAGTCACGATTATCGGAATTTCCAACAAGCAGGAAGAGCTACTCGTATCCGTCGTACATTCATCGACCATTACTTAGAAAAAGTGATGCAGCTAGTTGAGATTATTCAAGTGCGTATTATGGTCATGTAAGAAATCTACCTATGTGTGTAGATGCCTCCACCGGCTTTGCCGGCTTTGCAAAAGAAGGTAGATGATGACTACATATCACAGGCACCAACTTGAAAGCCCAACGAAACTACAGAAACCAACTTCGACGCTACTAGCTTCACGTTAGGACTGCCTAGATAGCTTGAGGGTTGCACACGGCACTTACTGCC
The DNA here is from genome assembly GCF_037126465.1 of Ornithodoros turicata. Taxonomy (NCBI): domain Eukaryota; kingdom Metazoa; phylum Arthropoda; class Arachnida; order Ixodida; family Argasidae; genus Ornithodoros; species Ornithodoros turicata. The sequence continues at coordinate 78,559,841 of NC_088205.1, forward strand.
TTGTGGAGCAGACGACAGTGTGTCGTTCAAATCTATAGAGAGATGTTTTTGATTAGTTTTCGTCATTGTTTCAGCGCAGCGATAACCTCTGCAAGAATACTACAATAATCATCAGCTGTAACCTTAGTCGGGAGCAGATGCCAGAGCACTCGCTGTTTTGTATGAATACGCGTTATCTAGTGCCGTTCACTTCCTCAACTCTGTTTTACAAACAGACACAATCGATTCCGGCGTCAATTTCCGGAGCACAACAGCTCTCTTATCGGATACAAATCTATCGACCCATCTTTGTCGTATATTTTGAATATACACACACGGTGCAAGTGTGTGACAACTACACTCATTCGGGATTATACAGCACACGTCTGAAATAAGTTGCTGCGTGGATGCGTTGTCCGAATAACAACGGGCTCAAATATAAGCCCTATGTCTCTATGCAGGGTTATTAAAATTTTAGGTGCAGAAGTGCGGTGTACTACCCTCTCCCTACTTTGACTTGCACGTGCGTTGTGAAAAAGAATGGAAGTTCAGCATATTTCAACACGTCTCACTGGACTAAAACGCATCATCTGTTGGTCACGCTGAATATTGCGATATGTAACATCATTTTTGCTGTAACAACTCTCTTTATTATGTTTTGAGACTACTACCCTCTTTAGTGATTTTATGTAGCATATCGGAGTGCAGCGATATCGGTTGATAGTGATGAAAGTTAACCGCTACAGAAGGCGGCAATTCTGGATTATTTGAGGTATGGAGTAATGTTTAGATCATATCACCTTTCATCGTTCTCAACGGTTTTCACCCCAGTTCTTAATATAGCTTGTTCAAAATTTCTTAGTTATACTAAGATGATACGAGATACACATTGTTTACCTTCTTTTAGTGGCTGCCATATTTTTCCATTGTCAAAAAAGATGACGCGGCACACACAATCAGAATTGCCATCATTCGCGAAGGCCTATTCGCCCCGAGATCGAACGGTATCGGCGCGCTGCGGAGAAACGATGAACTACCGTAGTGTGGGTAGCTTCCTCGCGTCGTCTGCTTTTAGACGTTTATTTGTAGTAGGTGGAGCTTTGGGGAACCAAAAACTATCGTACCATTGCGCCACAAGTGATCTTCCGGCGAGTTGCGGAAAAGAACCGTCAACTCCGACAATCGGCCGGCGTGTTCTCCACACTAGAACGGTGACGGTGACGCCCCCTGAAGGTCGATCTCGCGGCGAATACCCATCCAATCTCTCACCACGTATCAAGTATATTTCCCTCACAACCACGTTTCAAACAACGTCACCTCCATCTATACCCCCCGTTCCCGTCAAGCCCATCGCATAAATTCGAAACTCTAAAAGTTCCGTTACAGTTTTATCTAATTCGCAACCAGTTTCCAAAACAATCTAAGCCTCAGCCGAACCCCCCAACTCAATATTACCTCCCTCGAGAACCTGGACGTAATTACTTTCCAAAAACCAAGCCCCGAACTGCACTGAATACATTAACCTCCCACCTTCGGCATCTAATTAACCCAAGCCGCGTCACAATCACAACGGAGACTACACTTCCACGAGGCGCTTAAATATCTATATGTAAGCATTCGGAGACAGAGCGCTATCAAAAGGCTTCCAATCGTTGACGTCTAACCTGAAGGTATCCGGTAGGACGGCATATCCATGCGCGTTGCATTACACAAAAGCCTCCCGACAGAACCAGCTGGTCTCTGATATTCACGACGATTCAGCATTGGGTCTCCGGAACGGTGGCTTGCTTGGCGGATGCACAAAGAACCCCGCGAGGCACACACACACACTCTCTCTCTCTCTGTCTTCCTATGTCATCGCTGCATAGGTGTCCCCGGGTGTTCTTTAGTGTCCAGATAGGATTCTGCGCGGTTTTTGTATCGCACGTTGTGCGGTGTCCGTCCGCATGCGTGGATAGATAGGAGAAATGTTGTGTCGAGACTTGGGGGTTGTCGCGGTGAAAGAAAGCAGAGGAGAGAGCACGCTTGAGGTTGCCGCTTCCACGCACATGGAGCTACAATCTCCATGTTATTCCAACTACAATCCAATCCGAACTCAACTCAATCCAGTCCAATCCAATCCTACAATTTTTTCATTCTTTCTTTTGTCAGAACACGCGCTTTTCTAATCTAGAAGGAAGATTTGCTTACTTCCTTCAGTTGGTGGTGATGGGTGAAAGGACTCGCAGACTTCCTTCAGTGACGTCACAGTTCATCATCATCATCATCATACCGTTATTTTCATTTATGCGTAGCATAAGTTGCGGATTGCGGCCAAAAAACAGCTTATGCTGCTTGGACCCTGGTCTCGCCAAATCACAGTTCTTTTTTTTCTTCTTCTTCTTTATGTATTCTTTCTTATTCGAATCAAGCGCTACATCCAGTCAAAATGTGTCTTGTTTCAGTTTCTTGTCACTCGCTAATAAGTCCTATAATATCTGTTCCCATCTCATCCCATCTCATATAGTTCTTATCATATCTCTTCTTATCATTTGCTAAAGAGACCTTACACGGTACAACTTCCAAACGGTTCGGTTAAACGCCGGTAGTACTTACAATTTTGGGATATGTCACACGGGAAGAAATGTTAGATTTCTAACGCAAGATGTTTTTTCTGATGTAAGATGTTTTTTTTTTTTTTTCATTCTGTGTTCTGAGTCCCGAACGTAAGTGAAACAAACTAAACTAAGCTTACTGATATCTTATTTCTTTCATAAGCGGTAACAGGTTATTTTGAAGACCCAACGGGGCGATACCCGGACGACCAGCCCAACACGTTGATGCTATATTAAAGGAAATCGTCCTCTTTATGCCTGGCTGCAACTGGCCCGGAGGGTTCGAGTGGAAGTGTCAGAATCAAACGGCTGCCTTTTTTTTTTTTCGTTTTTCGCATGCCATCTTCTTATTCTACAACGTATTTTTTTCTTCTGACTTTCATACTTTTCTGTTCACTTCGCACCTGGTCTCCTTCCTTCCTTTCAAACTGTTCTCCCGCAAAATCTGGCTCAATAGGACGACTTCAGGCTTTCTAACTTCCGAGCTGCCTGTCCTATCCGTTTTATTTGTCTTTTCATGCACCACCTTCACAGTTTTCTATATTACTTTTCCTCCTGCTCCATACGATGGATTTCGAAGTGGTTGCCGCACTTTCTACTCTTCGTTCCCTTCCTCTTCTTTTACTCTAAGGAAGTCGCCGGTTCCCAAAGTGTTTTCGTTCCCAGGCGATGTCAACGCTAGTAGTCCACTTTATCCAGCCGTGTAATTTTCTCGGCGATACAACCGTTTTTCTATCGCTCAGTCATCCTTGACTTTTGTTGTTGTTCTCTTTTCTTTTCTTTTTTTTGAAAGAATTGAGGTAGTGGACGCAGTTATGCATTTCACCCGTTAGCGGATGACTGAATTACTCTGTCGTTCCTCCCTCAAACTGTTTCCGCATAAAACTATGTGCCAGATGTTCCCGCCGACTATGAACGGAATTTTATAGACTATAGGAAAACCTCGTTTCTTAATTACAATAAATCACGCCTTATTCCCATTCAAGTGGGCCGCCGTGTACGGCTGCGCTGGCACCGTCCTGGGGAATTGTCCTAATTAATTTTCACTTACGACATTTGAATTACGAAAGATAGAAGTTCGGCGCAGTGACGTCGTCTGCTCCTTCCGATACGCTAATACCGTTGCGCCTCAAAAATTACTTAAAAATTGTTTGAGAAATGACTCACAATTTTTTTTTTTTTTAATGCGTAAGGGGTAGCGTTGATGGGCCTGCGCACGCGCAAAACATAGAGAGAGACAACTTACTACCAGAGCAGTACTACCTCGCTGTACCTTACGTACGGAAAGGCGATAGCGTTCGAGGCACTGAAACTCACTAATTCAACCCCCCACCCCCTACCCCGCGTGGAAATTGCCCCCGGAAACACGTCAGATTTGGAGGTCATTTGTCTCGCTCCACCAGACAAGCGGTTTCTTTCTTGCTCATAAATGCTAGGGAGAAGCGCCAGGGCACCAAGCACCACAACATCTTTGACACAATATTGACTGTATATTAACTGTACTGGTCTAATACTGGTTCAGTATTGGACCAGTATTGCCGATATTCATCCAATATTGGGCTAAATGCAAGGAAGAGAGTCATATCTCTATTTCATAAACTAGACAAATAGCGTGGTTGTGAGATACAGCCCTATTAATCTACTTCTTGTTATGAACCCAGCCACACGTACTTAGCCATATGTATACCGAGCCAAGCTTTTATTACCGATGTATTGGAACTTCGTTTTTCGAGTGTTATGAATAGCCAATTCATCCGGATCGAAACGCAAAAACAATGTAAAACTAACTGAACCACTTACAACCTCATAACCGTGCCTAATAATGTCATTACAGCGTGCATTCCAGTCTTGCGTATGCTATCTAACGAGGCATTAACAAAAAAAACTCTCTTCTGACCTTAACTTATTGCTTAACGAACAGAAACCCAACACTTTACGTACATCAACAAACTTCCCCCGACAGGCATGCAACATGAAACTGAACACTTTTCAGGCGTCCGTCCCGCTTTCTTTATGCCTGCATAACCTGGTATTGACTGCATCCCTTTTGAAAACAAATTGCAGCAGCACATTCACGGAGAGCACAAATGCGCCGGGAAGCCTCGATAACCTTACTTCCCTTCGTTGGTCATGTGAGCCATGGCCTCCAAAACTCAGGCGCTTTGACTGATTTTTCTTCTCCCCTCGTCGTCGTCGTTTCTTTTCACTTCGATGTTTTCAGTTTCCGAGTAAAATTGGGTATGGTATCCCGTTTCAAGCCGCAACACTAATTATCCCTCTTGAGCGGCGTTTTGTTACCAATCTCCGACGCAATCGACGCAAAGTGTTACTCATAGAAACAAAAATCGTTCTATAGCCTTTGGGAACACTTTGATTATTAGGAGCGCGATATATTGAACAGAAACTTTATTTAACGTTGCAACAGAGTACAGTATGGGAGACTCAGTGCAAATAGCTGCAAGGCAGCAGCTTGACAGGACTTTTGGCATTGATTTGGAAAATCAAAAAAGGAGGAGTTGGATTCGTCTGATTCGTCTTTCGACGAATTCTGCTACTCGAGATTATACAGAGTTTCGGTACTATAATGTAAAAGCGTGAGTCTGGACATACAGAGGGATAACACGAACACACAACTCAAACCAGCAAAAGTTTAGTAATCACAAGACAACCATGTGTCATATAGCCACCACACAGCATGTGGGGTGGTAGGGGGGGATCTGCATCTACGCCAGTTTGAGAGTTCCAGTTGTCTTGTAGCGTACGCAAGGAAATAGCGCGTTCGCACTGCTCAAGCGCTGAACGCAAAATCACTTTTAGGAAGAAGGGAAACATCTGTTGTATGAGGGGGGAAAATTTTGTGAAATAATATGAAATAGCAGATTTATAAAGGTCGGAATGGCAATCAGAATCAATGAATTCATACTGACAGCAAGTTTTCTAATCCTTGAATCACGAACAAGGGTTTTTCGAACCTGCACCCCCTACCAGGTGCAACACGCTTAGGCACATACAAATATTCACATACTCAGATATGCTAACGTGTCATTTACAATATGTCAAGTGCTGAAACAACAAAAATTCGACCGCCATAAGCTGAAGCGTGTTGTTAAAACCAACATTGCGGAGATAGATTTGATCACCTTCTTCCATATTCTGTACCTATCGCTTAGAAGAGGGGGCTGCAACCGTTCTAACGATAAACAAAAGTCTATAAAATACATAAGTCAAAATAAACAAACAGGTACTTGGACTTTGGCATTCGGTAACATACTCCTTGCGCATGGAGAAAATACTTCAATACAAAGCTATTACATCAGCTTTGCTTGCCTGTTCCTCTGTTCTTTTATTTATTTATTTATTTATTTATTTTTTTTTGAAGAGGAGCTATCCACTATAAATCTCTTGCAAGGCTTTTTACTCTCCCAATCGAGCTCTTGAGTGTACCAGCATCGTGACAAATCACGCGCTGTAGAAACCAATAGGAAAGGCTGAAAAGGGACACTCTTCCAAAATGCGGGGTGCGTTCAATATTTCCTTTTCCACATTGCCTCTAGGGCTGGGAATCCCGGGGCATTTTTTCAATCCTGGGATTTCGGGATTTTTCCCGACGAATCACGGGATCCCGGGAAGGGATTTCGGGATTGAGATGAAACCGAGAAAACTCGCATAGAAGGCCTCAAAGGATCAACTGTAACATTTCTAAATCGTGTTGCGTGTCTCCTCGGTGCACTGCCCATGCGTGGCAATTAAATCATTCGTCATAAAAGTGATTTCATTTATTTTTGATATACACTTTATAAAAAAAAAAGTTGCAGCCTTCTTGCGTTCTGCCCAATCACAAGCTTTGCTTTTTGCGGGCAGTCGTCGTCAAGCATTGCGCCGATCCATTCATTTCATACTGCCGCCAAGGGCGAAACCAAGCTCTATTATAAACTACAATTACTGGAACGACAAAACTGAATCACTACAGACGGAAAATTTAGGACGCGCACCGTGCTGAGGAGAAGGCATTCGAAACGCGAGATGGTTTATTTGCCAAACAACTTCGAGAAATGTGATAAAACTTTTCGCACGAGTGTGGCTCATCAAACAGATTTTTATACAGGGTGTTTAACAGTAAGTGATAGACATTCTAACAGGCGAAGAAGCTCGCCGGAATATTGTGAGACTTTCGGCAATTACATTCTGGAAACTTTAGCCGCCATTGAGGAAGGCTTTGGGCAATTTTTAATTGAGAGAAATTTTGATTTTGAAATTGAGGGAAACCTTTGAAAATTGCAAAGCCAACCTTACATCTTGTTTACAGAAATATGAAGTCTTCCGCGGATGACCGCAGACCCAGCAAAAATTATGCACAGTATAGCAATTAACAAAAATAAAATAGTCGAAAAAAATTAAGAGCGCTGCTTTAGTCCCGTCCGCTTGATTATCGCAAAAAAAAAAAAAAAACGCGCACGAAAGGTACGGCGAGAGGAGGAAGTGTCCCCGCCTCTTGTTTTACCTTTGTTTCCTCCGCTTTGACCTTGATGCTGCCCAAGCAACACAACATGTTGGCCCAATATTGGACCAATATTGGCAGTACCAGCCCAATATTGGTCCAATATTTGCAGTACCAGCCCAATATTGGTCCAATCTTGGACCAATATTGGGCCGACATGTTGTGCTGCTTGGGTGGTGACGACCGTCTTAGCACAAAGAACTAACAAGATAGGTCCCTGTTTCATTCACATTTGCCAGTCACAAACAAAAAGGAATTTATCTGAGAAGCTGCTTCCGATAAAAGTGCTGTCCGCGGAACCAATCTCAAAGTGCTAAAATCTGCAAAACAAAAGAAGGCGGGGACACTTCCTGCTATCGCCGCACCTTTCGCGCGCGCGCTTTTTTGCGACAATCAAGCAGGCGGTGCTAAAGAAGCACTTGTACTGATTTTTTTTAAAATATTTCCTTTGCTATACTGTGCATAATTTTTGTTGGGTCTGCGGTTACCCGTGGAGGACTTCATATTGCTGTTAAAAAAAAGAAGTGAGGTTGGTTTGGCAATTTTCAAAGTTCGATCGCGGAAAATAAATTCCCTCAATTTCCCTCAATTTCCCTCAAAGTTGTCCGAAGCCTTCCCAAACGGCGGCAAAAGTTTGCAGAAGGTAACTTCTGAAAGTCCCACAATACTCCGGCGAGTACGTTGCCAGTTAGATTGGATTGGATTGGAAAAGAAAGAAAAATATGGAGAGGTTAGTCCCGACCCAGTCAGAACTGGCTGGCCAGTTAGAATTTTTTGATGAAAGATGAAAGAATTTTTCTTTAGGTGAAACACCATGCATATCCGCAGAAGAACTGAATGCTGGTTCGGCTTCTGCGCTTGATGAAGCGATTGTTAGCAAGCATGTGCAAGCGCGTGTTACAAGTGGTCCTCTTCCACCCCGGCTCATGAAAACTTGAAAAGCGCCATTTCTTTGCCTTTAAGTGACGACAAAGCAGAACAGACGCGCAGAGCTCTAGCACGTGCGTCACAATTCACGTTCAACGACCGGGCAAGCTACTCGTATGGTGAGGAATATGCGTGCCCTTTTTGGGCAGCTCGGGATGCAGTTAAAGAACTATTGATCATCGAAGACCAATGCTAGAAATTAAAGAACCCACAGTTATTTCGCAATTATGCGTTGCTACTACGCCAAGTGTGGATTCGCGGTATTTCTCTCGAGTCCCAAGATTTCTCAAAAACCCCCGAAATCCCGGGATTTTTTTCGAAAGATTTCGGGACCTAGCAAAACGGGCGGGACCCCGGCATTTCGAGATTCGCGATCCCAAAGCTTTGCCTCAATGTGCGGACGAAAGTCTGTCGAAAGTGTGCTACCACTGGCTGCGCTGTCTGAGGTTTTCCTTGGGTTTTCCCCAGCAAACTTTCTAGACGGATGTAGGCTGAGTCCCCCCCCCCCGCCCCCCCTGAAGTCGGCCTAGGAGTCACGCTCTTCCCTCCCTCGCCTCCTCCTACTGTCCTTTATCTCTCTATCCGCGTCTGTACGCCGCTCATAGCTGCAGTTGCTTCGCGGTTGGTAACGCGCAATTCTAAAAAGTCACGTGACCAGCTCCGATCGTTAACAGCACCATTGACTTTACAGAGCAAACTCCAGGGTAGAGTCGAAAAACATTGTCTAAAAACAAAACCACTCCCGGATCGTCTCCTCCTCCTTCGTTTTTCTACAAGCAACCGTTCCAACGGAGCGTTCTTCGGTAACTATAGACAGCGCTTCACGGCTACACGACTTTCACCTCTCGAAGCGCCCTCTCGACCTGGTTGCATTAGCTTTCTGATCTCAAAGCAACGACAGGGTCGAATTGAAGTCATCTCGACAGGCAGCAAAGTGGCAGGTGGGCTAACACCCTGTGAAAAACGGCGCACAGATGAGAGTGGGTGTTGTCGTTGCCAGACGGACCATCGCCAATATCCTGGCGCTACGGTAGGATAAAGTGGATTAAGCTATCAATGAAGTCCTATGCGGAAAGAGACGCCTACAAGAGAGAGAAAAAGCAAAAAAATAAATAAAAAAAACAAGAACAGAAGGAAAGGACAGAAGCATGAAAGTAGAGAAGGGCATGTTGTTGTCGAGTGCTCGCCTGTATATGAAAGAAAACTTTCCCCCTTTTTGTTTTTTTCGTCTCGCCGCTCTTTCTTTCTTCTACGCTTCCTTGTTGGAGGATGCTTTGAAGTTGTTGTCTTTTATGTTTGTTTTGTTTTTACATATCATACTGAGAGGAGTGCTCCAGAGAAGATCGTATTTGTGCGTGTAGTTTGAAAAGGTTCTCTTGTCGAATGCCAATCTCTATTGAGTTTAGCTTGTTTTAAGAAAGTTTTGGGCAGCTGCGCAGTGTCAGGCCTGAAGGTAAACGCAATTTTATCTGTAAGGGTGAAAAGTAAGAATAATAAAGCGTGGGCTGAGCTGGGTGTAGATGTACTGGGGCTGTCTAGAACCGTAAAAAGCGTACGCCTTTAAGTACCAGCGTATAAAGATGCACAAATACTTATGCTGCCGACAAAAATATTCCCTTTTTTTTTTCTATCTCTCTTCGTATTATTCGTTCCAAATCGTGCTGTCGAGCATTTAAACAGAAAATTACCAACTCCCGTGTCATAGTCGTTAGGATGATCGCTTTCTACGCCTATACTGTGAGGTGACGCCGGTTCGAATCCTCGCAGCGGCTGTGCTGTCTGAGGTTTTTCCTAGGTTTTCCTACAGACTTTCCAGACGAATGGCGACACAGTTGCCCCTGAAGTCGGCCCAGGACGCATACTAACCCCCGCTGTCTCCCACTCCTTCCTGCTGTTCCTCTCTCCATCTGTCCTCGTCTGTACGCCGCTCATAGCCACTGTTGCTTCGCGGCGCTAACACGAAAAAAAAATGGCGATGGCAGTTCTGGTCGTAACAGCGCAGGATAACGCCTACTGCAATATTATCCGGCCATGCCTGCACCTATACGAAGGGAGAAGTTGTAATAAATAAGGGACTGAGGCTTGATAGAACATTCGTGTAGGAAGAATAATACCCCCGTTATACCCTTGTCGTACGGGCAGTCTTCAATGATGATTGAAACCAATGGGCATTGAACATGTGCGTATCGCCACCTGATGTGCAACGTGTCAGCCTGTCACGGAGCATGGGATCCAATGCACTTTGAGAAGTTGGCACGTGACACGCTTGATGGCGACTACGCGCACGTTCGGTTTCAATCATCATTGAAGACTGCCCGTGTAAGACAGCCTTTGAAACACGCGCGTTTGAAAAAAAAAAGCGTGTAGTGTGTCAACTTCTAAAAGGGCTTTGAATCTAATGCTCCCTGACAGGTTGACACGTTACACATCAGGTGGCGCTACGCTCGTTTTTCAAGGCAGTTGGTTTCAACGGTCTTCGAAAAGCTTTCCGTGTAAAAATAGTATAACGAAAAGCTCGAAAACAGCAAGAAGATCATGGTAATATATTTTCAATATCTAGCCTGTTCTTTCAAATCGTACCCGAAAGAGAGAACATCAGAACAAAATGAAAGGGTAAAAAGGCCAAACAGAAATATGTCCTGAGTACTACTTTCGCACATGTAATAGACATGTAATAACCAGCGTACGCGCAATTAGGTCACAATTAGACCACATTCAACCCGCAACGCAACCTAACGTGCCCATTTGCAAAGCAGGTCTTAACGTTCTCCTCGAAAGAGCACTCTACAACCTGAATCCTCTCTAATGTTCACTCTTACTCGATTACCCTTTCATTTATTCCCTCTCTGCTGCTTTTCTTCCATCTCAGAACGGGATCCACCGTATATAGATCGACTCTTCCTCTCCAACAACTTCCTCTCTCTTTCTCTCTCCCTCTCTCAGCCGCATGGGGGCTACCTACCTGTACCATCGCCAGCAGGAGCCTCCGGGTTTCTGATTAAGCCAGCTATCTGGCCAGTTAGAGACAAAAAAGGAAACAAATAACGAAATCCTGGGGAGGTAAGAGAAAAAAGAATGCACATCCATACCACGGTCGTTCTCTTTTTCCGTCCCATTCTTGGCAAGAAAAGCTTGCTAGATTATTTCCTTTTTTCATCGCTCTCTCTTTCTCTCCCCCCTTCGCGCATGTTGGATGATTAATGAAGTCTTTTCCACTGGCGATAATGAGGCAGGGCGAGCCGGAATTTCTTGGAGCGCAGCATCGGTAGCGTAACAGAGGTTGCAGACTCACCGTTCATGCCTGCGGTTTTTATCCAGCGTCAAGCGCTCTCTTCGCTGTGACTTTTCGGATGGGTCTTCCTTTTGTTTCGCTCGTGGTGTCAGAAAGAAAAATCTGTTCAAATGAGGGCAGGTCCTACACTTCATTCCCTCTCACAAATCGAATTCGGAAGATAAACTTGTTCTTAAAGCGTTCCGTGTGAGGTGGCTTTAGCCGAAGAAGGAAACATATGGGTCGTGGGTAGCACAAAAGTAGCTGAAAAGAACTAGAATCCTGGAACTAGAACATCGCGCTCGATGCGGAATTCAGGATATGAGAACATCCTACAATAGGTATATGTATGTAAGAGTGTGCTCCCACCTATTGATGGAATCGCGGAAATTTGCCCTTATACTCGTTTGACACAAACACGCACCACTTTACGTCACGGTGCCAACATTCTTGGCCTGGGCAACAACTAACTAAACAGTGCCAAAGATCGGATTGGCTTTATTGGGCACCCTGGCACCACGTGATCGGCATATTGTGTTTGTTGCGGTACGCTGAAGTTCTGTGTAACCGCCACATTAAGAACACAGAGAAAAATTAAACGATTTGACAAACCATTAAAAGACCCGCAATAAAATTATAACCCGATCGTACACTGTGTCTCCCACAATGCATAGCGATGCAACCAATTTTTGCTCGACTGCAACGGAGCAGTTTTCATGTATATTAGTCCCGATAACATAACATTTATTTCAACCGTGAACAAGTTGAAGCCGGTTGCAATCAAAACTGAGAATGTTCTTCAAAATTAAACTACCGACGCATAATTTAATTATATTACTTCCACGCTGTCCCGCGCTTCATTATTCCGTACGCAAACAACTGAAGCTACGTCTCCGTCTCGCTTTCCACTGCCTGATAGAGTCATTAACTGTAGGCTGCTTCACAGTAATACCGTCATTGCTTAGGCAAAAAAAGAAAACAAGAGGTCTACTAAAGTACAGTCACAACGACGCAATGTTTCTGATGGGTCGGAAAGGGTCCAGAGGCAGCGTTGTTTGACTCCGCAATTACTCTCCATTGACGTCAATAAAGCGCTTCAAATTCGATTACTAGAACAAGCAGCGGAGAAAACAAAGCAAGCTGGCAACACTGGTGCACGAGTTTAACGACAGGCTGCAAATACACAAACGCCCTTCGAATAGAAAGCAACTCTGCGAGACGGGAGACTCCTTCGAATTAGCCGTACGGCACTAGTTGCAGGCATGAGACTGGTTCTGGCTCATCTTGGATCTGAAGGCCAGTGGAGCGTTTGACAAAATTGTCAGTGCGAATTAATGGAAAATCGAAACTAATAAGAAACGTAAGGAATGTGTAAAAAAAAAGTAGTCTCAATCCGCAATTTGCATCCTCTAATTTCTAGGTCTAATAATAATATGGAGTATATTTGCGCGTAAGTTGAGCCAGCTTGCATACTTACATATGTGTGGCGGCATGTCGCGCGTGCACATAATTTCTGCCAGCTGATGTTTTTTTTAGCGTACGCTGGAAATCTCCGACACGCGGTGCTGGAACTAATGTCTACATCCCTGACCTCCCTCGGTCTTGAGGTCAGTAGGCCATGACGCTGGCGCCGATTGAGCTACAGGGGCCGACTCCATGAATGGCTCCACTTCAAAACGAAAGGATCCAGAATGAAAATTCACAGGACACGTTGTCAAATCTGTGCATATTAACAAACATCTTATAGCTATGCAACTTATTCTCAAATCTGTCCATGTTAACAAATACCTTATAGTACGTAACGTTCGAAGCGTGATACATGCAATCGCTTCGAGTCACGCATACGTCTGACAAAACTTGTTTTCACAGTTAAAAGTAATAACGATATATCAAAGTTTTTCTTCGGCTCCCGAGGCCCCATTCTTAGAGTGAACACGACTACAGTGCCGGCATGCGGAGCCGTTCCGAAGGGGGACGCGAGAGGAGCAGCCGCCCAGGGCGCCTTCGCCAGAGCGGGCGCCGAACGTTAGGTTCCGGGAGTTAGTTTGGACAATAAAACGAGAATCAAGGGAAGAAGTTCGAGCTCGGAATGGCATATGAGCGTCTTTTTTTTGTTTATAGAGCGCCTAGTGTCTGTGCGCGCGGAGGGGGTCTAACGTAATCGTGCCCCAGGCAAAGGCTCGCCTCGGGCCGGCTCCGCCGGAATGTACCTCATGAAATTTAAGAGAAAATGTAACAAGCGTCCGCTCGTTGGTCGTAGCCAAGGTCGTGCTGAAGATGGGAAGGTGGTGGGTTCGATACCTACCACCGGCTTTTTTCGTCTGAGGTTTTCCCTGTGTTTTCCGGCAGACTTTCCAGGCACAGTTCCCTCGAAGTCGGACCAGGACGCACATTAACCCCCTTTCTCTCACTCTTTCCTGTTGTCCTCTCTCCATTGCTCCACGTCTGAACGCCACTCATAGCACAGTTGTTTGGCGTGGCTAACACGGAATGTAAAAAAAAAAAAGAAAATGCAACACCCTAAAGCGTGCTCTACCGCATAAAGACAGCTCACGTGGCGAAGCCAACTTTACAAACAATCCCAATATTTTCTCCGATTTAGGGCTAGTGTATCCGTACATAAGGCAAACTTTTTATGTGCACGTGCGCAGAAAGCTCCCACTTTTAAGGCCCGAGATGGGCGATTATTTCGACATTATTCTATTTGTCCGCTCGCTACGCTAGTCAGTACCACGTCCACGTCTGCGCTTGTGTCAACCTGCGTTCCCGTAAGAATGTCTGGCCAGCCGTCTGACCAAATACGAACGCGACGCGACATGAATAGGGAATAATCTCCAGCTGAACTAACAAGCACCGTTCGCATGGAGGGCGGTTTATCTTCGACGCTCTGGTCAATAGCAATTATGGTATCGCGTGAGGCTGCGGAGAGTGGCCGGCAAATTCGGTCTCCGATCGCTGTATCAGCTTGCTGAGTACGAAGGTTTTTAATAGCTTTCGGAGATATCTATGATAAGCGTAGCCTGTAGAGTAAACTTATATTTAAATGTTATATCGCGTCAACCGAAGTGCTACCGAGCAAATATTTGTTTTCTGGGATAGGATATATGTACCGGACGAAGCGTGGTTCACCAGGAGAAAGCTTGTACCAAACAAACGTAGAAAGCTTCAGTGTTCTTACGTTTAAAGTGGTTTTGTCATCGCGAGCCTGACACTCCTTCTGCGCTAATTTCTGAGATGCAAATTGTTGAAAATAAACCTTGCGGAGTAGGTGTTTTTATCGTTTGTAGGAAGTAGTCTTGCAACAACGATAACCTTCATGATAATGATGATGATGATGATGATAATAATAATAATTTATTTTTGATGAGGTGCACATAAACAACCCGAAGGTCCGGGAAACGGCGCACCACACATGAATGAATTCAAAAATACAAAGATAAACATAAATACACATACATACAAAGAGGCTACAAATCAAGTACAGTAGACAAAACAGCAAATGTTAAAGCCAGTCGTGGGAAAAACGGAACAACTAAAGTGAAGACTACATAAACTATACATGAAAAATTAACTTGATGGCATTAAATGCCATATGATGATGATGATGATGATGATTAACAAAATAAAAAAAATGGGGGCAACCTTATTTAGATTATAATAGAGAGTTTTAGTAGATCTGAAGGTGTTTACGATAACGTTTCCTACAACGTGATGAGCCAATTGGCATCATTGTTTTTGAAGTCGCCGACATGACGTTGCTGATACTTCATTTGACAGCTTGCTTTATCGTATGGTTTTCATAAGGTGCTTACGATCTACTAAAACATCTTAACTAATGAGCTGTTTCATCGCCAGAGTCGATACTCGATTATTATCTATTTTATCGAAATTTGAGATGAGCAGGACATCGCCTCGCAGATCCTTTTCCTTGTTACCTTTTCAGATGGCACCCCTCGAAGCGCGCTCCTGTCGGACGAACCGTAGCGGTGTTTTTCACCCTCGCTTTAGTAGCGCGTCATTATCATCAAATTGCTTTATCATTATCTTGTCCAACTTACGGTGAACGCAATGTTAAGTGTATGTGTTGCATGTTACGCATCATCGAGACATATTTTCACTTAATGCTCGAGCCAACCTTGATACTTTATGCATGACGAAATGTGCCAAATATGCGTTTGCATACGTGTAATTCTTACAGTGCTATTTAACTCGTAAATACTACTATTAATATGATATTTATAATGTAAGTATTGCAATTAAACTATCAGTAAGTACCGAGATAACTGTTTCTCTTTCTCCATTTTTACTGATGAAAAGATGAACACTGAAACTACCGCTTATTATCGTACAAGCTTTCGTGCAATGTACTGCATTTCAAGAGAGGCCTGACTTACGTAGACTATGAGACGTACCATGGAAAAAAAAATACGTGTCTGAAGTAATGACCCACCAAATTATGAATGCAACGTATCCTTCTAATTTAAGATTTAACCTGTCCTCTCTAATTGGAAACTGTATCGGCGAGCTTTGAGATCATTCAACGATCCCAGTGTATCGGAAGTTTCCCTGCAACTTTGATGTGAGCAATTATGAAACGTATCAGGGCACGCGTGAAAGGTGCGTCCATTATATCCAAGCCACTGAATGGCGTCCTGGAACGCATAGGTCGCCTGAACTTTCTCTAAATTTGCATTTTGAAAGCGGTATGCAAATACACCATGCATGTGAGCTTGATCTACCCCTACATATGTGTATGTTTTTTTGTTCTTTTTCTCTTCTTCTTTTCTTTTCTTTTTTCTTTTAACAAGCTCAGTCAATCCTAAAAGGCTGTGTCGGTGTTCGTGTTTCTTTCTTTTTTATTCCGTTCTTTTTCCTAATCTTTCGTCTTCTTCTGTTTTTTTTTTTCTTTCTTTTTGTTTTGTTTCGGGAACTCCAGCAGTGGATTCTTCGTGTTGGATTTCCTGCATAACATTATTGTTCTGGACGCTTGTTCTTTTCTTCGCTTCTCTCTGCTTTCTCTTTTTTTCTGAGTTAGTGTACAACGAACCCTCGCTAATAAACACCACCACCGTTCCCGCAGATTTTGGTCATAAAGCAAATTGTCATGCTAACTAGGAACGCACCCTGCGCTCACCGCAGAGACCGCTTTGTTCCGGTCTTTCTTGCGTGCGCAACAGCAGAAGCACAGTGGTCACTGCCTTCCAAGCATACATCGCTTTGGCAGTCGAAAAGCATGAGTTGTTTCGAGGGCAGTAACACCAGTAGTATTTCTAAAGCTTTAAATCCTTTAAATAAAATAAAAATAAAATAAAAACAAATAAAATAAAGCTTGACGCCCTGCTTCAACACGTGTCACCCTCTGCCTGAGGTATGTGGTAACCTCTCCCTGGGGCTAATGTTCGCGGTCATAATAACGAGAAGATAATACCTGTGTTTGTCACGGTCATAGTCGGATAAGCGGATTGTCATACTAACGAGGTGGATTTACATGGCGGCGGAACGGTTCTAAAAAAAAAAAGAAAACGGCCATAAAGCCAATATGGCAGATAATCGGGAGGTCTGAGGGTTCGCTGAATATCTTTCCCATAGTCTTCTTTTTCTGTGCACTTGTCCTAACGTTGACTTCATGGTACGTCGGAGTCGCAATGGCAGTGTCAAACAGTATTGTGATAGCATCCAAGTAAAGGCGGAATGCCTTGCCTGCTAGCTGTATCCTTTGCAAGTTTGCAATGATAGTGGCTAGAGCACGGCAAAAGCGTCCGTTAACCTACACGCAGAAATACAAAGCTTCCGCGATAAAGGAGTTGATCCTTCAAAGCACCATCAGAACTAAATATCTAATACCCATGTCACACGGGCATTTCGATCATTCTCGAATCCGATCTGCATCGAACTTCCCGAGCACGCTCGAGTTTTGACGCTGCTACACGGCCGTCTTAAGTTATGACAGTTCACCGGGGTCGAGGATGCAAATGGCGGCCGTCGAGCCGTCTTGAAATTCTCAATCCTGTTATGGGAACTGTCTTGAGTCAAGCAGGATCAAAGTTCGATCCTGCTTGGAAGCAGCCGTGTAGCACCAACCGATCTGCATTGGGTTCAAGCAGGTTCGGTCGAGCAGGATCGAAAATGCCCGTGTGACAGGGGTATAACTCTAATACTAGCTCTGAATAATACACACAATCGCGCTTCGCACACAAACCGAAACCGAAACTAAGCATACCTCGCCAATAGGAATCGCCCAGTAACTCAAGAGCACACCAGTTTGTGCGCTTCAACCAATGGTCAGCATGAGGGAGCTATCGGGGAAACACTTGGGGAAGGATTCGTACTAAATAGAAAATTGACACATCTGTGCAGTGACATCCTCTCCACATTGAACATTCTTCATGATATATGAGTGTTACCGAACTCTGCCAAGGAAGAAATACGTCACTCAGTCATGCGAAACGTTTCAACAGCGTACATTATTGAACCTCTAAGACCGTAACAAGGTTATCATTCATACAGGAACAATAATATAAAAGTGCTCCGATATGGAGGGGAACATGCCTCACACGTCGCGGACGTTCCTACTCCTCAGGGATCCATCGTCCGTCAAAAGGCGACGAGACATTTATTGCCGTCGTGCGCTCTTGTACGGGAGTGTTCGCGGATTCGAAGGGCTCTTGAATAATTGTCGTCACCAGGTTCGGTGAACTGGAAGCCAGAAATGTCAGAAGGGTGACGGGAACCTGGCAAAGGGCCCCTACACATTTCGGCTCGGATTAAAAGACACCTAATTAAAATACATTGGCTCCGGCGGTGGCCTGCCTTGAGTGAGATAAATACTTGAGAACGCCAGGAGAAGCTGGCGCTCGGCGTGATCAGTCTAATCCACGCGCCCGGGAGTGGAGTTTAGTAGGTTGGTTAATAAAACGCCGGTTTGGTCCAAAGTGGGAACAGGTCGATTGAGGATTTTGTAACCCCAAGTGTGGACGATTTGTAACTCCATAAGGCGAGAGGGCATGAGGAAGAAAAATATCGGGCCAGGAATATCCGTAGACTCAGTATTAAAGCGGTAAAGCTCTGTCCGTGGCTTTATAGTTCCACGTGATACACCACGTGATCACAAGAATGTGTTTTTGCGGTACGCTGAAATTCACGCCACATGAAGGCTATTAAGGGTTGTGGTTTCCCTGTTCCTCCTTATTATCAAACATGTGGCCTACAAAGCTAGTGAGCGTTTATATACAGGGTGGTCCACCAACCATGATAGAAATTCATAGTAAAAAACGTAGGCTCCGGAGAGACATGCGGTCCAGGGATTTTTTCAGCTTTTTTCAAGGGAACTTTTGCCACATATTGGTAACATTTTTATTTCATTTCAATTGACGGAAAGACAATTTATTGAATTGAACTCCGAAATTTCCCAAGGCAACCTAACGTTTTCTTTGCGGAAATGGGTTCCCCGTGACCATCTTACTCAGTATAGCACATGATCCCACTCGTAATGCAATGGCAATTGACGAAATATATTCGCCGGAAATGAGCCCTTGGCTCCGCCTCTTTTTTGACGGCTCGTAGTTTGAGCGCTAAGCTGCGAAGAAAGGAAACTACATTGACACGCCAGTCGAGGGGAAAGCGTTACATACCTTACCCACGGAACAAACACGCGCGGTGAGTTCGGGAATCAGAGCTATCTTATCAAAAATGAGGTCACCCGACGGCTTGTAACCCTTTCCCCCCTTGTGTGGCATGTCAATGTAACCTCCTTTCTTCGCAGCTTTGCGCTCATACTAAGAACCGTCAAAAAAGAGGCGGAGGCAAGGGCTCATTTTCGGCGAATTTATTTCGGCAAGTGCCATTGCATTACGAGTGGGATTATGTGCTATACTGAGTAAAATGGCCACGGGGAACCCATTTCCGCAAAGAAAACGTTAGGTTGCCTTGGGAAATTTCGGAGTTCAATTCAAGAAATTAACTTTCCGTCAATTGAAATGAAACAACAACGTTACCAATATGTGGCAAACGTTATTGGCAGGAAAAAATCTCCTGTCCGCATGTCCCTCCGGGGCCTATGTTTTTTACTATGAATTTCTATCACGGTTGGTGGACCCCACCCTGTATAATTCATCGTACAAAGAGACGCCCGTGTTTTGCTCTATCTTTGATTTGCTTTATCTTTGTATTACAATTGTTTTTTATAGGAATAGCAAGCCAACCTTTGGTCAGGCTGACCTTTCCGTAATAAACGTAATCCCCACCTCCTACAAATAGGGAGCGACATCAAACGAAACGTTGACCGTCCGTTCCATGGCTAGCTCCTGTAAAGCGTGCTTTCACTGCACTAAATCGGTGCACGCAGGACAAGCAACCAAGCAGTATGCCTGCGGATGTGTTTGCAGACGTAATGTTGCTGCATTGTTGTACTGGAGCGTGATGATTGCGAGTCGGTTGTGTTTGTGGAGGTCCACTTCGGGAAGACAGTGATGCATTACAATTCCACGCGCATTGAGCTTGTCCGTCCCCGAATGAATAAGACGTCGATGTTGATGTTGATGAAAAAAATAATAGGGAGAGATTGAATTCGTCACAATCACGTTGAGTTCAGTATAACGCATTCTTCGAGATGATGAAGCGTCGTCTGAACTTTGTCTATACAAAGAAAACGTTAGAATCGCGTAAAAAGGCAACTTTCCAAATATAATAGACCTCACATGAAATAATCATGCGTAATTTTTGACGTAATCAGCAGCTCCATTACGTCTTCGTGCGATAGTAATAAAGGCAGACGAATGTAGGCACAGTTGCCCCTGAAGTTTGCCCAGGACGCATACTAATCCCCCCCCCCCGGCTCCACAAGTTCCTGCTGTCTTCACTTCATCTGTCCACGCCTGTACACGTCTCTTCCGCTCATTCACTCTTAAAAATGAACTTCACCACATAGCACGCTCCTAGCCAACCATCATCTCGAATGATATCGTTATCTGCCCTGATTTATTGAAAACAGGAGGCGTACGCCTTTTTTGTGACACTTATGCTGTTCGTAATTGTCACAAAAAAGGCGTACGCCTCTCGTTTTCAACAAATCAGGGCAGATAACGATATCATTCGAGATAATGGTTGGCTAGGAGCGTGCTATGTGGTGAAGTTCATTTTTAAGACTGCATCGTCACGAATCACAACGTTCTCGCCCTAGATTTGTTGAAAACGGGAGGCGGAGCCTATTTTGCGCCATTATGCACGGCACAGAATAGGCCCCGCCTCCCGTTTTCAACTAATCAGGGTCCAGAACGTTGTCATTCGGGATGATGGTTGGCTAGGAGCGTGCTATGCGGTGAAGTTCATTTCTAAGAGTGTAGCCACAGTTGCTAACGGCGCGAACACGGAATTAAAAAAAAGGTCGAGCTTCAAAAACTTTATTTTATGATGATGAATGGCGAGTTTCATTGCCAGAGGGCGATACTCTACCCCATTGCTGGTGGTGATGCGGGGAATGGAATAATGAGCCCCTTCACAATAAGGATCCAAGTCCGATTGTGTCCAGAAAGGTGAAGAGAGCTTTGAGGGCAGAGCGTTGATGGGCTGGACTCGGCCAGGGACCAAAAGCAATGGACCTTTTTTCACAATGGTCTATGCGCATGCGTATAACCTTGAGGCGACGGAGAGGACTATCTCCGTCTTCACTAGATGGCGCACTATGGGGACGACAGAAGTGGGGACCAGTGGGGAGACCGCACGAACGGCGCGACCTTGTCGGCCCCACTCAGGACCGCTTTTTGGTGCTTTGTGCTATCCACGTGGATTTGTTTTGACGCGCGCCGAGCATGGTTCGTTGGAGAGACGCTAGGATACGACGCGTATGTGGAAAAGGTCCATTTTGTGAGAGATAGACGGGGCGAGAGTCCAGCTCACTAAGAGATCCGGAGAGTGCGGAGAGCTTCAACAATTTATATCTTTTTTTTCTTTTTTTTTTTCACGGTGTTAAGCCATGACATCTTGTTTTCTCTAACCGGTTAGCACCAATTACCGTCGATTGCCATATCTTTTCTATCGTACCGTTCCTTTCATTCTACCAAATACAATGCCTCCCCTTGTTTGTTCATCCCTCATACATTACACCTTGCAAGGCACACAAGGTTTCCTTAATGCGAGTACTTTAACCACCTTGCAAACAGAGTGCTGCTAGGGAGTATAGCACTGCGGAAAATACGCTTAGCAAGAAAAAAAATAATAGTAAGGAAGAAAAAACTGAACATTCTCCCTCTCTGCGCTGTTTCACGTTTTCTTCTTCACCTGAAATCCGTCATCGCATGTGTCGCCGTTCTCAGCCTGCCTGACACGAGGCTTAAGCCCCCCACATATGAAACGCGGCGACGTTCAACTTCTAAGTCGCCGGTCCCCGTCGCAGAGGGGCCTCTTTACGTTTAGAAGGTGAGCGAAAGCGTGTCGGCCGGGAGCCGTTCCGTAAGCCTACCTTCAAGTACTCCATTTTGGTCTTAGGCACGGATCATCCTCAACGAAATAGAGTTGTTTCCCTCGTTCCCCGTTTCCTCGCTTACACATCGGTGGCGCTCGTATCGATTCGAGAGGAGCTTCCTCACCTTGATTGATCGCATCTTGGCGATGCACGTGCTATTCTTCGAGTTTGGTAGCTCTGGCTTCTTTGTTTTCTTTGGAAAGGGAAGAAAAAAGAAAGAAGCGAGAGTGTTCCGTCCATTTACGGATGTTAGTACCGCTTGCAAGACCTTATCTTGTGTAATGATGGGAAACAGGTTCGCCCCCCTGTGATATGTAGTGCGTGAGATAATCAGGTCGTGATTACGAGGTGTAAGAAAGAGACGTTGTGAGCGCATCATGCGATTCTGTTTCCTGCGATATTCGTGGGCAGTGTGAAAAAGCAGAACGTGTATTTGATGATGTTGGTAGTGGGGGTTTTGTGTTTGAAGATGTTTAACTGGGATAAATAATCCTCGGGGAATGGACGAAACAGTGTATGGTATTGAACTTGTTGGACAAAGTAACAAAATGCAAGTGACGTTTTGTACTCTTCCTGTCCACTTCTCGGTGTATCCGCTGCGTTTCGTCGTCCTCAAGCACGAGTAAATGATACTTTCGAACCCGTATTTGTCTCAAGCCGGACGAAGTTGTATCAGTTTGTGTAGTGTAGTGTTTTTCTTTCTTCTTTTAAGACTCGCTAAGATATTTAGCATATCTTCGAATATGTACATACAAAACCTTACAGGTACAGTAGTAGATACAGTACAGTACCTCACCTCACAGGTGCAGTAGTAGACACAGTACAGTACCTCACCTCACAGGTACAGTACTAGATAAGATATCCTTGAAGACGATTCGTCGACATGCTAAAGGACAGGTCGCCTACTTCGGATACAACGTCCTAATAGGCGATGGCCGCAGCACGCACTTCAATTACTTCCGACGCACATGCAAAAAGTTTTTTTTTGTTTTTTTTTTTTTGCCGCACGTCTAGGTATTAGATCCTTCTTCAAGAAGCATTCTCATGCTCTCCTTTGTTCCAACCCATTATTACCCCTGAGCCTCATCCAAAGCTCAACACTAAGCTTTATCACCCTTCCTCACCGACAGACACAGCAAAACATGGGCGTATCCGATACATACAATACGCCGCAGAATATTTTCCGTCTACTCTCTCGCGCCACACACGATGCGCTTCCCTACGGCTTTACATCCATATATATAACCAAAAAATCTCATTTCCAGGCTCGTGTACTGCTTTGCATCACGTCCCAAGAGAAATACTTTTATCTCCCTTCCACGTACCCACAAATAAGCTGTGTACACACCTGCTTCCAATATCACGACTCTAGCTTAAAGCCACACGCGACGCTTAACTGCAACCCTCCTCTCATCTTTCACTCTCTCTCTCTTCCCCCTTGCAACGCCCAGAAGATGCATGACACCAACAGTGGCACTAAATTATGATGAATTGCTCCAGTCTTTCTTCTGCATATGGGCTGGTTTTTGCCAACGCGCGCCAAATTGGTTTCTCGGGCTCGCTCGCCGCTGCATTCGTTTGGAATACAACGGCGCAGCGGCAAAGGCAGTTGACTTTGCGTGTGATGCGCCCGAAATTGGTTTACGTAGTAGTTAGCGTCCGTACGTATGGGACACGCGCGAAACTGGAGCGAACAGAATATACTGTGTTGTGTGTGTTTGTTTACCAGTTTGATCATTGTTTCTGTTGTTTTCGTTGTTCTTGTTGTTGTTGTTTATCTTATTTGTGTTGCGCTCTTCCTGGTTATGAGAAGCTGTGCGAGTGCGTCTGGTATGATAGGTACAGCCACCAGTGCACCCGTGGCACAGAGTGTTAAGATGATCGCTTTCCACGCCGAGTCCGGGAGGTGGCACGGGTTCGAACCCTGTCATCGGCTGTGCTGTCTGAGATTTTCCCTGGCTTTTCCGAAGACTTTCCAGACGAACGTCGGCACAGTTCCCCCCTGAAGCCGGCCCAGGACGCATACTAACCCCCTCTGTCCCTCACTCCTTCCTACTGTCCTCTCTCCATCTGTCCACGTCTGTTCGCCGCTCAGAGCCGCAGTTGCTTCGCGGCGCTAACATGGAATTAAATAAAATAAATAAATAAAGATAGGTACAGCTCCGGTCAACCTTAACAATAACATTAGAAAAGAAAAATCGTTCTCATTTTCCAGCGCGTTAACAACAGCCACCTTTGGAGCACTGGGGGGAATGTTAAGTGAACAAAATCTTTGCGTTAAAATAACGGAATAATTTTGTTCAATTAATTAATTTCCTCATGGCCCCAAGAGTTGCTGTAATCGTGCTCAAAAACGAGGCCACTTATTTTTTTATTTTTTCAGTGGTATTATTGAGGTTGATCGGAGCTGTACCAGCGTTGTACGTTGGCGGTGGTACTGTCCTCCGCAGTTCCTTGTTGTACAATAGCATTTTTCTCTCTTTGATTTTTGTTTATTTTTATTTTTTTTATGAATTACGTATGAGAAGGAAATCTACGCACTCAACAGTTCCGTCTGCCAATTTACTCGGCTGTTTTATCCCGATTTTTTCAGACGATTTTTTTTTAACGCGTACCACTGTTATTAAAGCCTCGCTTTACTCGCCGGACTGTGTTTGCAGTAAGCGGAAATTGTGGAACAAACGCAGCGACGACGGAAAAAGAATTAAGCTGTTTTAAAAACGTAAAAACGCTTTCAATAAAAATTTAATAGCATTTCAGAACGACTTTCGCCAGAACTTTACTGCCAACGATGCCTAAAGAGGTAGTAAATACTTTTATTTTATTACTTCCGTTTTCGTCCTTCCTTTGTGATCTAGTGCGCCGTCTAAGTATTCAGGACACAGGTGCCGGCATATTTCAGGATCGGAAGCCGACATCATATATAGACATGACTACGCTCATACGGTATGTCTGCCGACATTCACAACATTCCATGTTTTACGTCCGCTCCCAGCTAAAAGATTCCGCTTCCGAACCCTGGGGAAGACTGCCGACGAGCGCGTGGGTGAAAATATGCGCACTCGATATTTTGAACTCGACGTTGCCCAGCGAAACCGTGTGCATTGCCCTTCGCACTCGAGGCATATTTGTTTATTTGTTCGTTACACTACAACGACGTCTTCTCCTTAGATAAACATCTGTCACGAACACCTGGTATCGTGACGCTGTTATCACAACAACAACAACAACAATAAATGAAGGAGAAGTGATGATGACACGGCATGTTATTACGTTTTGTCATATGGGTTTGACTCGTGGATTTTAGCTTCTGTGATGTTGGAATAGGTTGTACGCTTGCCTACCAACAAAACGCGGAGTGCCCGAATGAGTATAGCAGGTATTTGTAACGAGTACGGGCTTGATTCATTCGTTGGTAGGTAAAAGAAAAAAAAACGGAGATGTTAGTCCCAAACCACTCGGAACTGGCTACTCCAGTTACGTTACGCGTTATTTAGGGCTCATTATATGTAAAGCAAATGAAGGGAAACGAGTACGCGGACAACGGTGGTTTTGGCTTACACTCGGCAAATTGAGCGTAAAGCCACGCAGACTCTGACTCTTGTCCAATGTAGCAGAATGTACTAAGGGGAGTTACGTTAACAGATAATACTCATACATAGGTCGTTCAACATCATCATTCATTCAAAATGAGGTAGTAAAACGAAAGAAAGTTAATTATGCATGTATTCTCAATGCCTGGAGTAGCAGAAGACACATTTGTCTTCTGCTACTTGAAGCGTTGTTCCCGTTGTCTTCCGGTACAGAATGCGTTGTTCCTGTATTTAACTCTTTTCCTGGTGGCAACCATCGTAGAGACCAAGAATACATATTACACGGTACACAATACGAGGACGCACATAATCGGGAAAAAAAATAATTTAATTACACTCCTTTATACCTGCACCCCCTAGTGCGTCTCATCTTTTTTTTTAAATCTTATTTGTCTTTAATCTATCCTCTTCTTCTTTCACCTTTTGTAAGTTTATCTTTTATTTCCTAATTCTTTTCTTTCATCCTTATTTTTAATTTTTTTGCGGAATAGCAGGCCAACATACCGTTGGGCTGACATTTCCTCTTTTTTTTTTCCTTTTTTCTAATAAATACACCCCCACCCCCCACCCCGAAGTGGGCGCAATGTCGTCTTCCTGACTACATGCTGTATATTGCTGCATACGCTTACACTTACTGAAGAAGCAGTACATAAAATGAGTTCACGTTTTAGAAAAAGAAAGAACTCTAAAAGAAAAAAAGAAGCAGTCCAACCCGTATACCTATTTGAAAATTCGACATGCCACAGGTCTCTACGTTAAAGAGCAAAGTACCGTACAACATTCTGAACCTCCGCAAGTATGCCTTTGCATTTCGACGAAGGACCCGAATAAGATTACCGCACGGCTTTGATGATTATTTTATGAGAAAAGGATTGCGCGTGATTTAAGCATTGGAATCTTAATTTACTTTCCTCTGCTCATCGGTTACGGGTCTGGATCTTCGTACCCGTAATGAGCCCCATAAGAACACGCCAGATCTGCCCTGCTGTCGATGGACCACGCCCATAGGCGATACTAAGGTGAGTACATTTTCTATGTGCGTGTAGTGCACGCATCAGTCCTACGCGCTTTTTTTAGCCGCGCCCCAAATGAAAACACGTATTCATTGGCAATCTGTCAAGCGCTACACGGATGGATACAAATTGTGGCGGTATTGAGCCGTGATTTGGCGATGGTCCCACATTCACTGCTTTGCATAGTGCCGCGGACTCTGTAGCGTGTGTTCTACGAACTACGAGTGACATGCACGTTATGGTGCAACATGATGTACATCAACAAAAGAGTACTCTGTGACGCTCTTTGTTTTTTTTTTTTGTTTTTTTTGTGTGTGTGCATTGAGATTTTCACACGTGAACTCTCCTACACTGTTGCCTTTGGTGCCAAGTCTTGTGGTGATGTGTTTTCTTCATCTATTCCATTTCAAAGTGTAGTTTCCCTTTCGTCTTTTCCGAATAACGCGTTCTGGAGTAGCCAGTCCAGAGTGGCTCGAGACTAACATTTCCTTTTTTTTTCTTTTACAAATCAAATCAACAACAAAAGAGCCCTCATATTCCGTATTCCTAAATAAATAGTTGGGATTAGATTTAAACGTAAAGTGACCGCATTGCTGTGTGTTTTCCTTCTGACCAGTTGTTTCTGCGTGAATTGTATATAAACGGTACGGGCTGTACCCTATTCAAAAGCAACTTGCGTAGAACTGGGCCCAAATTTTCCACAAAGCAATCCTGATTGGTTTTTTCCCATTCTTTTTCAGTCAGCACAAAAATTCTTGAAAAGAAAAAGATAGGTGAAAACCCTCGCTACCGGGGATTTTGCGCCCACATAAAGGGAATGGCTCCGCGCAACGAAAGAACGAAGTCCCCGTCTCTGAATCATTTTAACGGCTATATATTCGCAAATTTTATAGGACCCATTGTGAACGTCTTCGTACTACAAATACGAACAGTGTGTTCTTCTTTCTTTTCTTTTTTTTCGACACGTTTCGTCCTTTTCTCCATTTTCTGTCGTTCCAATAATGTTCTTTGTATCCCAGTGGCCCAGTTCTTTTCTCTCCTTTCTTTCCACTTTTTCTCCCTCTCTCTCTTCAGTATTTCCTTTCTTTTTGAATTCTTTGTCATGTTCCATCGTTCTATATATCGTCCCCACCGTCGATGGCCACGCACCGACAAATTAACCTCTCTCGACGACCGCCAATTCTTCCGGGGTCCACAAATTAAATTTCGCTCACTCAGTGCTCTTTTCAAGAGAGCACTCAACTGTCGGTTACTCACATATTTTCGGCGGAAACATTGGCTGAATATTCTTCGAAAGACCATTTCGTCTTACCCCTCCTCCGGTGTCTTCGCGATTAATTCTCTCTCTCTCTCTCTCTGTCTTCGTTTTTTTTTCTTTTTTTCGCGTCGTTTCGCTCTTGTGACGACACGAAAATGTGTACACGTTTTTCGCGAATATAATATATCGTATCCTTTTTACTTCGCATTCTAATATTGATAAGAGGAGATGCTTCGGGAATGGGATCTGAAATGAAGACAAATGCTGTTCTTGTGTCTACTTTCTCTCTCTCTTATTCACTGAAGACTTCTTGCATGAGAAAAGAGCACTTTTCATCAGTCATGTTGTTTAATAGAAAAACAGTTATGAAGGGGCCGGGAGCTTTCTTTCTTTCTTTTTTTTTACTTCTTCTTCTTCTTCATCTTCTTCTGTTTCATGTGGACCTTTGCGTATCAAATATGTATGGGTAATATTTTGCTCTGAGGGGAGTGTTATGGACCGTAAGATGTGCCGGACACGGTCAGGTTTGAACTCTAATTAGTCTGGAGATTCCGTGCATGACAATCACATTAGCACGCAGTAGACTAGGAATTTTTCCCCTATTTTACCAGAAAGAATCGTAATTGTTGTGAATAAAAAAAACCTTTTCAGAGGAGAAAGAAAAATATATTTGGCATGCAGGGTGTCTTAACTACCACGTGCCAAGGTTTTAAAAAAGACTGACCGCTGTACGAGAATGAAACCAACTGAATAGCTTTCCTATGCTTTTTTTTTTCATTGCGCCTAATTAATTCATTACATCAGGCTCAGTAGCTAACTTTTGAAAGATTTGTCGAACAGCCGAGGCGTCAATTCGAACGTTGCAGAAACACCCGGCTCTTTGAGTGGCTAACCTTTCCTTTTTTGCCTTTTCTTTCTTACTGAACATATCCCCCCTTCCCGACCGCGATGTTTCCATCCACGTACGCTTGATGTAAGAAAGAAAAAAAAAAGGAACATGTGGCATGCGCGCGCTGTCACGTGATATTTTGAGCCCGTGAGCCGTGACGTCGCCCAGTATCCGACCATGCAACAAGGGGAGTGCCAACACCACGCCACATCACGCGTTGCTCCACAGTCACTCTTATGGTTAAGAGTGTATTCTGAATGGAACAATAATAGCATGAAACGGCAGCCTAATATAACCGTGTCCTCCGAGACAGCACCGGTAAGACAAAGTACTGTAAGAACTGTGACAGACTTTTATTCTATGCAGAACGAAAGCCCATCACGAGCAATGAATTGTTGTCTGCTTTGGTAAATGGGAAAAAGAGGCAGTCGTCCATATATATATATATATATATATATATATATATATATCTGAAGCGGCTCCACCAACTTTGAACGAGCTCGTTCTATTGCCCCAAAAAGAAGAAGAAGAAAAAGAAGAAAACGCTCGAATGACAGATCGCAGCAACATACCCCGCGCATTGCTGCTCGTCGCTTTTAACTCCGAAGCGAAAATTCGAAAGTCAACGCGTCTCGTTGCTACCACGGGTCGTCCCTTCTGAATACAGATATGTGCGTGGCTGAAACGTCGTTTACCAAGCCTAAACATAGCGCTTCTTTTCCGAATTTTGTTTTTCTTTTCCCATTCGAAGTATTCCGCTTATTTCGTTGTTTCACGGCGTATGTTGCGCTATGCAGAACATGGTCTCCAATGCGTTTGAGAGGAACGAATGCGTGCTGGCAGATGCGTTTACGTTTTTGTTCGTATATGGTTCGCAAGGTTTTATGCATTGGGTGTGTTTTCTGTAGTGTGTTTATAGCGAAAAAAGTGTTCGGTTTCAAGTTTCCCCTCTCTCTTTCTGTGTGTGTGTTCATTTGCAACGCGTATAGCGTGGAAAGAAGGAGGTGAAGCCTTAGCTCATCGCTGGGAAACGACGCCACCTAACAGCAAATGTGTTTATTAACTGGTTGTTCTATGTGACGGAAGTCCGCTAGCTTTATAATACGATCAAGTCGGCTCTCGTGGCAGAATCACCATCTTGTCCTGAGTGCATGTCATAGGCAACGCCATTTTGGGGTCGCGAGACTTTATTTATATATTGGTTTCATTTCATTTTAGTATCCTCAATCGCCAGCTCATTACAGAAGGGACTAGGGCAAAAGGACGCACAAAACAAATATGATCTTTACAGTATCTATAGAAAGCATGAAATACAGTAAAATATTATGACAGCAGGAGCTGGGTGACCGCTTTTGGAAAAGAATCGGGGTTAGTTATCTGAACTATTACGTGGAAGGTGGTTCCACCAGCTGCTGTACGTGAAAAAGACGAAAGAAATTAAAACAATGGAAGTAAGAATTAGCGTTACATGAAGGGATGTGAACTTTACAGCACTGATCGGTGCGGGATGAAATGTGAGAAGAGAGAGTGATGAATTGTGTACGTAATTCGGCGTGCTGATAGATTTTATGAAGAACGCAAAGT
This sequence comes from Ornithodoros turicata, assembly GCF_037126465.1. Lineage (NCBI taxonomy): Eukaryota > Metazoa > Arthropoda > Arachnida > Ixodida > Argasidae > Ornithodoros > Ornithodoros turicata. The sequence goes on from NC_088205.1 coordinate 78,589,906, forward strand.
CGAGAAATTTTCCTGCGTATCTGAAGTAATAGTAGACCTAGGGTTTCTTTCACTGATGTGGTGATCTTCCAAGAGTTAATATGCTGCAGGTTGCATTATTATTGTGTTATAAGTTGCATTATTCACAATGTAGCTATAGGAGAAGTAGTTAGTACGTGAGGCCCGCACGTCTCTGCATTTGTTAGTGTGGTGGTGGTGGTGGTGACGGTGACGAAAAACCGGCTTGCCGTTGTTCGCTGTTAGTGTCCAGAACCATTAACCATCAACTGCACCAATCAGCGGTGTTGTTAAGGTCGGACTGTAAGTGGAAGATGAAGCAATCGTCAACGAATAAGTGGATAGAGGACGTTATGCAGTTCGGTAAATCGTTGATATAAATTAAGAAGGGGGGACCAAGCACTGATGGTGTACCTCGAAATAAAGTGATCGAAATTCCCGTTGCAAAATAAACTACTGTAAATAAATGTTATCTGGCTATAAAATGCACAGTCGCGCTCGGGAAACTACCAACAGCCAAATTAAGCTAACGTGTACATACAAATGCAAACACCGAACTTGGACTAACCTAATAATAAACTAATCAACGTGCTGTTCGTCGTGTCCGTCCTGCTAAGCTAACGGCCGCTATAAAAGTGTGGTTTTCGTTCGCTAAAACGACTTGGACAGATATGGAAAACTCGTGAATTTGAGTGGTTCAATAGTGATGTCGTGATTTTAAACACGGCACATCATCTTACGAAGCAATCGAGAATTATTCTTTATTTTCCTCGTTACTGAGTTTGCCTTCCTATTTTTTGATGCCACTATACACACACACCTTGTTTCGAGAACGTGAATTTCGAGATCGGGGATTTTGTGACTGGGGATTTCGTGACCGGGAATATCGTTACCGGGAATATCGAGGTCTTCCCGTTCCTGATCCCTGGGGGACATCAGATTGGACAGATGTTAAACTGGATTAGGGCCACTGAAGAGCTTAAAAGAGGTACGCAAGCTGAAGAAAGTGTCCAATGCAGGTTAATAGTTTTGTCATCGACATTAACGTTTTGAGTATAATTAGCAGAAGATGATGGTTAATTTTGTCGAATGCTTTAGAGAAATCTAAAAAGATACAATCTGCCTAAGAGCGACGGTCGAGGAAGGTGTGCAAGGAATGAGTAAGTGAAAACAGCTGAGCTTTCACATGAGTATGACTTCAGAAATCCGTGCTGTGCAGGTACGACAAATGAATTAGTATCCAGAAAACTGGCAAGTTCAGAAAATGTTATGTCTTCTAGTATCTTACGTGGTATACTTGTGAGGGAGATAGGTCGGTAGTTAGTAGCATTAAACTTGTCACCAGATTTATAAAGTGGAACTGTTCCAGTCCTCTGGTAAGGTGTACCACGGTCCAATGACTGCTGAAGTAGCATAAGTACATAGGAAAATGGACGAGTAGGTTACTGTTTCTTTGATAAACCTAAATTATTAATGTTATCAAATCCACTGGAGCAAGCACATTTCGGCAGTGAAAAATATATACCGTGCTTCTAACGCGACATGGAAGCTTATTCTTCCGAAGTAAGCGCATATCATATCGTCTGAGAGAATCAACGCCGATATCGTTATCAAATCCTTGGGAGTGCTAAGCAGTGCGAGGCCCCATTTGCAAGCCTACGTGTTTTACAGCGAGGATATCGGATGAAACTACGGATGCCGGAATTATGGGAGCAAAAGTTCAGAGGCGATTTAGCGGTAAATCCCAAAGAAATGCGTTAGCATTAAGCGCCTTTCCCGGTCTAAACCCGACTTCCGGTTGTTCACCTCCGGTCTAAACCCAACTTCCGGTTGTTCACTTCCTGTCTAACATGACTTCCGGTTGTCCACCTCCGGTCTGTAACTTCCTGTTCAACACTTTCAATGACCATATGTAAGTCCACTTAATTAACCTTTAATTAGCCTCAATTACTTCCAATTACCCTTTAATTACCTTTTAATTAACGAAGGTAACCGCAGGTTACCTGAGGTAATCTTGAATTTCATTTAATTCCCCTTAATTGTGTTTACTTGCTTTCATTCCTCTGTTTCCCTTTAATTGACGTTAATTACGTTTAATTACCTCTGGTAACCTGCGGTTACCTTCGGTAATCTTTAATTTCATTTCATATTTCTCTTAATGACATATATCTTACATTCATTACCTTTAAACTCAACTTTCTTGCTTTAATTGCCTTTCATTACCCTTACCTCTTACTCTTAATTACCTTCAACTACTTCAATTTCATATCATTTAACTTCATTTACAATTACCCTCTAATATCCCCTTTACATGTCCAGCTATACCTCTGCCTCGGTGAGGCTTCACCATAGCATACGCTCACAGACCACACACACGCACACACACATACATACATACAGCTTTTTCCATTTTGACACTCCTAATGCTAAAGCATTAAAAAAGACGCAACAAAACGACGCAAAGAAGCAGCAACCGCGTTCTTCGCAAATGGTTTCGCCGCCTATCATAGCGATGGCATTTTTATGGTCACGTGTGTGTGACAATTACGTGTCAGCACAACCTGCCCAGAAGGCATTGCGCGAATTATTGCGTGTGCTTTGCTTATTGCGCATACTGCAACTTTTGTTCCACATTTTCTCCATTCAGAAGCATTGTTCCGCTTGTCTTGCACAAGTATACTGTAGCCTGTCCTATAGCGTAGCGTACGCAAATTTCTTCCTCTTTTTTTTTTTTTTTTTGTTGTATCTCATATCAGCGTACATAGAATATCCGCCATTTTAAGCGTTTTTGGGTAGCCGACCCAATGTAGAGTTTGGCCAACCTCTCCATTTCGTTTCATATTTTTTCTCAAACGAAACCAATACCTTGGTTATCACTCCGTGACGCATCAGAGTTTAGTCTCTAGATCTAGTCTAAATCCTGTGCCACGTGGCTACGGATTAGGCACACCATCACCCGATAGATGTTCACGCGTAAAGATAACCTCCGAGCAACGTTCCCAGTAGTTTCTCCAGAACTAACTTCTGTCTACAACGCTTTGCCGTTCTGTCCTGTTTTCTATTTCAGTATTTCGTGTGTTTGCTGTGAGAACTTAGTGTTCTATTTCTGCAGTTCATTTGTTCCAACTCATTAACGACCAAACTACGGAGTTCCAGCACGTGTTTAACGGAGCGCATTTAATCAACGTTCCAACTTAACAAGAAGGCTAAACTGTCAATGAAGCGCGAACACCCCGTCCACGAAAGCTTATCTGCGATCCGTCGCTATAAATCACTACACGCTGAACGCGATCCAGCGTGATCTGGAGTTCACCCGCCCTCTTTTTCCGAAAAACCTTCAACGCGGTTCATTAGAAGCGAAACGAACAAAAGAGCCATGCCCTATTCATTTTATTTATCACCTCCCCACGCGCTGGCACTAAAAAGCTCGTCGGCTAACTAGGCACTATTTACGAAGCTCGAAAGCCCAATAAACTAGCGACACCGCTCCTCCGCGACACGGACCAGTAGTACAGTCATTAAAAGGAGCCATCAACTCCGGAATCCTGGCAACTACAACCAACTTTGGCCGAGCCGCGTGCCATTTGACGGTCCTCTCGTCCTCAGGCAGCGCCCCCTCTCTTCCGCACCTGGCTTTTTTTCCACGGCAGACGACAGTTTTAACAAAACACAACAGCCATCTTACGGAAAGAAACACAAATCGAAAACAAAGGCTACACGAATGTTTTTTTTTTCTTCTTTTTTTTTTTTTTTTTTAGTAATGATGTTGGGAGGTTTGTTGGAAATCCCGTGTTTTGCGAAAAGTTATGATGGTAAGAGTGAAACGGAGACTGCTGAGCAATTGAACAACAACAACAACGAAGAGATCATGACTATGGCCTGGGGTGATTTTCACCAGCTCCCGTGGCTCGGTGGTTAGCGTGCTGGCCATGTCACGTCGAGACTGGGAGGTACCCGGGTTCGAATCCCGGTGCCGGCTGTGCTGTCTGGGGTTTTTCCTGGGTTTTCCTCAGACGCTTTCAGACATATGTCGGCACAGTTCCCTTAGAAGTCGGCCCAGGACGCACATTCCCCCAGGGCGTGAGTCGTGACGTTGCCCACATACGTGAGGCCGACAACGGCAAGCCCTATCACCACTGGAGTGCAGTACATTATACCCCATTACACGCGAAACATGAGGTGTGAAATATGAACATGAAGTCATGTGTAAGTACAACACTTGAGCTCTCCTCCACTGGCTGCGCTGCGCCACGTCACAAAAAAGGAAGGTGAAGGAAGGGAGTATTCATCTGCTATCACACAGGGACTTAACATCAGCATGTAGTGGATCCCAGATCACTGTGGCGTCGCTGGGAATGAAGCTGCCGACCTGCTTGCGAGACGGGCTCATGTGGCATGTGATGTACCTACGCACACTGCTTATATTACCCAAGCGGACGCGAATCAGGCAATTGGTACCCTAACGAGACGTCTGCGCAGTGAACACTGGCGAAGAAGTGCCCCTTCTACGTCGTTCCTGCGCAAGGTAGACCCAGATCTCCGTTTATATATGCCGTCAGCGCTTCCTCGACCCATCACGCCGCTCATCTACAGGCTCCGCCTCAACGTGCCATACAGTGGCTGACTTTTGTTTAAGCTCGGCAAGATTTCATCCGCGGTCTGTGTGATGTAGTTGAAGACGTGGATCATATACTCCAGGTCTGCCCGAGGTACAGTGCACACCGTTGTACCCTTGAGTCATCGCTGGCCCGCCTGGATAATCGGCCATACCCACCGAAAAGGTTCTTGGGTGCTGGCCCGAAAATCGGCTCATACCTGCCATACGCGCCCTTGTGCAATTCCTCGTCTGAAAGGTCTTTTACACTCTGTGACGCTCTTCGTTTTTTTTGTGCATTGAGATTTCACAGGTGAACTCTCCTGCACAGCAGTTTAGGAGAGTTCAGTTCACTTCCACATTTCCAACCTCCTTTCGTCGGACTGACACTGACTGTGGTGAAAAATTCGTCGCGCGCTCTCCTCAGGGAGCTCCTTAGAGCATGACGTTCGGCTTCTTCTTTTTTTTTTTTCTCTCTCGATGGGATAGCTTTTGAATATCCCTGTCAATTATTATTAATTTGAGTAAATTAGACACGCTCTTCACATTGGTCGGGTAAAAAAGTGACATTTACTTAGCAAATTTCCGACTTCAGCTCCCAAAAATTTACATAATTAAACTTACGTTACAGGAAATTCACATCAGGAGATGGCAAAAACTTAGTAAGAAGAATATGCCGTTGACCGCATGATCCTAGGTGGTGTAGTTTTTTATCATCATGAAATGTCACGGTTTCTGAGAGACCCTGTACAGAGTGCTGGATTTCAAGACGTAGTATGTTAAAAAAAAAAGCTGATAGCGTTGCTTCTGTAGGGTAGGTTTAAAACACTGCCAAATACTCTCCTTTGGAGCACCTCTATCTTTTGATGATTTGTGCGGGATGTAATTAGGCAAATCTATATAGAAACAATGCAAACAATCAGTTTATAGTACACTGTGTACCGTACACTACATATAATTTAGCGAAACTTAACTAAACTAAACAATGCAGAGCGCTATCCAGGGTACAGAACACAAGACATAATATACTGTAGAATACTGCATCACGCAGTATGTAAGGAAGTGCATCATTCACGTGTGAACTCGTTCTAAGGTGTAGAGAAAGGGAAAAAAAGTAAAAAAGTTGCGCGCGATGAACACATTCTCTGCCGCCCACATCGATGATCGATGAAAACGTAATGGGGGCCCGTATGGTGCAGCTCACGGGTTAAATAGGACCCTACGAAGCGAACGATGTTCAGATGGAGAAGTAGCGCCTTGGAATTGAACAGAAGCCGTGTTAGGCGCCCGCCACAGAGCTTTGAATCCGAAGAATTCGATTGGACGGCAGAATCGATGAGTAGCCGATCAAGGAAGAATACGAAGTGATGACCATACCAAAGAACATTGTAATGAACACTTTGCGCGCCAGTCGAGACTAGAGCACTACAAAAACAAGCTTGGGAGTACCGCCAACCGCTTGGCTTGAATTGGCTTCGCCTCACGTAACGATGCAACGCCGCCATTTCCCTTCAACGCCAATTGGGCCCGCTGTGTGAACGCTCTGCGCTCTGGAAGGGATACGGTGGATCACGGTTACGTGGGTGGATTCGACCAATAACCATCGCGGCGGCGAGGGAAAAGGCTGGCGGTGCTCTCAAACTTTTTTTTTTCTAGTGCTCCAGTCGAGAGGAGTCACAGGGCAGGATCTTCAACTTGTCGTTAGACCACCGGCTGTTTGCACACAATCTACGTGACAGACGAGATGTCCGTCAGATGTCAAGACCCGTCGTTGGCAAAAGAAAGCCAAGTGCGTTAGCAGCCTACGAACACACGCGTTGTTCTGATGATCCTGTTTCTGATGATGGATGTCATTGCCGGAAAGAGATACGAAGGAAAACTTGATGTGCGACGGAGGTACTACCCTGACCTGGCTTCACGAAACGCGAAAACCACCAAGTTTCACGGCGGCAACACCAAGGTGCGCTTGTTTTGCCAGCGACACATTTTTTCCCAATCACGTGATATCTTTGTGTATCACTTGATATCGCGTGGACAAACGACCTACTAGATTATGACGACCATGCCGTGTGTACCCCTTCCAAGCGCCGCATTTTTGGAAGCTAGCGGTGGCGCTTCCCATCGTCCCAGTTATTGCTTCCACAACTTCTACAATACTTTGTACTTCAGCTTACCTTAGTATTTCTGTACAAGCGGTGGACGTTCCACAGATGTTTCACTCTGAGGTTGACTATCATCATCATTCTACGCGTTTTCATAGGAGCTATCGCTGTCGTCTGCTACGGTAGTCGTCCATACGCTTCTGCGCGTTCGGCATTCAAATTTCCATCGTCCAATCGTGGCGTGCCGATTAGTAGCGCCCCTGGCGGATCGTGCGGACAGGCTCCTCATAGGGGTTGCTGATTGTGACATGGTCGTTATAATCTAGTAGGTCGTGGTGTGGACACAATCGGACATCGATACTCAGTGTGAAAGTGCTCATTCTTTCGTTCCCCACATCTACCACCAGTAATGGGAGGGAGGGGGGGTTGAGTAGCGCCCCTGACGATGAAACTCCGCACTCATCACCTTAAAATAAAGTTCTTGTTGGTGGTGGCGTGACGTCACCACGTCACGGCCGGTGGTCTTCGGCCAGTGGTGGCGCGGTGAATGGGCTCGCCGTTGTCGTCCTCACAGAAGTGGGCAACGTCACGACCAACGCTCTGGGGGAATGTGCGTCCTGGGCCGACTTCTCAGGAAACTGTGCCGACATATGTCTGAAAACGTCCGAGGAAAACCCAGGAAAAATACCACATAGCACAGCCGGAACCCGGGTAACTCCCGGTCTCCACGTGACGTGGCCAGCACGCTAACCACTGAGCCACGGGAGCTGGTCACGCGAGCTCGTTCGGTCTTCGACCCGTGATCCTTCCACCAGCTCTCCCGCGAGCCTACCAAAGCGGCTTTGGAGCGCGCGAACTTTAAATATACCGATAACGATCGCTATGCGAAAGTACAAGATCGGGTCACGGTCTTGTTCTTCGACAGTTCAGCTGAAAGAGGTCGAGGCCCTCGATGGCGTGAAGAACAAAGATGTCAAGGCGAGTTGGTTGGTATAATCTGGACATAATTATATCAGCGCAGACGAGACACTCACGAAAACATGCGTGAATCGAGCCTTTTTTCGGAAAGATCGCGCCTTTTATCGTCCGTGCCTCTTTGCGCTGATAAAGTTACGTCCGTGACGACAAAAATAACCTTATGTCGTCTGTCGTCCGCGCATGCAGAAAGTTTGACGGAACTATATTTCTGGGAGAGGTCATGAATGTCTGTACGAGCAAGGCCTTGATGCACATACAGGTAGTAAAAATCCTACTTATAGGCAAGGGTACTTACCATGCACGCTCGCTGGTGGCTCACTGGCATTGATGGGCATTAAGCATATACTAATGCCCCGAGGGTGGCATAAAGTGTACTCCTGCTGCATAGGAGCATCCTTTGATATACGAGAGGCTACACGAACAATAGACATTTGCAAGAAGTTAATCAAGCTTCCTTCATGTGAGATGCGCAACGCGTGGTCGGTATTTTGAGGAGATTTCTAGTCTGCCTCGCCGGCGGGTAACACGGCTCGCGGGTAACAGGGCAAGGCGTGCGAAATTGCAGGATTTAAAAGTGTGGTTTCGAAGTTTGCAGAGTCATCAAAGATTGCCTCTAAACGTGTGGAACTCCTGCGCACTATATACGATATGCATGCACACATGTGACTCATGCAATACATAGAGAGGCGTCGGTTTCCGAGCACTTAAGTGGAACTAAAGCTAAATGAAACCAAAATTTATAACGAAGCATATAAATTATTTACACGTAGGTGTTATGCAGAAGCTTATTTTCGCGCTTTTTCAGCGCGATATCACGTGACGACGAAGTGAAGTCGACGAATATAAACACCTTCGCGACATAATATGCAGAGGTACGTCTACCACCAGCCACGACTTCAAACAAAAAAAAGTGGGAATATTCCTACATTTCTTCATCAAGAATTGTGTTATTGAACCCTTAATTCCGTACTAATAATTATTCCACAAGCTCTACTGGTATAGCGGGTCTGGACTTGGCTAATCCTGGTAATATGACTCGTCAAATGCGCGAGACGGAAAGGGAAAAAGGTACTCATGCTCAACAGAAACTCCAAGAGGAAAACGTAGACGGGGAGCATTAGGGTATCGCCTACCCCATTGCTGGTGGTGACGTGGGAAATGGAATAAATGAGCCTCACTGTACAGTGGAGGACCGAAGTCCTGCCTGTCCACAAAGGTCAGAAGCGCTTTGAGGGCCAGAGCGTTGGTGCGCTGGATCTGGCCATGGACCACGCAATTTTAACGCAGTGAAGGTGCGAGAGTCACCTGCTTCGTACACAAGCCGGTTAGCACCACGAAAATGGACAGTGTTCTGACTGACTTTGCACTGCAAGCTAATATTGAAAACGCAGACGTATGATACTCGTCCGCATCCTTAGTGACGGACGTGTTAATGGCTGAAAAATGATGTTGTCTGTTCGCTGTTTCACACTTATAATCTTAACACTTCAAGCATGCAATATATGTTCAACTGCTGTGCCACCGACAGACCATATCGCTGTCCCTGAAGCACGTAATATCTAAACCTTTTCCCAATATTCACTGACTGGACACAACATTACAACACTTTACGACACTTCTCTCTCTCTCTCTCTTCTTCTCCTTCTTCCCCTTACTTTCCCTCCTATTACCTCATACATCCTTTCCAAAACTTTGCCCGCAAACTCCGCGAAAAACCACTTTCGGAATAAAAGCTCCCCACCTCTCTTTCACCTCGCAACCCATTGACGACAGTGACACATCACACCATTCATTCCCCACCCCACCCACGTTCCACTTCTTGAGCTTCCTCCTCCTCCTCCTCCTCTTCCTTACTGTGCACGACGCTTTTGAAATTTCAGCGCATCCGCTGCCGCCATCAAAAAAGAGCCAAGATAACGCCCTCGCGTCAGCCTGTCGGAGTCGAACAAGACGAGAAAACAACCGCGTTTGGGTCAAAATACCCTTTCACCTGACAGCGAACAGACGCGGTCGATATCCCTATTGTGTGCCCCCCTTCAGCTTGGCTACCCTACCACGGCGACGGTCTCACCAGGTTCTCAATTTTTCAAGAGCCCGACACTAGTAGCGCTCTCTCTCTCTCTCTCTTTCCCCACCCCTCTGTCTCCCTCGTGGAACGATGGATTGAGAGAATACGGACAATATCAGCATGCGCGGGGTGCGACGCCTGAGATGTCGGTCAAAAGGTGCGCTGGATGAGTCTTAAAGTCAGCAAGGACGTTCTTCCCGCTCCTGCTGAGCCATTTTCTTCCCTGTTTTGCAACGGAAGAAATGTCCTGGAAGAAATGTGTTCTGAACTAGGAGATCGTAGGGTACGTCTTGCGCCGCGAACGACCTCATGAAGCACCGCGAAGCAAGTGGGGCTATGTACAGGTGGTGTAGAGAGAGGACAGCAGGAAGAGACTGGAATGTTAGTATGCATCCTAGTAACGCTCCCGACCGCGTGCACATAACAGTGGGAAACACACTTGCGTAAATATTCGCAAAAAGCGATACTCAGTTTATGTGAAACCCCGTTTGTTGGGTTAAGTTTCTTTAGCGCTGCGATCTTTTCTAACTGCTAATTACCTTGCTTTGCAGTCCTGATTAAACTGTGCTGGTAAGCTGCGATAACACCCACACAGCCACACACACAAGAAAAAAAAGAATAACTCGGCTCTAGTGACCTTACTGGGCAGTTACCGTGTTATTCTTTATATCACTTGGAGTCCGACAGCATGAACATGTCCGAACATGTTTCGTTTTTCCCCCTTCGGAACTGCACGACAGGTGAATGCAGTCCCGTTTTGATCAATCCAACCAAACACCGCAGTGGCCGAATACAGACAAAAGACAACTGGACGGATTACGAAGCACTGTACTACAATCAAGAGAGCTTGGTCTTGAAGCGTCACGGAGTACTGAATCCCATAATGCTTCCTTGTTACTCGCCCTCGAGATGAAAAGATAGCCACACTCTCACATAAAGCACCCTCCCATCCCCTCCCCCCCTTTACAGGTGGGAATAAAGGAATTCCCTCCCTCGCCTGTTGGGGGAAAATTATCGAACGCCGCTGTCGTTTCGCCACAAGCTCAGGTGGGTTCCTCTCGACCGCGCATCTAGGGTGCGTTGTGTGGAATTAGGTCTGTTCCGTTGCTTTGGTTTTCACGAAGGGAGGAAAAGAGAGGAGGTTGTATACGGGATGGAAAAGAGGATTTCCGTCGGGGTGCATATGAGGCGTTTTCGTTGCAGGGGAGATTAGTTGTGAATAATTAATCTGCGCGTATCGAAACTAGCCTAACGGGGTGCGTATGGTAATAGCGCTACCAATGAGGCTTTGCGCGTTGGAGTTTACTTTTTTTCTTTTTTAGTTGAAGAATGTTGTCCCTATTTTCGAACGGCCTTCCTCAGTGTCAGGTTGAGGAGCACTCCTTGTGTGCGTTTTCGTGTAGTGTATAGACCAATGTGCGTGGATGACGTCACGGCTTGCGGCGGCGCTGCAGTCAAGAGATCGTCTGCTTGGTGTGGGCAAAACAGTATCAATTGGAGTGATGGTTTTTCTGCAAAGTGGGCATGCCGCAAACCCGTGTATCCTTCGGGTACACAACTGGATGAGGAAAGGGTGGCGAAATCACTTTTTATCAGTTTCCGCGCAACGCAGAGCGAAGAAATCGTTTGATTGTGAATCGTTTTTGTGTGTTTGGAATCGTTTTGATCATCAGTTAAACCCAAAGATTCCCCGAGATCACCTTCCCAAGCAGCAAAATGTACTGAAAGTCGAGTGCAATAGGGGTGGACGGTATGTGTCTTATCAATGTTCTTGAGTATCACGAATCTGTTCAAGGTCTTCCACCTACCCGTCCACCCCTATTGCACTCGACTTTCAGTACATTGTGCTGCTTGGGTTGCGACATTCCCTCACGATACCTGTGTACAAATAAACGACGCTAACATGAATCGGTGCGCTGTAGCAAATCAGCGCTGTTTTCAGAAACGCCCCGATCAAACCGTTCGCTTTAAGGTGAAGTAATTGCGTGCTTCCAGTGACTTGTACGCTCGCACAGTGTCAGCTGCGAACTGGCTCGGCGAAAATATTAGATTAACTACAATGCGATTGTTATCGGCGGCATGTTTTGTGGCTGGGCCGTCCAGCTGTCGATGTGCAGCGCAGAGGGATTGTCATGTTGTATACCGTTCATAAACAACTTCGTCTTGTAGCAACGCTTGTCTCATTCCTTCGGAGCTCTAAATTATTTCGGGCATTGTGGAAGGAGACAGTCGAGAGCGGTGCAGCAGTGCAACACAGCTGATGCCGCACTTACGCAAAGCATTCGCACGGCTGCGTTCAGTGTGTTTTGCACACACCAGCCCCACGCATGCGCAGATGGCGCCTCTTGTTTGCAAACAGTGGTCTCTGCTTTGTAACAGAAGGGCCAACACACAGTGACGAAGGCACTGGATATGTTGTGTGGCAATCCCTGGCTATACTTAAAAAATAGGCGCTAACGGAACAGGCACAGGGGACGTTTGAACCAGTACCAACTAGATCAATTTCTTGACCCTAAGAATCCATGGCTAACGTGAGAAGCCTTTGCACAGAGTAACAGAAGAAAATGAAGCAATTCGTTTTGTTGCTGAAATAGGTGCTTGCAGAACGGTTTATTTGATTCGTGAAGCGTACAATATCACGACCACGTTCGATCCGGGTCCTGAAATCGTCTTGCTAAGACATAAGCTTCGAAAAGAAAAATCTGCCACTATTTAATGGACAGCAATGATCGGCGAATTATGTTTCCGCAACTATTGCTGTAGTCGAACAGATGTTATTTCTGGACCCTATCAAGCCCACGCGGGGCGTGTCATGTCCTACTCTCCGACATCACGTTAAAAATGAGGATAGAAGTCAGGACAGGTGAGGTTATGTTAAGTTATTTTGAGTGTAGTAGGAAGGCTATGGAGGCAGCTACACTCTGAAAACAGAGCTTCTCCGCATAGCACGCTCCTACCCAACCAATCATCCCGAATGACAGCGTTCTCTCGCTTGACTTGATGAAAACAGGGTCGTACGCCATATTTGTGGCAATTATGGACTGCATCATGCCACAAAAATGGCGTACGCCCCCAGTTTTCAGCAAATCAGGGGAAGTGACGATGTCATTCGGTATGATCGTTGGCCAGGAGCGTGTTATGTGGTGAAGCTCGATTTTAAGAGGGTACGAGTCACTGAATGCGCGCAGGGCCTTTACGGTTCCACTGCAGCTTTGACCAGCAGAGACCATTTCCTCGATTCTAAAGCGGGAACTTCACAGGCGCTTTGTGTCCCTTTGTGAAGTTCCGAAACATCCAAAGAAACTGGGCATGCACGAACTTGGAAGCAATTCCGCTGGGCAGCATTTTGCGTGTGTGCAGCTATCATTCGAATGCGACCCTTCTGGGTAATTATGCATATTTCTTCTATTATCCTCTGTGCGGAAGAGAAAATCAAAGTAAAGTATATTCCGCGTGTGGTCACTTCCCTTCGCTGTGATTCATTCCAACAAAGAGCCTCGTTTCTTCCTCTTCTTTTTCTTCTTCTTCTTCTTTCTTCTCGTAATATTTCGCTTTCTCTTTAACATTTTTTTTTCTCATCCCCTTCTAAGGGGATTTCCTCTGGAACGAGTGCTGAATTGAATTCACAGTCATTAGCAAAGGTGGGAAAAGGAGATACATCCATGCACAAGTGCACTGCGTATAGAAATGGGGAAAAAACGCTCCAAGCTCTGTATTGGTCACGGAGATTTTTGTTATTTCACCGAGAAGACCGTCTTTTGGGTAGCCATTTTGATCCAGTCGCGAACATTACGGGAGAACTCCGCACTACAAAATGCCTAAGCGTGGGGTACACGCAGAAATACGACACACCCGATGACCGAGCAAGCAAAACATTTCATTTCCACAGCTCAACGGGCGGGGCGGGGGGGGGGGGGTATATTTTTTTTTTTTCATTTCATTTCATTTCATTTTATTTATTGGAACATTTGAAAAAACATGTACATCACAGGGTGGCCAAAAAGCAGCAAAAAAGCTGCTTGACTAGGGCACGACCCTTTATCACTCATCATTGATAGTTATATCAAAATCTAGCCGTAGAAAAACATATAAAGGAACATATACCCGAAATGCATGCACTGCACATTGGAAACAAATCAGCATAATCAGCTCCACAATGCACCACGTATGCTTAGTGTCCTTAGGAAGGACAATGACACATCATTAACGTGCAAATTCATATTTTGCAATTTTGCAAATATTTTGCAATATTTGCAATTCGAAATTCATATTTATTAGACCCAAGGGGAAAAAAAAGGGCAAAGGTCAGCAGAAGGGGACGTCGGCTTGCTATTCTGCAAAAAAAAAAAGAGAAAGAAATGAAAGAAGAATAAAATAAATAAAAAGAAAAGAAAGGAATTAGGGATACATACAACAGGGCACGTTGTGTTGTATTTCCCGCGCTCATTTTTATAGTGTGGACCACCATCTAGACTGCGTTTCTGCCAGTTTAGCATTGTGGGAGATACAATTGTGCCTATACTTCTCGGCTGCGTTTACTGCTACCACACATTTGGTGACCTGGACATGGACGCATCTCCTTCTACACCACACCTGGGAATTCTTGAAGCCAACCGGCGCCTAGTATGATTGCGCCTTCTTGGGTGCGTTTACTGCTGCCACACAAGCATCGAGGTTTCTCCGTGTATATGTGCCTGAAGATAGACCAAAATGCACCGGCTCGACATAACATGACAAGAATGATGTACGATTGTTTTTGTCGCGTGATTATGTCAAGAGACTGAATTTTTTTCAGTACAAGAACGTGTGTCGATGTACGCGGCTCTGAAGTTCTGGAAACTTGCCTCCCAGACGAGAACATGTTTTTCTACCGGAGGCTACGCAACAAGCGGTATTGCTTGCGCATCCACACCTGAAGCCAGTAAAGGTAACAGAAAACTGAGCGCATACACTAAGCAACTGTAATCTCGACTTTTTCTAGTAAATCCCGATCCTGCACCATATTTAATGACTGCAGTCGACTTTGCTCTTACACGAGGTAAACCCGACATATCGCTTTAGTTCCTGTAGCACCGTAAGCACTGTATACAATAACACCTCTTGCAAAATAGACGCCCAGACACATGCGCAACGAATCCTATACTGTCGCTTTACTGCACACAAAGCTGCAGAATTGAACCAATACGCTACACGTAGGTTAAGCTTTTCTCACAGAATATAGTCCGGAATATTACCCCGAATCATAAGTACAAGAAGGACACCCGATTTGAACCGGTTTTACCGAAAAGGTACCGACGAGCGTCGTGGGAACACTGTCTCGCAGTCAAGGAATGGAAGGTTACGGTAAACTCCACTGGGTGATGTGGAGCGAGCAACTGCATCTGCTTGAGAGCAGCAAAATCTGCAACCGACGGAGCCAATACGAATTCAGCAGCACAAAAGCGATCACGCTCCAGACACTCATCTCCCACATCCGGCAAACTCAGCAAGGCGGCCCATGCAGAGCTCGCACTTGCTCAGTCTCGCAAGGTCCGGATGTGACGACAGCGATTCGTTGGAGTTCCGGCTGAATCACGGCTTTCTCGGCAAAGCGAGAAAGAGGGGGCTTCGTCGTGGAGCGAGTTGGCCCCGAAATGACTGTCTGCGAAATACGCGAGTTCAACCAGGATCGCTGCCAGAACCAGGAGCAATAAACAACTCGCTACCATTCGAGCGATAACATTCTTAGACCCTGGACCGTCTTGATAGCCGAACCTTTGATGCTGTGAAAGTGCTGGGCGAATGGCCCGTGATTCATCGTATAGCAGTATATAGCTGAGTTATCGTCTTTTTAGAATTTTTTTTTCTCCCCCTTACTGTATGTGGAGTAGCTTGTCCCGCGGTAAGCGGGCTCACTTCTCCCTATTTTTTTTTCTCCTACCATTATCATCAACACTCCTAAAAAGGGGGTAAGAACCGGTCTGTTTGGTGCCTCATTTTGAAATGACTACTCTGCGCTGGGGTGTTTTAGTCATTTTAAAACATTCCAAAGCGGCACAATGTACTGAAAGCGCGAGTGCACAGGGGAGGGCAGGTAGATCAAGGTTGTTCTCTTCCTGGACTGCTCTGCTCGGAAATGAAGCACAGCACTGGTGAGACACACGAGGCACCCTTATGTACTTGAACTTCCAGTTCATTGATCTGGTTTGCTTACTTTCTTCCGGTACACCAGTCGGGTCACCCGTCATACCCGACGAATTTTGGCGAGTTCACTTCCTTCCTTGGCCTTTCACCGCAGGGAAACATCCCACATCATCATCATCATCATCCATTCATCTATGTTGTTGTTGTTGGCCTTTCACGCAGTTCTTCTGTAGTTGGAGTTCTTCTCGTAGCATGAAAGTTTGAAAAAAAAAAAAAAAAAAGGTTATCGTACGAGACCATCTGGTACGTGGATGCGAGTTTAGTTGGTTGTATGAAAAGGGTTAGTCTACTCAGCAGTGATGGCCAGTAGTTAACTACATGTAGTTAAACTACTAGTTAAACTACCTGATTGTAGTTAAAAAGTAGTTATCAACTACTTGCAGAAATGTAGTGTGCAACTACTAGTTAAACTACTATTTCGAGTAGTTAACTACAGTAGTTAGGTTACTGCAGGCGCCAACTACTTTCGATTTTGCCGCAAGCTTTACGGAACGATTGTGCTTCTGACTTTTACCTTGAGCTACTTGTTTGATGAGAACGGAGGTGCAGAGCAATTCTGCCGTGCATGTGTACTAAATCTTCACTTGTATCACTGCTTGTAATTCATATTTAGGTATCCAAGAACACTATAGAATGGGATTGGTGCTGATGGAG
The DNA here is from genome assembly GCF_037126465.1 of Ornithodoros turicata. Taxonomy (NCBI): domain Eukaryota; kingdom Metazoa; phylum Arthropoda; class Arachnida; order Ixodida; family Argasidae; genus Ornithodoros; species Ornithodoros turicata. Next base: position 78,606,482 of record NC_088205.1, read on the forward strand.
AACGTTAAGTAGTTAGAGATGTAGTTAAAATACATTGCAGTAGTTAAGGAAGTAGTTTTAACTACCACCCTTGAAAAGTAGTTGAACTACTAGTTAAACTACTCCATCGCAGAGTAGTTAGTAGTTATAGTTAAACTACTGTAGAAGTAGTTAGTGGCCATCACTGCTACTCAGAACTTCCTGGGTTCGAATCCAAGCGCCTCAGCACCTTTTTTCCCGAGCTGTTTGATTTAACAAGTTTGTCTTCCCTTCTCGTTTCTTGTTACGCCATGATTTGTTATGACCCCCTGCTTTATGGTTACGCAACATATCGGTACTGCAGCCTATCGCCAGGTTACGTCACAGTCACGCATCCGTTCGCGCGGATGAGTGTGTTCGGCATCCCGAATATCAGTGTGGAGCTTCTAAGCCGATTACACAAAACAGTAAGCTGATTATCACGTCTCCTCTTGCTGACGATCCTGGATGAACTAAAATTAGACCCATCTGGGCGCTTATGCCTTGGTCTATTTCATAAATGTACGAAGAAGTCAGTTGGGGGGCTCATGCCGCGTTACGTGACGCTTAATACGCGTTTTATAGTCCGTTTTATAGTCGAAAGCTTACGAGGTATGGTCGCGTAACGATCGTCGACAGGCAGCGCAATTTTGACATGCGCGTGAGTGCTTCATGGCTCACTTATTCTGTCAACCATGTTGCATAATGAAATGTACGTAATGTAAATATTCTATCGTTCATCATGTCGTACGCTTTTACGTAGCACCATAATAAAAACTGGCTGATGAAAGAGAAAACAAAAAAGCGACATGGTCCAGTGGATGCAGCCTGTGCTCGCTTGTGTTTGCCTCTAGGTCAGTCGTAACGTTGCCCACCTCTGTGAGGCCGACAACGGCGGGCCCCCTTCACCACCACCACCACCGCCTTTAGGTCAGAAACCTATACTAGCGGCTGTGCGCTGTGACCTTCCTTTTAAATTTTTAAGGCTGCCGTTCCATGCAGACGTCGTCACAATCTCCCCTGAAGTAAGCCCAGGACGCTCGTTAACCCCAATCGCTATCAGTGCTTCATGCTCTATGGAAAGTCATTGTTCTGAGGCTGGAACATACAAACAGACAAACACAACACAAGCCTCAAGTTCTCGGGGACATCCCGCAGCTGTTTGGCTTTTTCGGTGACTGCCATACTTCAACTCTTCATGCTCTATCTATCTATCCACGTGTGAATGCCGCATATAGCCACAATTGCTTCGCTGCGCTAAGACAAAATTTCAACAACAAAAAAAAAGAACAACGAAGGTCGGTTTTATGATTTTTTTGTTCTTCATGGTTGCGAAAGAACGAAACCGAAAGGTCAAAAGAGTTCCAGATTAGACTCTAAGAAACGAAACGAAGTAGTTGCAGCTTCTAGTCCTTTAAATTACGCGCACTAACGCCTTACTCCCGCCTTACTCCCTCCTTACTCCCTCCTTACTTTCTCCTTACTTTCTCCTTACTTTCTCCTTACTTTCTCCTTACTTTCTCCTTACTTACTCCTTACCTACTCCTTACTCCCTCCTTACTTCCTCTAGTCTCCTGACCCTGAAACTTATTCCTCAGCGCTGCATATAGCACCTACACTGCGCATAAAATTCATGTATTTGGTCCTGAAAGGGACTAGCTGTGGCATTGGCATTTACTCCCCAAGAACGACTAATAAATGATCAATGATCAAATAAATAACAAATATCATTTTTTAGTCCCAAAAAAGACTAAAATTGATCCGGCATTTTTCTTAGAGAGTATAGGTATATTTGACAGACGGTGCCACGAATATAGCAAGGGATGCAATGTAGAAACGACCTGCTTTAGCCATTTGATCTGCCTACTGTACATGCGAACAAGACTGAGGAATCGCTAGCAAAAATATCGTTCTTCGAAACGCAGCCCCCCCCCCCCACAACCCACCCACACACATACACACACACGCACTCTGTAGCGTAAAACGTTATTCTCGCAATACGGGCAACTATTTCGATAACATATAGTTCGCCATAACGGTGCTCGCTAGAACGTGGCGTTGCGAAACATGTATGCGCCGGTGTTCACCAAAATATTTATTGCGAATGCGGGGGAAGTCATTTGTACAACCTCACATAATCTATACCGAAAGTCCATTTGGTTGAATATAACATCATCTTACCTCGAGTAACAAAACAGCACCGAGAGCACGTGCGCTATAGCATGTAGCGCGTTTCGTGACAATTTATCAAGTTGTCCCGCGCTCTTTGCTCTCTAGCTTGCATTTGCTAGGCGAATTCGATATAGACGAACTTCAGAAGTGTCCTTCCGCCGCGGTGCTCCTTCCTGACAGTCTCGGCAACTTATGACGACGTGCGGTCCGTGCTTATCAATGATGGAGCTGCTGTTTTGTTTTCGTCTCAGGTTGTTGATCCAACCGGTCCAGGCGAATATTGGCCACATCATCGTCCCCGTAGGTTTGGAAGCAAAAGCGCTCAATAGCGTCGTCGGGAAGAGGATGAGACAGTAAGTATGACGTCATCGAGAGGAATGACGTCATAAAAAGGAAGGACGTAAGAGCTGATTTTCTGTTATCTTCTTACTTTCTCCATCTTTCTTTTTCTTTATCAAGTCTTTCTTCTTTTGTTTTTCTGTAGCGCGCGCAAGGAGACCGGCTTGTGAGCGATGAGAAGTGATGATGCAGTGATGAGGAGGATGAGCTTTGTGCAATGCACTGATGCGATGCAGGTTCCATACACTTGCGGAATTCGTTCCTTTGTGTGTGTGTGTGGGTGTGAGTGTTCGAAGAAACATATGTGGAAATGGTGTGGGTTAATGAATCAGCAAGGAACGATTATTTGACTGGATTTTATTTGATTTCTAAAAGACAAAAAAATAGATGTTAGCCCCCACTGGCTACCCCAAGACGCGACAAAAAAAAAACCGGATAAGGAATGGTTATGCCATCTGTTGAGTCTCTTTAATATACAGCGTACAAAAATGCGAGACAGATGGTCGCGAACCTCAGGCTCTGAATCCGTGCTTGCCAATCCCACCAAACGGGCCTTGACGGCGTAAACATCATGAAGCGAAAGCAGTTCACTCTACTATATTTGTTGGCAACAAAGAAAAGTAACACGTGTAACCGTGCCCAAAATACACGACGCACTTAATAGAAGAGTGCCATCGAGCGCTCGCCTCTACAGGCGGGACCCCCCCCCCCTTTTTTTTTAGTTTTTACAAAAGAGAAAGTAAGAGATCGATTTTGTGAGCACACTGTTGCGTGCCCTAACTCATCGACAGCTGATCAGCGCTTGTTGCCAGACTTTTTGTCTTCTCTCTCGCTGCAATATAACAACGTGAAGACGCGGTTTCCCTTGTACGTCGACTGTTGCTGCGGCAACCATTATCGATGCGCGTACAATGATTGTAACACTCGTAATTATTCGGTGACGCGGCGACCTGCACGTTGTCGATGTCGCGGGGTCTGCAAACGGGGCGTTCTGTGCAGGCACGTTCTTTAAATGGGCACAAGGGGTTGGTGCTTGTGAGTCTCATAAGCTACTGGAAGCAGGTATATTCTGTACTCAATGCTCGTTAGCTGGAATACACTTGTACTGCAACGCTGGAAGAAGTATAGTTACGCACTATTTTGCGATGCACGCCAACTGTGAGGTGTGTGGAACGAGGAAGTTTCACGTCAAAATGACCAACGAATACGTCAGAATGACGAAATATCTCATCTGCCAATGAAGATGACGCATGCATCTGTAACTAGAATTGTTCCACTTGAAACCGGTGTATCTCTACGCGTCGGAGCCAAGTCGGAGATTTGGGTGCTTACAGTGTTGACTCGACAATGATATGTGGGAATAGGACGATTCCGCTGTATATTTCCTTCGACAATGGGAAGCGGTGGAGGTGTACCTTGACGTTTTTCGCTGCTTCGGAGGAAGAAAAGAGGAACCTCCGAAGTGACACTATTTTCTTCACGTCTTAATTACAAACGGCGGTGCAATAGAAGATCCCGTTCCGTTAGCGTTACTGTCAAGGTGACGCGCTCTTTCACACTGCGGAAAGAAATTTTTGCACTTAAGTGCCCAGTTAAGGGGACTATGACACAATTTGCTTTTTTTTTTTTTTTTCTTCATTCTATTTCTGTTTGGCGGAAGTTTGATACCCTTTGATTATTTCTGTTTGATACCCGGACACACAACCGGTGTTTCATGTTCGGCAAGCGAACGGTTTTCACTCGATAGAATTTAAGCGAAGTACCCAAGTCGTACGAAGCTAATACACGTAGCGACGCACCATTGCAATCTGCGCCAAAAGTCTCGCGCGGAGAAACTTGGCTGTCACCGCTGTGCCTGATTACGTCACCCACGACGTCACCGCTGTCCGCATGGTACGCCCATCGGCCGACGCTCCTTTTGAGTGAGCCGTGTGCAAACCCAACGTACGAATACGGAGGCCCCGGGAATGAGCGTGGTCCGTTGAAGCGAGCGCAGGAACATTGGGGGGAAGATACGGAGGCGATTTCATGCGTGGTTAGAAAACGGCGCACTCTAATAGGAAAGAAATCGGGAAAAAGCCATTTTCGGCACAGAAAAAAAGTAAAAGAGCAAGTGAGCTGTTCAGGAAATTTTATAGTCCCCTTGAAGACGTCAGATGGTCAGCCTTCTCCGTTCAGCGTTCTCCGTTTCGAGCTTCAGCAAGCTCGTAGACAGGTTGCAAACAGTGGGACTTCAGGGCAGCCACGTACAGGCTACACATAAAAGAGAAACTAAACGCTCAAACAAACTGTCACACAGACAAAAGCTCAATTTTTTTTTTAAATGACATATCCTAAATCCAAATTAGCACCACGCAGCAACTGTAGCAATCACTGGCGTACAGGTGTGTCAAAGTAGTAGGGGGCAAAACAGAATAAAGTGGGAGAGACAAAGGGGAGGGGGGAGGATAGTACGCAACCTAGATGATGATGATGATGATGATGATGATTGAAAGAAAAAAATGGGGATGGGGAAAGCAACCTAGACCTAGATTGCATTGTATAACCTAACCTTATTTCTTAATTTTATTTATTTATTTATTTATTTATTTCTGGAATAGCAAGCCGACGTCCCGTTTGACTGATCTTTCCGCCGTTTTTTTTTTTTTTTTTGTCTAATAAATATATCCCCCCCCCCCCCCCCCTAGGCAGAATTGTGCAGAATCATGCCGTCACCTGTCTGGAAAGTGCGTAGTGAAATTAAGGAAAGGGCTAAGATAGCGTAGCCACCGGGCGTGTTCTGTTCCGCCATCTCCCAATCGCTAGTACGGCCTCGTGCCTACCTGGAAACGACCAGTTTTGAATTCTATACGACAACCTGAAAGACTGCCGTGCGGTCTCTATAGCCCGCATTCAGCAACGAACACACTTGGAGTCATTAACTCTCCTCGCTCTCAAATTGTACGACGGACGATTAAGTCACCTGATTGTGTTCAAAGGGGGGGCTAGAAACCGAGTTCCGCCTTGATCATCTCCATGGCCTGGAAACATCGCTCCAAGTCGTCAGCGCGTTGCTCCTTTAATGAATATTCGATCGGTACGCGATGATATTGAGCATTGTGCAGTGAAGGATGAGGTGCGGTTGAGCTCGCGTTCATCAAGTGAGGGGTGTAAGAGGGTGAGAGTAAGACGGGTGTAAGAGAGGTAACGCGAACATAATTTTTGTTTGCTTTAACTGATTTATGTGCTCCGTTAGTGTCCGCATAGAGAAGTAACGGAGGCAATATACGGTGTATTGACGTGGGCAAGGTGGAAAGAGTGTTGGCGAGACGGTGCGCATCAGTTATTTTAGTCACGAGTGGTTTAAAAATTACTGTTCACCTTCAATACGTTCGTACGAAATCCGCAACAGTGTCTCTGTCTCTCTCTCTGTAAAGCGTGCTTTCCCGCATTCTGAGTCTTAATGAGGCGAAGCCGCCTTTACAAGCGTTCCCGGAATGTTGAAAACACCTCGGTGTTTCACATGCACAGATAGATATCGTTATTCGAGGAGAACTAAAGCGAACGATTGTTTTTAAATGAATGTAGAGCGTGTGCGGGGTTGTTTATTATTCAGGCAAACGAAGCAGGTACTCAGAAGGCTGACAAAAACGAGAGTACGCCATCTTTATTTATTACATGCACAGTTGCACTTCCACTGTGGGCAAACTCTCGACATCGAGGAGGAGTTTGGCGTCTCACCAAAGCTCCCATGAGTAAGAACAAAAAAAAAACACTTGGAAAGGTCAGCAAGATCAATTAATAAAATAAATAAGGTCAACAGATACAACTTCCTATGTACTTCTTTTTCGACTACATATTAACAAACACTGAATCTGCAGACACAACGACAAGAGTGGTTATTTTGTCTACGTTTAGAATTAATTCAGCCTATTCAGGAAAAACGCCAATTTACTTTTTTTTAAGTCCCCGCAATGAATGAACGATCAGCTGAATTTCAAAATTTGTTCGATGTGACCGTAACACGCCTTAAAAAGGAAATCTATCCTAATACAATGCGCGGTACGCGATTGCGTATCCTTCGCACATGATAGTCAATTTATGATATCTGCACTCTATACACAATCATTCTTTCTGTCGATGTCGCCCGCGGAACAACAAAAGCGCGGTGCCACGCCCTCGGCTAATACTTCTTTGTCGTCCAACGCGCAGAGGAGACAGGACGGAAAGGCCGTGCTTCAGGAATATGTGTTAGACGTCTATGATGAACGCCCTTATTTCTCTATCATCTCCTATAACTTCGATATATGTACGTGACCTGTATAGTTTTGCTTCGCTTGTTGATGATGCAGTTATGGGTAACGTGGCCGAGAGGGTTAGAAGAAAATCACGCCATCACACCACCACAAAAATCGGAAAAATGTATATTAAGTAAACAGTGCCGTGTTTCTTGCGCAGAAACATCATAAGACGACTTGCGAAACTTGTAGCGCCATCTGTTGTGCATATTAGGGAGCCTACGGGAATCATGGGAAATACGTTCTTTCGCATGAGATGACGCAGATAACGCCACATCGTAACTGAAGTACTCTTCCGTAGAATTTCATTTTTGTTGCATGTGAATCGATATTTGGCGTGACGTTACAACCAATAGCTTTTGGGTAATTCTTATTTCTTCAATATTTCTTCTGTAACATATCGGTTAATTGCTGCGGTACGTCGCACAGCATGACTGTCGGCTTTTGTTTTTTTCTTTTTCTGACCTCAATTTGTTTGTGTGTATTTTCTTCTCGTTAACGTTTCCGAGTCAAACTTGAATGCGATAAACCTGAGCAGAACTGCAATTTCCCTTCTGTGCAATCACTTTGAAAAGAGACCTCACTTCTGCACATCCGCATGGGGAATAACATGCAAGGCTCGCCGGAGATACGCGCATGCAAACAGCAAAGCCGCGGCGAACATAACTCCCACGCTGCACCGCGCGGTTTCGCGCTGCCTCCTGGGATTTATGCAAGCCATCTATTCGTGATGGCTAATTAACACTTTTACGAGCATTTATCGGCACGTTGGGATTATCGACACACAAGAAAGCATCTATGAAGAACAACAGCAATAAATGAACGAAATAAAAGTGACGATGACATGGGATGTTTCCCGCGGTAGTCGCAGAAACCCACCCCACTTCAAAGGGGTTAATATGAGATAATAATATGGATAAATTAATGCTGAGGGCGAAGATATGACAAGCTCGAGTTCTGTTTAGAGCTCTTCGAAGAGGTCGGTAGCATGAACGAAAGTAAAGAGGGAGCGAAGAGCCCGGGCACTGATGCGCAAGGCTGCTCCGTGGGCTAAGGACTTTGGACAAGCTGAATGGTCTGTGGTCCAGCAGTAAGTACTCTATAGTACTTTCAAATCCAAGAACATTGGGACGTGTTCCAAAGCAGATATGACGTGTATCTCCTTTTGTTCTTCGAGGGACAAAAAAAAAGAGCGCACGTCCGTACAGGCTCCCGATGAAATTAACGCGCAACTGCAACCTCAGCGCCCTCTATCCCGAACACGGGGCGGACATTATGTATGGAATGTGACATAAGCAAGCATAGTCTAAGGGCGACAGCTGGGGTCAGGGCGATCGATAGTCTACTTGTAAGAGCGCCGTATCTCGTTGTTTCACGTTCGTGACGGTATCACAGGTTGCAATGCGGTATACTCTCTAAATAAGATATGAATCTCTTTCACCACGAAAAAAAAAAGGTGGGGGAGGGAGAAACAACCGTCAGGTGCGGAAAAACAAGGCGAGACTGCTCCGAAGAACCTGATCGAAGGGCGGTATTTGAAACGTGCGGAGCACTATGATTCAGCTCTGAGAAAATATCCGTAAATTGCAGACTCTTAAGTTTCTCCTTTCGTTCTCCCCCCCCCCCCCCCTGCGATGTCGGTTTTAGGAGCCGAGAAAGATTGCAAAAAGGTTTCGCGTTATTTTTTGATGTCAAGTAGAAACTTTATTGCCTGCGTGCAACACGCCGTGGGAGAGTTAGCGATTCAGGGAAAAGGTATATAAACATTGCTTCCGTCGAACGCAAAAGAACGCTAGGTGATCGAAATTTTGTGCAGTTCTAACTCGCGGTTCGTTCAAACTTGTAAACCCATATATTGAAATGAATTTCACTGGTTATTATGGGTAATCAGTTGCAGAAGGATGTGAGGAACGTGTATATGTGGCCTCTTTGTGATACTAGATGGGTAGAAAATTTTGCAAGAGGAAAAAGTTTTGAGTTCTAGATTCCACGGCTCCGCGTAGAGTTTATTACAATCAATCCTTCCGATGCACTTGTACAGCTTGGGATCAAAACTTTACGGAACACCGGGGTCTCGCATTTGTCCATTGGCGTGACACCCAAGCAGCTAACAGGAGCGGACACACATACAAGGAGATGGACAGAATAACCGGTCACCCGTTTCTTATTTGAACTCCCCTTGATAGCTAGCACGAGACCGCTGTGACGAAGAAATACGCAAGTGCTGTGTTCCGTAAACTTTTGTCCCAAGCTGTACTCTACCCAGTAGACCTGCACGACGAAGCAGAGATAATCAACCCCAACCGCTTTCGCTGCCTTCCTGAAACCAAAGTAGTTCACGGAATCAAAACACAACATCCCCGTACGAAACAGCAAGTCCACCAACTAATCCTTCAGCGAGCACTCCCCCCCCCCCACCATCTCTACAGACCCAATCACTTGAAAGTCACACAGCAGAACAACCATCCCTCCCCCCCTTTTTTTTTTCCTCCTCACAACTACCACTACCTCTGTACTTGACCTCACCGCCACAACACACAGGAGAAGGAACAACCGCTGGTATTGCACGTCGAACGCGAATGGACATCTGCGCATGCTCCAGGTGCGTTTCCGAATACAAGTACAGATAGAAACATGGGACGGAGGGGAAGGCAAACACGAGCACCGGAGTGAAAAAGAAGCAGAAATTAATTACGCCATAATTCCTTCTTAATTGCGAAGTGTGTGTGCGCGTGTGTGCTCGGGAGGTGGAGAGCACTTTGGCTGATGGCGAAGAGGTCTCCCGAACTTCCACGTCCCTCGGGACCTTCCCGACCGCTCGCTTTTTCTCGACTCCCTGCCCTTTTTCTGTCGCTCTTTTATTTGTGTACGCGTGGAACTTGGTCAGAGTCAGGATGGGAGACTTCTGGACTCTTCGTTTACCTGATGTTTTGTTCGTGTGGATTAATCAGGGAGAAAACGGTTGGGAATTAATGAAGTGACTTCTGTAACTTTCGAAGACACTCGGTGCATCATTTGTCGTATGTGTGAGAGTACGACAGGTGAAGCTTCTTTTTCATGCTTCCAACCCATCTCCGTGTTTGAAACGCTGACCAACGAAACACTGTCAAAGAGAGAGGGGGGAGAGAGGGGGGAGAGAGCGCACACAGGACTACCGTTGATCTAACAACTGAACAACGTAAGGAAAGGAGGAAAGGAAACGGAAGCTACTTAATATGATGCTGAGAATAAAGACTGAGAAGTTGTTAGTTCAGCGACTGTTAGTTCTGAAGTTGTGTGCGATGTTATTCCCCTGTCCCATGTGCAGTCCTCAATGGTAATTGGAGCAAATTATCATTGAATATGTGCGTAGCGCCATCTAGCGTGCAACGTGTCAACTTCTCAAAGAGCATTGGATTCAGTGCTCCGTGGCAGGTTGACACGTTGCCCGCTTGATGGCGCTACGCACACGTTCAATAGCCTTTGGTCTCAATTATTATTGAGGACTGCCCGTGTGACATCTGCATTATTGGGTGGGGTGGTCGGTCAAAGTGAACCATCATTGAAGGCTGGGACGAGGTATACTAGCGTGACACGATAAGGAACTGCGACACGAGCGATGATCATAAAGAGGTCCAATACCAGTTAGTGGCGGACGTAGTGGTGAACGAAGATAAACTTTCGAGAAATTTCATTCGCGAAATTTGCGGTCAAGATGAAGCCAGTCATTGCGAAGCACTTATGGCAACAAATTTATTTACACATAGTAAACAAGACTTTCTTGCACAAGACTGCACTTCTTCAGGTTACAAAAATACGAACATAGTACAGGCACATATATAGTGGTTGACGGGGTAGTTTTATCACAAAAGGGTTGATGTGGTAGCGATCAGCGGATCAACCACTTCCGATTAGTGACTGCAGAGGTATGTGTTCGAAGAAAGAAGGGACGCCTTATTTAGTTAAAAACTACAAACACTTTATAGCAACAAACTTACGTGCCTGCCGACATAACCAAAACGTTCTAGAATCAAAACGTAGCACATAAACTAAAAAAAAAAGTAAAAAGAGAAAGAAGCTACTGCCCACATCGTTGCCGTCGTTCTCCTTTTTTTTTTTTTTTTTTTTTTTTTTGACTCTTTCACTTTTCGTAACAAGGGTGACAGGGTGATGGAAAGGATACAAATACAGGTAAAAATGAAAAGTACATAAATACAAAAAAGCAGGGGTATCAGATTTATGTTGCGCTTCTGATACCCCTGATTTTTTGTATTTTTTTGTTCTTTTCATTTTTACCTGTATTTGTATCCTTTCCATCCCCCTATCACTCTCTCGTGCTGACACACCCCCGTCAACTGTATATATGTGCCCGTACCATGTTCATATTTTTGTAACCTGAAGAAGTGCAGTCTCGTGCACGAAAGTCCTCTTTAAGATGTGTAAATAAATAAGTTGCTCCTACCGTTTAATATCACTCTATGTGAACCAACATAAATGACTATGGTTGATACTATAACTAAATCGTCGACACACTAGTGTCTCTATAGATATAGCTAAATGTTAATTTATTTGTGAATTACGTATTCACGTACAAACATATACGCGTGAAGGTTCCCAGTTAAAGGCTCCTCCATAATGAATGAAGAATGATATTAGTGAGCATCGGGATTAGCATGAAACACTGTGAAAGATGTCAGAAAACGCAAAAAAATGAATCGAAAATGTCAGAAAAAGGAAAAAAATACAGTGAAAAATGTCAGAAAATGCAAAAAAGACATCATATTCAAACAAATACAAAATAAGATGCATGCATAAACGTCAACAAAATGAAGGTACAACCTGTATACGCTATACATAACACAAAAAAAAAAAATACTGGTTGACAACGTGATGAAACATGTAGAGCTAATAGACCTTATTCGGGGCTAGTTAAATCAAGTAAAAAAAAACTATAAAGTGCTTTACTGTAAGTTTGTAAGTACACATAACCGAAACCACTTCACCTCCGGCCCTTCCAGTAATCCTATTTCCTCAAATCTCAACCACCTGCGTTTTTCAATACGCGCGCACCATTTTGAAAGCCTCCGCTTTAGTAAAGGCACTTTCGTCCTGCTCGGACCACAGGCGAAGACCCTTCAATACATTCCGAGTGTCCACCAATTTTTACCTTCGCTTAACCTTCCGCCCCGCCGTTCTTACGAAGCTTATTACTCCCGCTTCGTCACCTTTTTTTTTAAAAAGTCCGTTCGCCCTTTAACCTACTCGAATGGGCTGACCTCATCGAAACCTTTCAACACCACCTTTCCGGTCGACCGCTCCCATTCATCGTCTTCTTTTCTCTTTCAATGTGGATATATGGAAGGACAAATTAAGTTCCCCCGTTTTAAGCGCTCCCGAAGAGCCACTTTCAAATTGCTTCCAGAGTCAGGTTCTGTCGTTTGCTTCGCCGGGATGGAAATGTAGATTCAAATTAATGTTTCCTTCTTTCTTCCTCTTTTTTGTTTTATTTTATTTTTTATTTTTTTATTTTATTTATTTTTTCCGTTTACTAATGACATTTCATTTTTGCGTGGCCTTGCTTGACAGCTTAAATTGAAACGGGATACGCACAAAGCGTTATGCTTTTCTCTTGAAAGTGCATTCGTGGCTTTTATAAACCATCCATGATTTTGTTTGTACTGATGTAAACTTTTAAACAGGAAAGAACAGAAACCCGAAACCTTTTTTTTTTTTTTTATTCCAGAGAAATTTCCTTTAAAATGTATTTGAACGTGATTGGATATAAAACACAATGTAGGGATCGGATTTTATGTCTGGATTTTCTAAAAAGGGGGGGGGGCTTTCTGGTAAGCAGCAATGAAATCGTTCTATTACTTCACATTCCCAGTGGAAGCGCTGTGTAAATCCGGCGTTCAATAATCTTGGTGTCTGGGGGAAAATTGGTTCTGTGAACGGGATTGAATTATCCGTGCGCTTCTCCCCGGTGGTAACTAGTATTGTGTTTCCTGCTCGTTGGGTTAATTTGCGCAATCATGTCCGGTAATTCGTTCGCTGTGGTTACGCTTTTGTTATGCATTCGAACCCCACCGTGCGGAAAGGTGTGCCTTGCAGACTGCAGCTAGGAGAGTGGTTCGAAGTTGTTCAACGAAGAACGAATTGGCGCGCAAGATACTTCTAGACGGTCTGCTTTCGTGTTAACGTTGCGTGGTAAATGTGTTGGGTAATAGGATTGAGCCGTGCTGAAACTAAGTGAAAGCGTGGTGGTTAATTGAGGCTGTGCGTAGATTGTAAAAACAAATAAGGATAAGCAGGAGAAACAAGTAGAGAGTCAGGTAAAAAAAATCGCGACGTAAGGTGCATAAATTTAACCAATGATCTTGAGACGTACAGCCGGCAGTAAAGCACAGACGCGTCGTATTTGTAGACGAGAACGGATCCGATTTCTGCTAGGAAGGACCGGACTGTTTGAGGACAGAATAGTTTTTGTGTGTGTTCTTAAGCGGATGAAGAATCTGACTTCAACATCGAAATGGTAGGGCCGCAAAACAAAATGCGTCAACTACAGAATTTAGAAACGGCAGACGAAACAGAGCAGTTCACGTGCCTCCTCCTGAAGGCGTAAGCGTCAGCTGAGACACCACTACCCGTGGTAGACTGGCATCAAAGATAGCAGACGACAACACTGCTAGCTGATGTGTCGCTTCGCAGACTGATGTAGTAACTGTCTCAGTGTATGTGCTAAAAGGGTCAAGACTAGTAAACATAACGCTTGTGAAGGAGATAGAAAAGCCTCCATTAGGAAGGCTGACCTTCCTCAACCCATATTCAACAACAACAACAACAACAACAAAGCACCTACTTATTTGCATTTGCAGTCGTCTGCTTTCTCAAACGCGAGTTGTTCGCACATTTCGGTGCCCATGTCGAAGAAGAATATCGGAGGTACGTGTTGAAGCGTTTCTTTTTATGTTCTCTAAATTTCTAGATTGTCAATTTATTAATTTTCTGAAGCAAATGCCAAGCATGGCATAGAGACACACATGCACAATAGCAGCTTTAATGTGAGAAACGTGGTATAGAGGCACTCTGCGTGTGTTTTGTAGAGGTCAAGAAAGCTTTCCCATGAACTCGCGATATTTGAAGCCCGTTTTTTTTCAGTGCCTGCTGCAACCAAATAACTGGCTAAACGAAATGGGGGACACCGTTCCTACGCTCCAAACGTTGTACTAACAGGGTTCCGCGCTTTCGTTTTTTTTATTTTTGGGCGGATTCGGCGAATGTTTTTAGGTGTTTATTGATTTTCACGAAATCGGCGTTTTTCAGTGTTTTTCTTGGCGTGTACATGGTTTACCCGACAGTTATCGGCGAATAGAAATCACAATGCCATATTTCTGTACGACGCTCATTCACTATGGCGTTGTTCGCTGCGGCGGCGTTTTACGGCTAACGAAAAAGTAAACTGACGTTTTTCACAAAAAAAACAACAAAAAATGCAAATTGAGAGTAGATTTACACATTTACATTTTTCACAACCATCGTATTTCTGTATGTTTTTCTGATCTGCATCAACAACTTGCTGGGCACGCGCAGCAATTTATCTCTGTCGTGTCCTGGAATGTCCCTCTGTATTCGACGTTTTTCGATTAAAACCGAATGTGGGAAAATTTACCCGGCCTATGTTTTTCGGTGGTTTTCGATTAAAATCGAAAACGCGGAACCCCACTATACGTAAGATGCTTTTCCCCTTCCCGGGAATTGCAACATATTGTTGCAACATTCTACTCCCCTGTGATCAATCGAAAGAGACACTCATTAGTTTAAGCCAAAAAGACAGTAATTTCGGTATACTATATACGGTAATTTCGGTATTGTTACGCCAATGAGCAGAGGGTTTATAGGTCATTTGAGCTTCTACAACAGACCTGTTAAGTATTGATACGTCTTTGTCGTGGCGCCGCGTGTGTCGTACATGCCGTACCCCGTGCTGTAACATCAGCAAGAATGTGATCGTTTCTTTCCCGAGAACTTGTGACGTTCCTTACATAGTTACGTATCCATTTACGTTTTTTATACGTTGCAGAACTCTTATCTTAAAAAAAAAGCTATAAGGGCAGCATAGATGTCGTTCTTGCATCTCCATTTTTTTTTCCTTTTACAAATTAATCAATCAATCGTTCTTGTTGTTGAGTTGCACGGCGAGGCGGACATCCCCTCGAAGAGAGTATGTAACTACAAGATATCAAAAAAAAAATAGTTAAAACTTGTGCGGGTTGGCAAGTCATGATTAAAATTAACCGCGGTTTTATCGATTTTTTAATTAGGTCTAGTTACCCAAAAATTCATTCATTAACTCTTTAATTGGGGAAATTTTTGGGCAAAAAGCGATATAGCAGAATGGAAGACAATCCTCGTTGAAAGCAATTTTGTCTTTCAAAAATCATGAAACAAGCGCGTGCCGTAAAATACCCATTGCAATATGCATTGCATTTTTTATTTTTATTTTTCTATAATCAAGCTCAAACTCAAAACGCCATTGCTGAATTTCGTTATGCAAATGGGCCGAAACCAAAACAGCCCGCCTCATGAGCACCTTCGGTTACGGAGCCTTATCTGGGCCAGAATGCGGTTGACCTATACTCCAATCATCTCCATTGCTCCAAAGCACGTGACCCTCTACCGGCCTCGGTGGATCAGTTCGTAGCCTGTTCGCCTACTGACACTAAGGTGGCGGGTTCGAACCCGGCCGAGGACGCCAGCAACTTGGTGGCAGGGCACAAGTCGCTTTGACACGCCGTCTTCTGCGAGGGACGTTAAATATACGGTGTGCCGTATGTTTAGGTTTCAGCGAAGCACCCTAAGAACCCTGAACCGTGCGGTGGGCACAATTAATCCATAGACCGACGACTGTGGCGCTGATGATGATTATAGTTGTCCCGCCAAGTAAAGCCACGAATTATTATTATTACGTGGCCCTATGACGTGGAGTGAGCGCTGTGCTCCCTCCGCCCGCGGTCGGTGCGGTTTCGGTTTCGGTTCATTCGCATATGAAAATTCGGCTATGGATATTTCAACGCACGTGCGCGTTGCAGCATTTTTTTTTAAACGTGGAATGGCTTCCAATAAGGATTGTCTCTCATTCCGCTGCCTCGCTATTGCCCGAGATCTCCTAATGAAAGTGTTAATTAATCAATTTTAGGTAATTAGTCATATTGTAGTTTATACTTTCTTCGATAGGATGTCCACCTGGCCGCATAACTCAACTGCAAAAACGACATCTATTCTGCTCTTATAGCTTCTTTTATAAGAAATCTGTGAAGGATAAAAAGAAAACGCCCTATATAAGAACACTGCAATCGCAATAGACCTCTACCCGAGAAACGTCATCGTGACGTTGTTAGACAGACTGAAACCGAAACAAATCGGAAGGGGAAGGCTGGATTCCGCGAATGGGCACTTGTTCGCTGCCTCCTATTGAAAGAAAAGCAGGACCGAAGGTCGCGTTCCTTTCAGGGACCATCGTAATCCCCTCAAGGCCCTAGCTTCGAGCGTAGTTCAACTGTACCAAATTGGTGGCGCTGTGGAACACTATGACGTCATTTGTTTACAAACGGCGAGAGGTCTATTGGTGCTCCTGCAACGCTGAGTTTGAGAGCGCTATTTGCGATTTTTCTTAGGGTCTACTAACTTGCTTTCTGCTTCGTAATCGGGAAGCAGTGCACAGATTAGCCACCCCTCTATGGTAGCTCCAAGGTGACGCCAAAGACTGGGAGAAGGTGGCCTCTGTGCTCTCTGGTGTTTTCTCTGGGTCTTCCGGCAGATTTTCCACGCTGATGTCGGCACAGTATCCCCTGAAGTCGGCCAAGGACGCATACGTGCCACCTGTTTCCCAATCCTTCTAACCGTGCTATGTGAATCTGTCCTCGTCTGTGAAGCCGCTCTTACCTTGCAGTGACAAGACGGAATTAGAGAAACGCTAACGAGCTGTTTCAATAATACGTTCACCGAAAGACTTCTACGTTTTAGTATACATTTTGGGAAATGTGGACACAATACGATGACGTTGAAGTGCCTGAAGAGTGGCTTTATGTGTATCGATGGCGTTGACTGCACCCCCTTTGAAATGCCGTAAATTTTCTTCTATCAGAGTAGCACCTCAAAATACTTCCTCTGACAATGTGAGAAATCTAGTCACAATGCATTTCTCCTCTCCTTTTCTCTCTCTCTCTCTCATTCCACTCTGAGCCAATCCCCCCTATTTAAACGTCACTGAAGAAGAAGACCGATCGATATTCGTATTGCGGACATCTCGCCTATTATAACACCAGAAAGAACGTCAAGAGAACATTCTTGCAGTGAGTAATAGAAGCCCAAGGTGGCCGACCGCCACCGGAAAGCAAATCCCGCCAAGCTTTTAGCCGTAATCCCTCTTTCTCAATACGTTGGTCGTTTCCTGTCGGAGAGACGGTTGCCTAGCAACGCGGTTTGTTGGTCCAGCCGCCCTCTATTCCCTTTACTTACCGGGGGGCCGGAACCAATTAGCGCCGAGAATTACAATGAAGTCACATTACAGTGAACCGATCGGAGCAGGTAGGCTGCCACGTCGGGATTAACGTTCCTCCTTTCCTCATCCTCCCCTGATTGCGAGGGAAAACTTGATAGAAATTTGCATGCCCGAAGGAGTTCTGTCCTGTCCAGTCTTGTCTTGTCGTGGCGTGTTTGGCGCCGACTCGTCCTCCCAGTAATGGCACCGTCGCAAGTTCATGAGGGGCAGACGCTTAAGTGGAACGGTATTGTAGAGTGCTAGTAGGCCGTTGATGGCGTGCATGATTAGTGCTGAGGATCTGTGTGTGTGTGTGCGTTGTCCCCTTTTGTTTTGTCCGTGCCTCTCAATTTTCCTACTTCATCGCGAAGTACCAGCTTGCCTGCATCCTATATCTCTATTCTCACTAATCAATTGATTGGGTACGGTATAGACACGGTACCTCCGAAGGCACGGTAGGTATCAACGGTCTACTAACGCTCACCAATAAATACGTTGATTTTTTTTTTTTTCAAAAACAACAACAACAACAATAAGAACAACAATTATATTTTGACAGCAAGTACACGTTGAAGTAGGGTTGTTTTCCACTCTAGGGGTGGAACGCTACCCCATAGCTAGAGGGTCTAATATGAGTGATAACGATGATCAGAGATGATGACTATGATGACCGGAGTGGCGATGGCGATCCTGATCGTGATGGTGGGAATATCCAAGCGCTGTCGGGGTAAAAAAAAAGGAAAAAGGTCATGTGCTACAACTGGAAATGAGACCAAAGACAGGGGAGGAGAGACACGTTAGAGAAACACATTCTTTAAAAACGATAGCTTTACAAGGATATGGCTTATACGAAGGATAGCTTTTGGCTTTATAGAGCCACCTGACCTCTCACGTGACCTGCCACCATATGTGATAAGATAATAAAGTTGTGATAGCATTTCGAAAACCCTAGCTCTCCACGCCGAGACTGGGAGGTGACGAGGGTTGGAATCCCCGCACCAGCTGTGCTGTCTGAGGTTTTCCCTGGGTTTTCTGGAAGATTTTCCAGACGAATGTCGGCAAAGTTCCCCCTGAAGTCGGTCCAGGACGCATACAATCCCCTCCCCTTCTGTCCCCCACTCCTTCTTGCTGTCCTCTTTCCATCTGTCCCCGTCTGTACGCCATTCATAGCCACAGTTGCATCGCGGCGCTAACGCGAAATTTTTTAAAAATTCAGCAAATTATTTTGTTGTTGAAATTGTAAAATCATTTTGTTATTTCTTTCTTGTGCATTCAATTTCTTGTGTGTTTCCTGGCACTTTGCGCCGTGGTTTGGTTCATATTCCTGTACCCGTCCTCTGATATGACATTACCATAATAATTATATTACGATACGATATTAAGCATATTTTGGTGCAACTTGCAAAGCTTCTGGGCACTCAAGATACCCTGAAAGAACAAAGACAATCGATTCCCGACAGGATTGCCTTATCATCATTAATCCTTCTCGTGCAGGAATAAAAAGAGCTCAGTAAAAAGAAAGAAAAAAAAAACAGCGGGAGAAGACGTGCCTATCAGAACGTGCCTATATACGTCAGAGACAGAAATGCGCGCCTCGCATCTGTTAACGCTGTCAGTGATTAGATCAACGCTGCATCTTAAAATAGGGACGAGACCACGTCCATTGTAGTCATGTTTTCATTAGATAATTGCAAACCATTCGGTATAACACGTGCTCCATCTCGTCCAATGGTAGTCAATCTTCTTTGCACTCTCTCTAGCGCCCTTCTGTATGTCACGTTCGTGGGGAAGGTATCGTGTAGCAACTCATCTTCGTCATTTGCTGCCCCGTGTCGTCGGCTGACACGACACACGTGGTACCTTGGTTATTTAACGCAACGTTGACTGTGCAGCGGCATATTAGATTACATATCGATTAGGAAGAAGAAAAAAGGTTGGTTAAGGGTTGGATCTTTCAGAAGCCATTCTCTATCTAATCTGTATTTTAGGACTGCTTTTCTAGGGTTGTGTCGTCGAGTTCCTCCGTTCCTGTTCTAATTTCTCGCAATTCCTTTTACTTCTAGGGGACGCAGCTGCACACACATGCATGCATGTGCACATACAGTTCGGTGACTGGGAGTGGTGATGTTTTTTTTTTTCTCTTTTTATCTTTTTATTTTTCCTCTCTGTGGGGTTCATCCATTTAAGGGTTTTTTGTGGGTGTAGCAGAATTCGTCAGGTGACTAATTCTATTTCTTCCTTATATATATGGTTATAATATACAATTTATTCGTGTACTCCCAGTCGAGGACAGCTGTTTCGCTCTACTTGGAGCTCGTCAGCCTGGTGCAGGGAAGTGACACGATATTGGGTGGCGCTAACAGCGTGTCTCGGCGAGGCATCAATGTTCCACGGTGACGGCGCCACCTGTGGAGGCCGCAGTGCGAGCCAGCAAGTACATATACACAGGAAAAATGCCCGGAGCTCGGTGGCTGCACGCTGAGCATATGTTTACAATTTGCTCATGCACTCCCAGTGGAGGACAGCTCTACTTGGAGCTCGTCAGCCTGGTGCAGGGAAGTGACACGATATTGGGTGGCGCTAACAGTGTGTCTCGGCGAGGCATCAATGTTCCACGGTGACGGCGCCACCTGTGGAGGCCGCAGTGCGAGCCAGCAAGTACATATACACAGGAAAAATGCCCGGAGCTCGGTGGCTGCACGCTGAGCATATGTTTACAATTTGCTCATGCACTCCCAGTGGAGGACAGCTCTACTTGGAGCTCGTCAGCCTGGTGCAGGGAAGTGACACGATATTGGGTGGCGCTAACAGTGTGTCTCGGCGAGGCATCAATGTTCCACGGTGACGGCGCCACCTGTGGAGGCCGCAGTGCGAGCCAGCAAGTACATATACACAGGAAAAATGCCCGGAGCTCGGTGGCTGCACGCTGAGCATATGTTTACAATTTGCTCATGCACTCCCAGTGGAGGACAGCTCTACTTGGAGCTCGTCAGCCTGGTGCAGGGAAGTGACACGATATTGGGTGGCGCTAACAGTGTGTCTCGGCGAGGCATCAATGTTCCACGGTGACGGCGCCACCTGTGGAGGCCGCAGTGCGAGCCAGCAAGTACATATACACAGGAAAAATGCCCGGAGCTCGGTGGCTGCACGCTGAGCATATGTTTACAATTTGCTCATGCACTCCCAGTGGAGGACAGCTCTACTTGGAGCTCGTCAGCCTGGTGCAGGGAAGTGACACGATATTGGGTGGCGCTAACAGTGTGTCTCGGCGAGGCATCAATGTTCCACGGTGACGGCGCCACCTGTGGAGGCCGCAGTGCGAGCCAGCAAGTACTTATACACAGGAAAAATGCCCGGAGCTCGGTGGCCGCACGCTGAGCATATGTTTACAATTTGCTCATGCACTCCCAGTCGAGGACAGCTCTACTTGGAGCTCGTCAGCCTGGTGCAGGGAAGTGACACGATATTGGGTGGCGCTAACAGTGTGTCTCGGCGAGGCACCAATGTTCCACGGTGACGGCGCCACCTGTGGAGGCCGCAGTTCGAGCCAGCAAGTACCTATACACATGAAAAATGCCCGGAGCTCTGTGGCTGCACGCTGAGCATATGTTTCCAATTTGCTCATGCACTCCCAGTCGAGGACAGCTCTACTTGGAGCTCGTCAGCCTGGTGCAGGGAAGTGACACGATATTCGGTGGCGCTAACAGTGTGTCTGGGCGAGGCATCAATGTTCCACGGTGACGGCGCCACCTGTGGAGGCCGCAGTGCGAGCCAGCAAGTACTTATACACAGGAAAAATGCCCGGAGCTCGGTGGCTGCACGCTGAGCATATGTTTACAATTTGCTCATGCATTCCCAGTCGAGGACAGCTCTACTTGGAGCTCGTCAGCCTGGTGCAGGGAAGTGACACGATATTGGGTGGCGCTAACAGTGTGTCTCGGCGAGGCATCAATGTTCCACGATGACGGCGCCACCTGTGGAGGCCGCAGTGCGAGCCAGCAAGTACATATACACAGGAAAAATGCCCGGAGCTCGGTGGCTGCACGCTGAGCATATGTTTACAATTTGCTCATGCACTCCCAGTCGAGGACAGCTCTACTTGGAGCTCGTCAGCCTGGTGCAGGGAAGTGACACGATATTGGGTGGCGCTAACAGTGTGTCTCGGCGAGGCATCAATGTTCCACGGTGACGGCGCCACCTGTGGAGGCCGCAGTGCGAGCCAGCAAGTACTTATACACCGGAAAAATGCCCGGAGCTCGGTGGCTGCACGCTGAGCATATGTTTACAATTTGCTCATGCACTCCCAGTCGAGGACAGCTCTACTTGGAGCTCGTCAGCCTGGTGCAGGGAAGTGACACGATATTGGCTGGCGCTAACAGTGTGTCTCGGCGAGGCATCAATGTTCCACGGTGACGGCGCCACCTGTGGAGGCCGCAGTGCGAGCCAGCAAGTACATATACACAGGAAAAATGCCCGGAGCTCGGTGGCTGCACGCTGAGCATATGTTTACAATTTGCTCATGCACTCCCAGTCGAGGACTGCTCTACTTGGAGCTCGTCAGCCTGGTGCAGGGAAGTGACACGATATTGGGTGGCGCTAACAGTGTGTCTCGGCGAGGCATCAATGTTCCACGGTGACGGCGCCACCTGTGGAGGCCGCAGTGCGAGCCAGCAAGTACATATACACAGGAAAAATGCCCGGAGCTCGGTGGCTGCACGCTGAGCATATGTTTACAATTTGCTCATGCACTCCCAGTGGAGGACAGCTCTACTTGGAGCTCGTCAGCCTGGTGCAGGGAAGTGACACGATATTGGGTGGCGCTAACAGTGTGTCTCGGCGAGGCATCAATGTTCCACGGTGACGGCGCCACCTGTGGAGGCCGCAGTGCGAGCCAGCAAGTACTTATACACAGGAAAAATGCCCGGAGCTCGGTGGCTGCACGCTGAGCATATGTTTACAATTTGCTCATGCACTCCCAGTCGAGGACAGCTCTACTTGGAGCTCGTCAGCCTGGTGCAGGGAAGTGACACGATATTGGGTGGCGCTAACAGTGTGTCTCGGCGAGGCATCAATGTTCCACGGTGACGGCGCCACCTGTGGAGGCCGCAGTGCGAGCCGCAAGTACTTATACACAGGAAAAATGCCCGGAGCTCGGTGGCTGCACGCTGAGCATATGTTTACAATTTGCTCATGCACTCCCAGTCGAGGACAGCTCTACTTGGAGCTCGTCAGCCTGGTGCAGGGAAGTGACACGATATTGGGTGGCGCTAACAGTGTGTCTCGGCGAGGCATCAATGTTCCACGGTGACGGCGCCACCTGTGGAGGCCGCAGTGCGAGCCAGCAAGTACATATACACAGGAAAAATGCCCGGAGCTCGGTGGCTGCACGCTGAGCATATGTTTACAATTTGCTCATGCACTCCCAGTGGAGGACAGCTCTACTTGGAGCTCGTCAGCCTGGTGCAGGGAAGTGACACGATATTGGGTGGCGCTAACAGTGTGTCTCGGCGATGCATCAATGTTCCACGGTGACGGCGCCACCTGTGGAGGCCGCAGTGCGAGCCAGCAAGTACATATACACAGGAAAAATGCCCGGAGCTCGGTGGCTGCACGCTGAGCATATGTTTACAATTTGCTCATGCACTCCCAGTGGAGGACAGCTCTACTTGGAGCTCGTCAGCCTGGTGCAGGGAAGTGACACGATATTGGGTGGCGCTAACAGTGTGTCTCGGCGAGGCATCAATGTTCCACGGTGACGGCGCCACCTGTGGAGGCCGCAGTGCGAGCCAGCAAGTACTTATACACAGGAAAAATGCCCGGAGCTCGGTGGCTGCACGCTGAGCATATGTTTACAATTTGCTCATGCACTCCCAGTCGAGGACAGCTCTACTTGGAGCTCGCAGGCTGGTGCAGGGAAGTGACACGATATTGGGTGGCGCTAACAGTGTGTCTCGGCGAGGCATCAATGTTCCACGGTGACGGCGCCACCTGTGGAGGCCGCAGTTCGAGCCAGCAAGTACTTATACACAGGAAAAATGCCCGGAGCTCGGTGGCTGCACGCTGAGCATATGTTTACAATTTGCTCATGCACTCCCAGTCGAGGACAGCTCTACTTGGAGCTCGTCAGCCTGGTGCAGGGAAGTGACACGATATTGGGTGGCGCTAACAGTGTGTCTCGGCGAGGCATCAATGTTCCACGGTGACGGCGCCACCTGTGGAGGCCGCAGTGCGAGCCAGCAAGTACATATACACAGGAAAAATGCCCGGAGCTCGGTGGCTGCACGCTGAGCATATGTTTACAATTTGCTCATGCACTCCCAGTCGAGGACAGCTCTACTTGGAGCTCGTCAGCCTGGTGCAGGGAAGTGACACGATATTGGGTGGCGCTAACAGTGTGTCTCGGCGAGGCATCAATGTTCCACGGTGACGGCGCCACCTGTGGAGGCCGCAGTGCGAGCCAGCAAGTACTTATACACAGGAAAAATGCCCGGAGCTCGGTGGCTGCACGCTGAGCATATGTTTACAATTTGCTCATGCACTCCCAGTCGAGGACAGCTCTACTTGGAGCTCGTCAGCCTGGTGCAGGGAAGTGACACGATATTGGGTGGCGCTAACAGTGTCTCGGCGAGGCATCAATGTTCCACGGTGACGGCGCCACCTGTGGAGGCCGCAGTGCGAGCCAGCAAGTACTTAAACACAGGAAAAATGCCCGGAGCTCGGTGGCTGCACGCTGAGCATATGTTTACAATTTGCTCATGCACTCCCAGTCGAGGACAGCTCTACTTGGAGCTCGTCAGCCTGGTGCAGGGAAGTGACACGATATTGGGTGGCGCTAACAGTGTGTCTCGGCGAGGCATCAATGCTCCACGGTGACGGCGCCACCTGTGGAGGCCGCAGTGCGAGCCAGCAAGTACATATACACAGGAAAAATGCCCGGAGCTCGGTGGCTGCACGCTGAGCATATGTTTACAATTTGCTCATGCACTCCCAGTCGAGGACAGCTCTACTTGGAGCTCGTCAGCCTGGTGCAGGGAAGTGACACGATATTGGGTGGCGCTAACAGTGTGTCTCGGCGAGGCATCAATGTTCCACGGTGACGGCGCCACCTGTGGAGGCCGCAGTGCGAGCCAGCAAGTACATATACACAGGAAAAATGCCCGGAGCTCGGTGGCTGCACGCTGAGCATATGTTTACAATTTGCTCATGCACTCCCAGTCGAGGACAGCTCTACTTGGAGCTCGTCAGCCTGGTGCAGGGAAGTGACACGATATTGGGTGGCGCTAACAGTGTGTCTCGGCGAGGCATCAATGTTCCACGGTGACGGCGCCACCTGTGGAGGCCGCAGTGCAAGCCAGCAAGTACATATACACTGGAGAAATACCCGAAGCTCTGTGGCTGCACATTGAGCATATGTTTACAATTTGCCCGTGCACTCCCAGTCGAGGACAGCTGTGTCGCTCTACTTGGAGCTCGTC